>NC_142067.1:44678719-45049552 GCF_059756535.1 Pantherophis guttatus | reverse complement strand
CATTGTTTATTCTAGTCCAGATCACTACTGTTTTACAAAGAAAACAAACAAACAATGCAACAACAAAATTATTTGAAGTAATGTTCTTTATAATTATATAAGAAAATAATATAATTATTAAACTTCTAACCTTAATGTTATTGAAAATATAGAGTATTTCAGATTTTCACTTTAACATGACAAAAATCACAGGGAGTACTGAAATAAAAACTGGGCATTTATGAGGGATGGGATGTATTTAAAGTCAATCAGGTATTTTCTTGGACATATAGCCTTTAAAAAAACAATTTGAACATATGTGAAATTAAATACACAATACGTTCAATTCAGATTGACTCATCAGTATTTTTCTACATGTAATTTATACTTGTTTTAGTTTGCAATCCCTCACAAGTTTATTCAGATGTAAGTCTCACTGAATTCAATACTGCAAGGAAAACAGATGTAAGATTGCAAATTGAATTATCTTTTGGAAAGCACAGATATGTTATTTCTATGCCTGAGTTGAATGTGCTTTAATAATATTTGCCTGGACTTTCAAGTTTTGATTTGCAATTGCATTATTGAGACTGCCTCACTGAATGAAAATTAGTACTAAAATATTCAGTCTTACTGCCATTGCAAATTCATTTAAAACATCCTGACATTCTATGTCAGGATTTGGGAACATGCAATCAAAGCATGAAACATGCAGAAAAACACGTATGTATTATCTGTATTGTTCTAACAGACAACCCAAGTATACAGATACCTGATTTTCTGTAGATTCATTATGCAAACAAAGCATCTAAGATAAATGATAGTTTGGGTAACCTTCTACACCCAAGGTACTGTTTGCATATGATAATAGATTAATATTGTCATCTTAAAGTTGACATATTATTTATTTATTTTATTGGTGCGCTGCCCATCTCATCTAAAGAGACTTTTATACTTTTGTATATACTTTAACATTTTATTTTTGTGTCTTCTTTGCACTGCAGAAGGACTCGGGAAAAGGCGTCCTCTCTGTCACTACAACCACACTTGGTTTTTAGATTGAGGAAAAAAAATCCCTTTAATCAGGAAATTATCTGCCTGAGGAAAGGTCATCATTGAATTATTCAAATTTATTTACAACGATCAATATTAAAATAAACTGTTAAAAAGATAGACTGCAAGGTGCAAATTAAGGATACAAAGGACTAAGCAGAAAACCATGATTTAAGTCAGAATGTCAGATAAAGAATTTTCACATTTATGGCTCAATTAATATATTATGTTATTATTCATTGTGCTTTTCCACCTAAATCTTTTATACAGGAAACTTCATGACTTCCATTCAAGCCTAGTCCATTTATGACCCCCCAAGTAGACTATTACCATTGTCTGAACATTCACAAGATCTATTCAGGCTAATTTTCTTACCTCTTTCACATACATATCTTTTCTTGCATCTAAATTCATTATTTTATTGTGACTAATCATTTTTTTCATAAAATGTACAGTTTTATGTTCCTTCTCCACACTGTTGAAAACACTTAACACAGTTGAAAAGGAATCTACAAAAGTTGTGATTGTATCACAGAAAGATTCAACAATAGATGTTCACTAAAGCAATTTGTATCTTTTCTGCATGTATTTGAACTTTCTTTTTACTAACAATATATGCCTTCAGGTTATAGAAGAACTAACTATGATGGCAATAAAGAAGTATTGTTTGAAGAAAAATGTAGAGAGACATGGGGCAAGGAGACAGGAAGAATGTACTAACTTTATGAGACATAAATTTTTTATCATAAATGCAGTACTTTGGATCTTCAAAAAACAATATATCCTTGTATGTTACAATAATATTCTTGCATATCCATGAAGTAATTGTAATAATTGTGTAACATTATTGCACTGTATTTGAAATGTTTGAAAATGAAATATTGAAAATGAAAAATGAAAAACCCAGAAAAAATGTTTCAAAATTATTGCAAGATAAAGCATGAATAATGTTAATGAAAGTAGTGATTAAACTGTAAAATATTCAAAATTAGCTTTTCAGTAGGATTTATCATAGTTACTTTGGAATTGAATTCTATTCTAGAATCATTCTCACATTTCATATTAGTGTTCCTAGGATCACAGCATGATAAACCCATATTATGATTTCAAAGCTATATTAAACTTAGAATAGTCCTAATGATATTTCAGTGGGTATGGAGGCAACAGTTATGATCTAATATCAAAAATATTAAAGGAAAATTGATTTATTTGTTTATTATCACTATTAAATTGGGAGTTTTTTTCTGCCAGAACAAACCATTTTGGCCTTACCTCAATTGCCTTTGTTTTTCCTTTTCCAAAAACTAAAATAAAGGAATGGTTTGCACCCATATAACCCTGCTTAGAGCTCCAGTTATGAAGTAATTTCACCACTAACATATTAAAGCTAATTAAATTAAGAACTCAGTCTCCCAAAAGCCTTTGTTACTTATCTGACCAGTGAAACCATTGCAATTCCTAGTCAAGAAAATTATTTCACCCTTTCCAGCTTCCTTTCTTCAAGCCTCATCTATCTGATAACTCATAATCTTCGCTTTCCTGTTTGTCCATCTTTTTCTCCTTTTTTTTTCTGTTCTTGATGGAGTAGAACTGTTTTGCTGTGCGGTAGCTTACTTCCCCTTCCCCCATTTTTAAAAATGTATCACTGGCAGAAAAAAGTGAATCCTAGCATGTGTGTGTGTATGTGTGTGTGTGTATGTATGTATGTATATATATATATATACACTATTTCTTTAAAATGAAGATCAGTCCATAAAAATAAAACCGAGTCAACAATCCTACATTTTAAAAATATTTTCATTATTTATGAAAATATGAACAGGATATTCTGAGCAGGGTATTCACAGAAATGGAATTTTGTAAAAATCAAGATGACCATGCTGCCAAAAGAACATTACAGAATATAGAATATTATATAATATTTCTTTTCAAATATACTGACCATCATTACAAAATCATTGTCACCATCATCACTATCACAGGTGATAATATCACAGTTTTTATATAGATTGACAAGCCACAATTTCTTTATTGTCAGACAAGTACTAGGAATTATATTTGTTAAATAATTCAAATATACTTTTTTATTAATTGGAAAGTAGATTCTTAAGATAAGGCATACATTGGATAACTTAGTTTCATGGATTCCTCTTCTCGTTCCTCCACCCCACCCCAATTGTGTTTCTGTTTGTATCTGTGTGTCTTCCTGGTCTTTACTGAGTTTTTAATTATATACTCTAATAAAATGTTCACAATAAGAATACTAAGAATATACTAAGAATAATTAATATATTTGTTCATCACAAGTATATTCATGAACTATTTATATCCTTGCCTTTAAAAAAAAGGATATTAGGGCATAGAAAGATCTTATCTTCTACAAAGGCCTGAAACAAAGATGAATAAATAGAAATATCTATATATTTAGGTTATTTAGGACTGTGTAGAAAAAAGAACCGGGCTTGCATTTAATGCAGAAAATTAATAAAACCTTTATTGTTGATGTATTTATGCCATGTAAATGTTAATGCCCTGGTGGTGCCTTGGTTAGAATACAGTATTGCAGTTGTCTCTCTGAAGACTCACTGCCAGGAGTTCAATCCTGAGAGGCTTAAGATTGACTCAGCCTTCCAGCCTTCCAAGGTTGGTAAAATGAGGACCTAGATTGTGGGAGACAATAGGCTGACATTGTAAACTGCCCAGAGAGCGCTGTAAAGCACTATGGAGTGGTATATAAGTTTAAGTGCTATTGCTATTGCTTTTCCTATTGTTATTGCTAATTCCAATTAGCATAGCATATGCTATAGTCTATATTTCTAAAAGTAGCTAATAACTTCTTAAATCAGAAGATCATGGCAATTGATGGAAATAGACTCAAAATTAGGGGACATGCAATCAGATCAATAAAAGTATTCAAATATCAACATAACATGAGTACATATGAATTATGCATATGTTTAATTATCATGTTTCAGCATCCTCATTTATAAATAAAAATTGCACATATAAATATGTGAGGGATCATGAATTTTGGAAAAAAAATAGTGCTATTAATACTCAATTAAAATAATTGAGTCAAATATTTTAGACTTATTCAATCACTTCAAATAAGTCTGTCCTGCAGTTACTGTATAACACAAATTTGCTTGTTACAGCCTTTCTTGTCTTACTATAACATTTTTTTCTAACTTCTGAGAATTCAGTGATTTTGAGAACCAGCTGTCCCTTTTCCAAATATTTCCTAATTTCCTTTTTGCTCACATACTTCCTGTTTACCCACTGAGATTATTAAACCTTTTTTATCACTGTTTGACTGAGACCTAAACTAAATTAATTACCAATTATATCCTTCAGCTAAAGGATTGCAGACAACAATTATAAACAGAGTCAGGAATTAACTTTTTATTTGTAGAATGACTAGACCAACATTTTTCTGGAATTCAATTATCTGTAAAGTATAGTAACAGATTTAAAACACAAAAAGGCAATTTATGCATGTACAATATTTCTTATTTAATACCATTCATAGGGAGAATATAATGTGTGATCTGAGTGCAGAAGTCACTTGTGGAACATATGCCTTTTGTTTCTATGGTTACAATTGTATCTTCCCAAAGAGAGTTAAATAAATGTGAATGGCTATATTTTCCACATCATGAATTTGGATTCTCTTTCAGGAAAGTTCTGTATACATAAGCAAGCTAAATAGAATATTCATCATGTAAATACACAAATTAGAAAAATAAGATTTTGCATTATGGTTCAGACTTTTGTGGTTCAGGAGTAATAAAAAGGAGTTACTGTGTTCTATTACTTTTCTGACTGAGTAAGCCTTGATGGTGCATACACACACATATATATACATACACACATTCCTGCCTGCCTGCATACATATATACATACAGTGTGTACTTCAACTGTTATTTGTTAATTGTTTAAGTATAACAGTTAATTGTTGTCTCACACTCAGAAACCAAAGGAAAAATATATTTTATGGATGCTTGTTTGAGTCCTTCATATGATATTATTGTTAATAGGACTACTGTCATCTTGCAGAGTTGTATCCTTTAAGCTGCAAGTTAATTCTTGCAGAAGTAAAAATATTTATATAACAAGAAACACTTGCAAAACATTTTCTCAATGCTTATGAAGTTGTGGGATGATCTCCCATTGGTGATCCTGCTGTACAAAGCCAGTGAACTTTGCTCCCTTCAAAGCACCTTCCTAGCACTTGGCTAGTATTGCCAGATCTGAATCACAATATCTGAATATCTTAATAACTTACAAATGAGGACTCTGGTGAAATAAGACATCTCTGAGGGAATGAGGGGGTGATGTGCCACAAAGATTGCTATGTATTAGGTGCCACTCAGAGAGGGTGCCTCTCTGGATAAGGAAAGATTGAGATATTTCCCACCTGCACTCCAGACATCACATTTCATGGGAAGACTTCAAGATCTTCAGGGTCAGAGTTGAGGTGGTGCAGTGGTTAGAGTGCGGCACTGCAAGCTATTTCAGCTGACTGCTAGCTGCAGTTCGGCAGTTCAAATCTCACCTGGCTCAAGGTTGACTCAGCCTTCCATCCTTCTGAGGTGGGTAAAATGAGGACCCAGATTGTTGGGGGCAATAGGCTGACTCTGTAAACCTCTTAGAGAGGGCTGTAAAAGCACTATGAAGTGGTATATAAGTCTAAGTGCTATTGCTCCTGCTATCTTGTTGACTCATGAGTTAAGTAGTCAGGAGACGAACAAAAATCATCAAGCTCACAGCCATAGTGGAACTTTTAAAGACAATGGGTTTGACCAAAACCTTACTTTCTTAATCACATTTTGATATAATAATTTTAAAGTTAAAGAGAGATCTTCAGAAAGATTTTTTAAAAAAAGTCTGAGTCACCCTTCATTCCAGATGAAAGAAAAGTGCAAAATAATAGCTTTAAGAATTAAAAATAGCAGCAAAAAGCTTATCAGGCCTTTGATTTAAAAATGTTTTAAATGGACCAAGGGAACAGGTGTATTTGAAACATCTGCAACTTGGTCAAAGTGTATCTGGCATTGTTTTCAAAGAATGAAATACATAAATCATACCCTTGGGGGAATTTTGATTGCTTAGAATTACAATAAAGAAATAATGAGTGGATTTTCAACCTGGTGGCTCAGTGGTTAGAATGCAGTATTGCCAGATCAATCTGCCCAGAGTCTGGAGTTCGATCCTAACAATGTTCAATGTTAACTCAATTTTCCATTCTTCCAAGGTTGGTAAAATGAGGACCCAGATTGTTGGGGGCAATATCCTGACATTGTAAACTCCTCACAGAGTGCTCTAAAACACTATGGAGCTGTATATAAGTCTAAGTGCTATTGCTATTGCTAAAATAAAGAGATAAAAGTAATTTGAGACAGAATATGAGAACAAAATTATAGAACATGGAACAGACTAAAGAAAAGCTTCCCTTTTAATTTCACCTTTGTAATCAACTTACTTTTACTTTCTGGATTATAAATGGTAACTATTAGGAAATCAGCAAAACCTGGAAGAGAGTAAGACTGTTAGGACAGCCAACAGAAAAAGGGTTTACAAAAAAGTTTGAAGAATTACGAATAATTTACTTGAAACTCACAAAAAAGGTTTGGCTGCATTTGAAGGGATCATGAAAGAAAGATTTATAATGATGAAAGACAAAATGACAGGAGTCTGTAGGTCAATTGTCTGGAGAAACAAACCAAATTAAAATTAGAGTGGAAGTGTTAGAAATAACAAAGCAAATAATAAACAGAGAGATCAAAGTGTATTTAGACAATTTGGCATTATTGGAACTGCAAGGGAAAAAATTGTCTGAAATTTAGAGTGGTTCCAGAAGACCCTGGAATTTGCAAAGATGGCAAAAGTAAGTTGTTTGATTAGGGAAAAGACAATTTTGTATACATACACTTCATTTCCCTTAGAGAGCAACTACTTTTGTTAATGACTGGGAACCCTTGATGGACTTTGTTGTTCAAAGCAGAAAAAAATGGAAGTATGGAAAGAAGGAAATAACGAAGCAACCTTAAAGAGAGAGGCTAAAACATAAATGTAAACTGCAAAGACAGTCAGAAGGCACTTCTTTATCTTTCTTTTTCATTTCTTTTTCATTTCTATTTATCTATCACTTCTTTTTCTTTTTAATTTTTTTTCATTTAAAAGAAAAAATCTTTTTTTTTTGCAAAATCACCCACTCTCTTTAATAAAATTTAAAGAAAAATCTGAATATTAATTATATAACAGTAAAAGGTAAAGTATCACTTTAAAAACATTTAATAGTTACTGCCAAGATCCACTAATCCTCACAAAGCAAGCAAGCAAGCAAGCAAATAAATAAATAAATAAATATTTTTAAAAAAGAAGAAATCTTTGAAAAATTCTTTAAAAGACATATCAAATTGAATTTTTTTCCCTATTACAATATGTTAATCATATTCAGATAATACAAGAAGCAAGTTAAAATTGATTTCAAACATAATTGATGTAGGAGTCTGAATTAAATTATTGGGGGGGGGGATCAAAAGAATCCAAAAAACTAAAAATTTCTTCTTTGACTAACAAATTTTATTAAATGGTGAAAGCTTTCATGAATTGCAGGTCAGTTCACTATATACATTGATGTGTCTTTTCTGTGAATAATTGCTAGTTGCTCATATATGGTTTGATTTGATACAATTATATTGTTTCACTGTGACAGGATAGCTTCTTGCTAGAGAAGAAATCCATCATTTAAATTTCCATTTCTCACTCTTCCAGGCAGAAAAAGACAGTAGTTTGCTGAGTAAGTTACTTGCCGAGTAAGTTACCGATGAGTGGCTTGCGATATTGCTTCTTCAAAAGTTTAAAAAAAATACTTAGAGACTTTCACAGCTAAGCTATTAACCAGGGTTCTGTGTCAATTGAGTCTATAGCTAAATTTGAATTTAAGCCAAATGTATTTAAGCCAAGAGAGAGGTTCTATATTAGCTATTTTTGTAACTATGAAATAAATACTATCTGTGTGTGATACCACAATCAGTTTAATTCATCTAGTAGCTTTCTGTAGCTGCATTAAATGATAAAAACAGATCTTCAAGCTGAGGTCCCACTGGTATTTGCAAACATAAGATCCAGCTGTTATGCAAAATGAAAAATAAATTAAACATAATTATGCACAGTGGGCATAACCTTACCCACTCAGGTTCTAAATGATAAAGTTGTCTGCCAAGCAGACTTGTTTTCTTTAAAAATGACACTGATGTACTAAAGTACTAGATCACCTGTTTGCATAGCTTAAAAGGTTTCATCGTTGTAGATGCAATATATATAAAAAAGCTTTATTAAGTCATTATACAATAACATTAGCATCATAAATAACTAGAAAATTGATAGATCTTATATTGTACTTGAAGAAAGTAGGGCTTAAATTGAAGAAAGTAGGGAAAAGCACTAGGCCACTCAGGTATGAACTAAATCATATCCCTGATGAATATACAGTAGAGATGACAAATAGATTTAAGGAATTAGATCTGATAGAGTGCCTGAAGAACTATGGATGGATGTTCGCAACATTGTACAAGAGATAGCAACTAAAACCATCCCAAAGAAAAAGAAATGCAATAAAGCAATATGGCTGTCAGAGGAAGCTTTACAAATAGCTGAGGAAAGAAGGGAAGTGAAAGGCAAGGGAGAAAGAGAAAGATACACCCAATTGAATGCAGAATTCCAGAGTATAGCTAAAAGAGAAAACAATGCCTTCTTAAATGAATGGTGCAAAGAAATAGAAGAAAACAATAGAATAGGGAGGACCAGAGATCTCTTCAAGAAAATTGGAGATATGAAGGGAACGTTTCATGCAAAGATGGGGATGATGACCAAAGGACCAAAATGGCAGGGCAGAGATAGACGAGATTAAGAAATGGTGGCAAAATTACACAGAAGAACTATACAAGAACAAGCTTAACATCCCTAATAACCATGATGAGGTGGTCACTGACCTCAAGCCAGACATCCTGGAATGTGAAGTCAAATAGGCCTTAGGAAGTCTGAGCAGCAACAAAGCTAGTGGAGGTGACAGTATTCCAGCTGAGCTATTCAAAATCTTAAAAGACAATGCAGTAAAAGTGCTACACTCAATTTGCCAGCAAATTTGGAAAACTCAACAGTGGCCACAGGATTGGAAAAGGTCAGTTTACATTCCAATTCCAAAGAAGAGCAATGCCAAAGAATGCTTAAACTACCGCACCATTGCACTCATTTTACATGCTAGCAAAGTTATGCTCAAAATCCTACAAGCTAGGCTCTAGCAGTATGTGGACCAAGAACTACCAGAAGTACAGGCAGGATTTCAAAGAGGCAGAGGAACTAGAGATCAAATTGCCAATATACGCTGGATCATGGAGAAAGCTAAAGAGTTCCAGAAAAATAACTACTTCTGCTTCATTGACTATGCTAAAGCCTTTGATTATGTGGATCACAACAAATTGTGGCAAATTCTTAAAGAGATGGGAGTACTAGACCTTATTTGTCTCTTGAGAAACCTATATGCGGGTCAACAAGCAACAGTGAGAACTGGACACGGAACCACTGATTGGTTCAAAATTAAGAAAGGAGTTCGGCAAGCCTGTATACTGTCACCCTGCCTATTTAACTTATATGCAGAGCACATCATGACAAAGGTGGGACTAGATGAATCACAAGTTGAAATTAAGATTGCCGGGAGAAATATCAACAACCTCAGATATGCAGATGATACCACTCTAATGGCAGAAAGTGAAGAGGAACTAAGGAGCCTCTTGTTACGGGTGAAGGAGAGTGCAAAAGTTGGCTTAAAATTCAACATTAAGAAAACTAAGATCATGGTATTTGGTCCTCTCAATTCCTGGCAAATCAATGGGGAAGAAATCAAGGTAGTGACAGATTTTATTTTCCTGGGCTCCAAGATCACTGCAGATCTATACAGCATACTAAAAAGCAGAGACATCACCCTGCCAACAAAAATGTGTATACTCAAGACTATGGTTTTTCCAGTTGCAATGTATGGCTGTGAAAGTTGGATCATAAGAAAGGCTAAGTGCCAAAGAATTGAGGCCTTTGAACTATGGTGCTGGAGAAGACTCCTGCGAGTCCCTTGGACTGCAAGGCAATCAAACCGGTGAGTCCTAGAGAACTGCTGACTGCTCTTTAGAAGGCCAAATCCTGAAGATGAAACTCAAATACTTTGGCCACCTAATGAGAAGGTAGGACTCACTGGACAAGAGCCTAATGCTGAGAACAATTGAGGGCAAAAGAAGAACGGGACGACAGAGAATTAGGTGGCTGGATGGAGTCACTGAAGCAGTAGGCGTGAGCTTAAATGGACTCCGGGGGATGGTAGAGGACAGGAAGGCTGGAGGAACATTGTCCATGGGGTCACGATGGGTTAGACATGACTAACAACAACAACTTATTGTGCTATATTCTATTATAATATTATAAAATAAAACCTAGGACATTTGCATTCATAGATATTTAAAATATTTGCTATTTACTTCATGTAAATGCTAAAAAATGGAAAACAAATATTGCGCTAAAATAATCTTTCGTACAATGCATGAATAGAAGGAAAGAAATAGGACTATTTTATAATATGAAAAGTTCTCTGTGTTAATCGTTTAGAAGATTAGTATTTAAATAGTGCATTGATTGCTGGGTTAATGCAATAACCTTTTCCCTCAAAGACATTGTCTAAATCAATTTAATTACCAGGTAGTGATATTTAAAGTTCAAAAGGGAAAAATACTCTATCTGTAAGATGTCATGTTCCAAAATACTATAAAAGGAATGTTTCTCAGTCTGGCAATTCTTAATCATCAGTATACTAATTAAATAGTGGGCCCAAAGGAAAAAAAAATAAGAAAGTATCTAGACTTATATTCAACCATAAGAAAGACCCTGTGCTTGAGATCTTTTCTCAAATCATATAATCCCCACAATGCATCCTAAACCATTTTTTAAAAAATATATATATACGATTCAAGGGGGATTTAATAATAGTACACCAAAGGTTTAAAGGAGAAACAACATCCTCAGGGAGAAACAATAATAAAATTGATTTAATACAATATATCTCATTTAATGTTGTACTACATGGAATACCATAATAGATACCATAAACCCTCTCCTTATCCAACATATTCTTTGTTGTTATATGACATTTGCTACTGAATGCCTGTTAGATTGCAGCCACTTTGTTCAGATAATTTCACACTTGTGCTATTTGCCATTTTCTTTGTGTGTGTTAATATTCAACACATAGGTTAGAACAATGTACCCATTTTTATCCCCTTTATTGCTACTGTACATGTACAGAGAGAGAGGGAGGAAGGGAGAGGGACGGGGACACACACACACACACACACACACACACACACACACACACACACACACACTGGGTAATATGTGTATCACTCATTCTTAGTACCTGAGACCTGGGAGTTCGAGGATTCTGATCAGTAGCTTAACTGTTCCTAGCACTGCACTCTTCTATAAACAGAAAATTCTGATGTTATTCCTGGGATCTATTGGAGCCAATTGCTCCTACCAGTAGTGGGAGCACTCCTCCTACAGGCCCTGGTTATTTCTCCAACTTCTTATACTCTTTCTTTTTGATGTTGAGGTCACTTGGCATCACTACATCTATGACCACTGCTGCCTTCTGATCCTTGTCTATTACCATGATGTCTGGTTGATTGGACAGTACCTGCCTATCTTCTGGATCTGGAAATCCCACAGGATCTTAGCTCTCTTATTCTCCATAATCTTCTATGGGGTCTCTCACCTGGAGATATGTTAGGTCCTTAGTTGTGCTGTTCAGTATATCCTGTTCCTGCCTGCATCTTACACCCTGCTATTATGTATTTGACTGTCTCTGAGGCCCCACTGCATACTCTGCACCTTAGGTCGTGCATGGTAGACCCATGCTTCTATGGACTTTATGCTTAATGTATGTTCTCGTGCTACTATGATGAGTAACTGGGAGGGCATACATGTTGATGGCATGGAACTTGTTCTTGTGATTCAGCTGACTCTTTAGAATCTATCTTATCCTTTGGTGGTACGAACAGAAATATACAGTAAAACCAGAAGGCAAATCCTGAGAAGTCTGCCCACCTCTCTTTAATATCAGTGATTAACAGTTCTGATACTTCAGTAATTTTAAAAAAAATCTACACTGAAAATTTCACATTGCACTAAAGAGGTAATTCCCATTAAAAAAAAGAGAGAGATGTAGAAGAATTAAAGGAATCTTAAACTATATATGCCAATCTAGAACAGGTGGGTAAAAACATCAATTCCAAGAAAGTTGAACTGTCAACAGCAATAGGAATGGAAAGCATTTCCATTATGTCAAGTGACCAGTTAAAAGGGAAGTGGCAACTCCAATTTGACTTTTGTCTTCTCTCATAAGAAAAAAATGAATCTTTTCTCGGACCGGAATCAGTCAAACAAGAAAATGGTTTTAATTTTGAAAGGGAAACAGGGATTTTGGAAATAAAGACTAATTTCTGTAAATTTATTTTTAAAATATTTAATTTTATTTAGTATTTCATTAATTTCTGCCTTTGTGTGGCTTTTCATATCTGGAAATAAAGCTATTGAGATAAAAGCCTTCCCTTTTTCCATTGCCTGCCTTCCATTGCCTTTCTTTTCTTTTTTCTTTTTTTATTTTTTTTTAAATTTGATTTATATGCCGCCGTTCTCCGGAGACTCAGGACGGCTTACAATGTGCTCAGCAATAGCTTTCATCATTTTGTATATTTTATACAAAGTCAGCTTATTGCCCCCACAACTGGGTCCTCAATTTACCTACCTTAGAAAGGATGGAAGGCTGAGTCAACCTTAAGCCTTGGCGAGATTCGAACCTGCAGTAATTGCAGGCAGCTGGTCTTAATAACCAGCTTAATAACAGGGTGCCTTAGACCACTGTACTACCAAGGCTCTTTTATTTTCTTCTTTCTTTCTTTCTTTCTTTTTTCTTTCTGCTTTACTTTTCAAAATAATTCAATGTTTTTAAAAAATCAAATTCTTATCTTTTCTTATTAATTTAACATTGCATGCTTTGTTTGTTCTGGTAATTTACAGAAAACGAAGGAAAATTTAGGCAATAGTTTTCTCATTGTTTATGGCTTCCTCATGAAGAAATGTATACAAATTTTCATGAAGGGATCTGTGAATTCACAGTTGTGCTTACATGTAGACCACTTCAGTAAAATACAATTACCGCTCATCTAATTAATGTAGATGTTTATTGATTCACATAGTATGTTCTATTCAATTCAACAAATGTAGCTGTACCAGGTAAATATATCTTTAGGTAGTATAAATTCTAGGTGATTATCAGTGAGAAATTAAGATCTATGCAATTTATTGACAATTAGATTGTGTCTATCTACATTGTATCAAAACAACTACAGATGAAAAATGATCTATACATTGAGATCTGATATTGAGTTTGTGTGTGTGTGTGTGTGTGTGTGTGTGTGTGTGTGTGTGTGTGTGTATTGGTCTCATCTGAAAGATGACTATATAAATAAGTGCTTTACTAGATAGCTTTCTATGTATTTGGAAATGCATTGAATATTTATAATCAATATATATAATCAATAACTATCTGGTTTGGTTCTGCAACCCAACAAGACAGACACAGACTTCAGGAGATAATTAGAACTGCATAAAAAACAATTACTACCAACCTGCCTTCCATTGAGGACCTGTATACTGCATGAGTCACTGTAAAAATATTTAAAGATCCCTCACATCCTGGACAGAGGTTGTTTAAACTCCTACCCTCAAAATGACGCAATAGAGCACTGCACACCAGAACAACTAGACACAAGAACAATTTTTCCCCGAATGCCATCACTCTGCTAAACAAATAATTTCTTCAACACTGTCGAACTATTCACTAAATCTGCATTACTATTACTATTAATCTTTTCATCATTCCTATCACCTATTTCCTCCCATTTACAACTGTATGACTGTAACTTGTTGCTGTATCCTTATGATTTATATTGATTGTTTCCTAGTATGATTCGATTGCTTATTTGTACCCTATGACTATCATTAAGTGTTGTACCTTATGATTCTTGACGAATGTATCTTTACGTACACTGAGAGCATATGCACCAAAGACAAATTCCTTGTGTGTCCAATCACACTTGCCAATAAAGAATTCTATGCAGTTCCCAATACACAGAAATGTATCTAGCAAAGCACTTGTTTATGTACTCATCTTTCAGATGAAACCAAATGAGGAAATGTTAACAGTTCAGCATCTATTAGAGATTGCTGACCTGATTATGCATTTCCATATCTTTTGACATATAATTGATACTGTATCTGATATGTTTCTGGTACTAGCTTAAAACGTGACCATACTTTCATTCACCATAATTCATACTTTTACTGTTTTGTACTTACAGGATTTTAAGGATTTAAAATGTTAATCATAATGTTAAACATTAAATGTTAATGTCAAAATGTTAATAATAATTACAATCATCAATCATGATATCATAGTTGACTGTAACATGATAATTTCAAACGTTTACTGTTTTTTTCAGTAGTCATGAAGGCTAATTGCTCAACTGAAAGTCTTATGTCTTATAACTTTTTGCTTAGAGGTGCGAGGTACTCAAAAACATGACATAATCCTTGTTGATGGATGACAATACCACAGAAGAAATTTTTTCTTGTTCTTACCTTTGTTACTGGGGATAGCCTCTTGTAGTCTGACTCCTCCTTAGAAGCCAATGTAATATGGTCACTCTGTAGCAGAGCCCATAATACTTAGGATTACACAATCTCTTTAGAACTCCAAATACAGACATTTAAATGTTTAACTCTTAATTAGCCAGATATAATTTGCAGTTATAAAGAAACAAGTATGGATAAATGACATTACAGGATTTGGAGCAGAAAAGACAAAGAGAACTAAAAAAATAAAATAAAAAAAATTCAAATAGAGATTGAGCAAACGTGGAAAAAAGAAAGTAGTAACAATGTCAAGAGAAGAGAAGAGAAGAGAAGAGAAGAGAAGTGAGAAGAGAAGAGAAGAGAAGAGAAGAGAAGAGAAGAGAAGAGAAGAGAAGAGAAGAGAAGAGAAGAGAAGAGAAGAGAAGAGAATTCTTTATTGGCCAAGTGTGATTGGAAACAGAAGTAATTTATCTTGGTGCATATGCTCTCAGCGTACAGAAAAGAAAAAATACTGTACATTCGTCAAGAATCATAAGGTACAACACTTTTTTTTTTTTGCTTTAATTTATATCCCGCCCTTCTCCGGAGACTCAGGGCAGCTTACAATGCGTTAAGCAATAGCCTTCATACTTTTGTATATTTATACAAAGTCAGTTTATTGCCCCCACAATCTGGGTCCTCATTTCACCTACCTTTGAAAGGATGGAAGGCTGAGTCAACCTTGAGCCTGGTGAGATTTGAACTTGCAGTAATTGCAAGCAACAGATGTTAATAACAGTGCTTAGTCCACTGTACTACAGGCTCTTCAATGAGCCTGTAGTCTCATATGACTTAATGATAGTCATAGGGTACAAATAAGCAGTCAAATCATATTAGGAAACAGTCAATATAAATCATAAGGATACCAGCAACAAGGTTATAGTTATACAGTCATAAGTGGGAGGAGATGAGTGATAGGAATGAAGACAAGATTAATAGTAGTGCAGACATAGTAAATAGTTTGACAGTGTTGAAAGAATTTTTTGTTTAGCAGAATGATGGTGTTCGGGTTAGTGATGAGTATGTTTGGCAGATTAAATCATTTTGAAATTATGAAAAATATATTTCATATTATTTTACACCCAATAGACCCATTGATTTTTGAGATCTATCTATCTATCTATATATAACATTGACTTTCATGTCACTTTTTATTACTTTAATTGGATTTATAGTTTTCATGTACTTCAAATGCTACTAATATATTTGCTCATAATGAGTGGGTAATAACACAAATAATAGATATTTATTTGTATTTCCCATTATGGAATTGGTAACATAGCAATAGGAATAGCACTTATATACTGCTTCACAGTGCTTTACAGCCCTCTCTAAGTGCTTTACAGAGTCAGCATATTGTCCCCAACAATCTGGGTTCTCATTTTACTGACCTCGGAAGGATGGAAGACTGAGTCAACCTTGAGCCTGGTAAGATTTGAACTGTCAAATTGCAAGCAACAGTAGTAGTCTGCAGTAATGCATTCTAACCACTGTGCCACCTTGCCAATGAGCCAATGAAGGCTTTTTTGCATGGTTCTGTTTAGTAATCTCAACATGTAGTTTCATTATTAATCTTAGTTGTATGTGTGGAACATACAGATTTCTTTACTAATGATAAAAGAAATATTAGCTTTGATACATATCGCCAAGATGCTGTAAAGCCCATTTTTACCCGAAGCTGTCGAGTAAAAAGTAATTCTGTTCAAGATAGGATCTGTAAACTAATGAGTATCTGGATTTTGAGCCCTACTCAGAAACAAATTATTATCCAATGTGATGTCCATAGGGTTGGTGATACAATACAAACCAGGGTAACTAAAATCTTAAGTAATTTGAGTCTTAATAAATTAAACAGTTATTGATGAAAAAATATGTAGAATTCAACAATATTTATTCAATATATCCTTTGGATATTGAATGGGAGGTATTTTAACATTTGTCTGCCTCATAATAATTAATAATGAGAATCTAATGTTTGTTATCTCTGAATTATAAAAATATTTTATAAAAAAGACAATTCCTTCTTTCCAATGAATGTTTGAAGCCCTGTTGCATGTGGCTGTCACCAATAATTTTATCTCAATTGTTCTCTTATGAGATGTTTTTCATTGAATCCCATCCCAAATACTTGTGGGACAAGATAAATATAACAATGTTAATATTCCCTGAAAGAAATATGAAAGAATGAATGAAAAATTTAATTGGTTCTCAAAAATAAGATAAACAATAACACAAATATGTTTTTATGTATACAATTACTAAAGCAAATAAAATTTGAGTATTATTATTTATTTATTTATTTTGCATAATAATTAGATTTCAGTTTATCATGTTTGGCTTGATTATTTATTTTTTGTACTATTTATTCTTTGAACACAATGGAAATGTATCCTTTAGTTCAGTTATGCAGTATCCAAGATGTGAGCAGAATAGATATTAAACTAGGTAATAAATATATTTTGTAGTGCATGGCATTTTATTTTAAAAGGTAACCATGGACCATTATTTTCTTTTCAAGCATATATATAATTTCTGGCAAATATAGAATACAGTTTTCCAGAAAGAAGTACTCAAGTGAAGATGTCCTTCATACTGTGCAGCTGTTACTATTATGTAGAGGCCAAATATGCACACCTGTACTTAGGCAATTTTTCCTTCCTTTTTAAAGACAATATGAAGATCCCATTAAAATGAAAAAGAATTCCCTGTGGACTGGTTGCATAGTTTCTCTTCTTGTTTATGTGCCCTAGGGACACATATTTAAACCTGAAAAATATTTATCCAGATGTGTAGTTATAATAAGACAGTTATTGTATATATTGTGGTTGACAATGAACCAGTCTCAGAATGATTTTTTTTCCAGTGGCTGGCTATCAGGATCTTCTCAAAAACCATATGTAAATACTATGGAGATTTATGCCTTTCATTTCTAAAAGTCTGCGTTATGACCATATGTAGTTGCATATGAACACATGCATTCATTTAATACTCTTTGAATATTTATTTTGTTTCCGCTTCCTGCCTCTTTGCTTGCTTTCTTCCTTATGTGGAATTATAGTATATGAACCACAACGTATTTTTCTTGCCTTCTGTAGAATACCACATATATTAACAGTATTGTAACTTTCTTTTTAGATCTCTCTCTCTCTCTCTCTCTCTCTCTCTCTCTCTCTCTCTCTCTCTCTCTGTGTGTGTGTGTGTTTGTGTGTGTGTCTGTGTCTGTGTCTGTGTGTCTGTGTGTGTGTTCCATGTATGTGTGTATTGGTAGTGCTGGGAAACTGAACCAAGGCTTGCTTGTAATTTAACAAAGAAATCATTATTTTATGTTGAATTTTCTAATTTGTTTTTGTTGATATTGCTTGTGTATATGCTATATACACATACATATTAATTTGTACATGAGGGAATGCACACACATAAACATATGTATTTACACATTTACTTTTTCATTATTAGGATATAAACATAAATCAGGTTTAAAATAAAAGAGAAATAAAGAACTACTTGATGGTTTACAATTATTATTTACAAATATTATTTTTACACAAAGAATTTCTAAGTAAACTGCATGTGCACAATGATTTTAATAGTTTATGTAATGTAGAATTAAATTTCATTCAGCAGTTTTTCTAAATACTGTGTTTCCCTGAAAATACAACCTACCCCGAAAACAAGCCCTTGCCTGATTTTCACGCTTGCACCTAAAATAAGCCCTACCCCCAAAATAAGCCCTAGTTAAGACCTGCCCACTCTCTGATTGTATGAGATGGGGTGTGTCAACTTGCAAAGCTTAAGGCATAGACTTAAAAATCAAGCTGGGGGAAGCTGCCCCACATGCCCTGCATCTACTTACCTTAGGACTGCTGCAGCCAAGCCTCATACAACCTGACACCTGTCATGCCGCTGCCCGACTTCTTCTGCAGCCACTCACAGCCACTCATGGCAGGACACAAGTGTCTGCTTCTTCCTGCTTTAGCTTTGCACTCAGTCAGGAGATGGATGGTTTGTGGCGAAATGGGTGAATTCACTTGCAAAGTATTCCTAAATCCTCAGCAGGAGAGAAGGGTTGCTTGGGTAATAGGCTGAGAAAGTGGAGTTAATACGTGAGGTGTGGCTACATGAGATGTGGCTAAGGGTCAAGCTTGCCATTTCACCTTCCTGCCTTTTGCAAACTTTTGGCTGCATGCAAGGAAAGTAGAAGCAAGAGAGACCCTGGCTTGTTTCTCTCCCTCCAAACTCCACCAGAAATGAGTCATTGCAATGGTGCTGCAGCAGACCTCAAGCTCATTGTGCTGTTGCACATGCAAACGGTTACACTGCCACAATGAGGCTCACAGCATCCTGCCACAACCGATTGCACCAGTGTGACAAACCTCACAGCAGTGCCGCCACTCATGCGTGCAACATCACAAGCCTTGCAGCGTCCTGCCCCGAGAGGTATTAATATTTGGAAAACATTTAGAAAAAAATAAAATTTTATTCATTAGTTTATTCATAAACTAATGAATCTTTTGTATATATTTTAGTTTTGAACAATGAATATAGTAATAGTAGAGGCACAGTAGCTTAGTGGTTAAGATGCTAGGATTTTTGACAGAAGGTTGACAGTTTGAGATTCAAGCTCTACTTCCTCCTGCTCTTGCCCTAGGTCTTGCCACCCTAGCAGTTTGAAGCAGACAAATTCAAGTAAATAGGTACTATTTTGTGGGAAGGTAACCACGTTCCATTTATAGTCATGCTGACTACGGAACCATCTTCAGATAATACAGGCTTCCTCATTTAGGAAATGAAGATGAACACTGTCCTTAGATTTGGACACAACCGGACAGAGAAAATCTTTACTTTTTTATAGTAATATTACAAATTTTCCATTATGTGACTGAGTGTCACATGACCTATGAATCAAAAGTTAATTTTATTTTACTCTCTATATCAAGTTCTCCATCAAGTGGACTAATTTCCCTTAACAGATTCTACTTTAGTTTATATAAAGAATAAATTTTGTTCCAAATCTTCTCATTTATCCAATGATATCTTCCAATATCCTTTGGAATCCTGATACTGATGCTTTACTTTCTTAAGAACACTCTCTCCATAATTCATTGAATGGTTTGGCTGGTGTTTAGTTAGTGAAGAGTCAACTAGTGTTTAGCATTTATTAAACCCTTTTCAGTAGCTTTGCATTATTCATCTCCTCAATTTGTGCCCAGGAATCTAGTAATTCAACTGGAACTGTTTTAATTAACTGTCATGGTTGATTATCAGCATCACAGCTGATAGTGAAAACCTAAATCCATGAAAGTCATCTAGAAGTATTCAAACCATAAATGTTTTTTTTTTTAAAAAAAATCTTTATTAGCTTGTCGCCTGTTCTAAAGCCTCTTATTGTAATGCAGTAAACAAAAATGTGTACTGGTTTACAGCTGATTTAAGAGACAATTTAAGATGAAATACATGGCATTTCAATAAAATTATCATCATTTGGCATTTTTCCTTAAATTCATATTTAGTATTATATTTAAGTTGTTTTTAAGGATAAAATAAGTTTATTTTATTCAGGACACAGAAAGGCAACAGTTTTCTTAGTAATAGCCATCAACCTTCTGAGACACTCTCCCAGAGAAGAAAGTGTTGTCTCTGTCTTGTTACAAGTTGAAACTGTTTTATTTCAATGTACTTTTGATCTGAAGGTACCTATTTTGGGTTTTGTCTTAATTTTATTGCATTCATTTTTCGATTTAGTTGCTGTAGGTGTTGATTATTGTGACCACTATAGATGATGATAACCATTGAAAAGTAAAATAAAATTGGGCAGCTGTAGAGGAATAGGGTGAATAAGCTACTTTAATGAACTATTATGAGGATTAGTTGGGATCTCATCTTCTTTGCAGGTTTAGGACAACTCACTGCAGCAAACTCGCCACACCCATCTCGCAGCCATCTCATTGCAGCCAACTCGCTACAAGACAATCCATGTGGGATAACTCAACATAATGAATGTTATCCACCACTGTTTCTTCTACATTACTTCTATTTTTGTCAATGGAAATGATGTCAAAGAAATAGTGGATAATATTTGTTGCATTGGGTTATCCTCCGTGGAATAGTCCCATGGCGAGTTGGCCATGGCAAGATGGCCACAGATGGCCGCGAGTTGGCTGCAATGAGATGGCCATGAGATGGCTGTGGCGAGTTGGCCACATTGAATTGTTCCATTCCATTTCTTTGCAGCAGAGTCTCTACTTGCTTCATTTTCATCCTTTTTTTTCATAAAACACCAGTGCTGTGGTTTGATTTTTCACATGGCCTGTCATCCATAAAAGAAAAAAACTGGTAAGTTTTTTGAAAAGAAAAAGCTTGAGATGATTACCAGCTCATAATGAGCAGAAATTCAAGAGGTACATATAAGAATGGAATCAGTTCCTGTGAATACTTTGCCTGTTTGACTGTCAGGGTTTCAGTGATGTAGTTCCACAGTTTGTATATCTGCTTTTCACTCAGTTGTCAGAGATAAAATTCCTCACATTGTGAAAGCAAGCATGGTTTTAATTATAAATATTATATCCAGGAAAGATATATTTGGTTTAAGAAGTTGCAGAGATGATACATTTATATTCCTACATTTTTGGAGCATATTTTCAAAGTGCTGCACAGCCCTAATTAACATATGTTTCCTATTTATTTTGTTGTTTAATTTCACAGGAAATTTGGCAGGCTACCATCACAAATGAACATTTAAGCTGGGGAGGGCTGAACTTTAATTTATAAGCATGAAATTCAAATTTGGCTATGATGTCTCCAAATACAGGATTTCTATGAAGAGAATTGAGAAATACCTAGCCCTAAAGTCTAAAATTCTTTCAAGCAGCAAAGCAGTCTCTGCACTGGTACAATAATAACATAGATAGTTAACTACTTTTATATATTTTCATCTTTCCTATTTCTTTATTAAAAAATAACCATTCAAATGACCTATGCAAATGGTAAAGATTCAAGCCTTGGTAGAGAACAATTCCTATAGAATATTGGTTTACATCAAAAAATCCTATGCTTTTTTTGAGGGAGAAAAATGTATGAATACAGCAATAGACATAATTTATTTTATTTTAATTTATTCACTCTTCAGATATAACTTATATAAATTATAGAATCATAGGGTGGAAGGGCTCAGGATAGGAAGCCTCATATCATCTCAGACAAAGGCCTGTTTAACCTTTATTGGAAAGTCTCTAGTAATGGAGCACCTATGACTTCAGGAAGCAACCTGGCCTAATTTTTCAGTCAGGAAATTCTTCCTTATTTTGAATTTGGATCCGCACCCCCAATCAGGGGGTCAGAATAGGGAGAGCAGGCTTCAGATCAACCATGGCACAAATGAGTGGCTATGGCTTTTAAAGGCCCCTGGCTCCAGAGATATCCCTCTGTATCTCTTTTGGTATTGCACTTCATTTGTCATAGCTAGTAAATAATTTGGGGGCATTCCTAGACTGCTTAAAAAGCAGGTTACATCCATGCCTAATGGAGAAAGGCAAAATGTAAAATAAGTGGCTTGTATACCAGTTGCACTTTTCTCTCTGTGTCTCTGTGTCTCTCTCTCTTTTTGTCTCTCCCTCTCTCTCGTTATGAAATTTATTGAACACCCACCTTACCATAGTTAGACACGGTTAACATAGAGTAACTCTGGGTAGCTGACAGTCATAAAAATATGTCTGTACATATACAATTAAAACATAAACAATTAACATCAAACATTAAAACCTAAGGACACATGGGGATAAGGGGGGGCAGAGTGGGGGAGGTAGGATCTGTTGTTAGTCGATCAACCACTTTCACTGTGCTGTTCCTCCACTGGGCCCCAAGCCAACTGACACAGCAATGTCTTTAGGCTCTTATGAAAGGATAGAAGGGTTAGGACCAACCTCACATTGGGAGGGCAAGATATTCCAGAGGGCAAGAGCAACAGCAAAGAAGCCATCCTCCTTGACCCTGCCAGCCATAATAATTGAACACACAGGACCTGCAGCATGTCTCATCTGCAATCACAAGTGGGATGGGCCAATTCTAGTGGGATGAGACAATCCCTCAAATAATAAAGACCCATACCATGAAGGGTTTTAAAGGTGATCACCATGAATTGCACCTGCAAGCAGTCCATTAACCAATGCAGTTCACAGAGCAGTGGTGCAATGGGACCATTCTTGGGGCTCCCAAAACTGCCTGCGCTGCCACACTCTGCACCTGCTGTAGCTTTTGAATGCTCTTCAAGGGTAGCCCCATGAAGAGTGCATTACAATAGTCCAACTATGAGATGACCAGAGACTGAATGACTGAGCACAGGAAATCCTGGTCCAGGAAAAGCCACAACTGGTGCACAACACAAATTTGTGCAAAGGCTCTTCTATGATGACTGTCATCTGCTCTAGAACCACCAAGTTGTAGACCAGATCTTTTTGAGGCAGTGCCACACCATACTAGTCAAAGATGATAAAATTCTAGATCCCAGAGCCCCATGTACCCAAAGTCATTCGGTCTTTTCAGGCTTCTCTCAAAGCCTCCTGTCTTAATCATATCCTGCTGGCATTACTTTTTTTACATGAAGCTTCAGATGGCTCAGAATCCAGTGGGAAGGGCAATTTTTGGCATCTTTTGATATGCTCATACAACACTATAGCTCTGCAGACTACACTAGCATCCAGGTTTGATTTGAAATGCTGGTTACTACATATAAAGTCTAAATGGCCAAGGACCCATTTGTGGGACTGCCTGTCCCCATTGTTTCTGCATGACTTAGTAGAGAGAAGATGCTTCAAATATGCCATCTTTGAAGGATAGCCTCTTCTCTGTGGCTGCATCTGCTCTATGCAATAACATCTTCCTAGAGATAGCTATAACCTTGGATTCATTCGCTTTTTAATCTTTTTAAGACCTCACTATTCTCCAGGCATTTGCACCAAGAGGTTGGGTGAGCTTTGCTGGTGATGTGGCTTTTGGTTGGGAACATTATTGTTTTAAAGAAGGTGTCATAGGTCTTACGATGCTCTGGAGGTTTATTCTTTAAATAGTTTCCTGAATCACTACAAGTAATTAACTAACTAACTAACTAACTAACTAACTAACTAACTAACTAACTAAATAACTAAATAAATAAATAAATAAATGTATTGTTTATTCTCTACTGCTTGGAGGCATTCTTTTCAAATAGCTTTAAAGAAATTATTTAAATAATCTTCTATAACTAAATATAAATACAACTGGATAACTGAATATAGTCTTTACTTCAAACAATTCTCATTGTCTTACTTTAGTTAACATTTCTATTTAACATATATGAAGAGAGAACTTCTATATACAAGAATAATGTAATTATAAAATTCTTCTTTGCCTGGAATCTCCATATTGTCATTTCAACTGAGGCATTAAATTTTACAGATCTGAAGACAGACAAAACTGCAACTCTGTGATTGTTAAATAGTGACAAGTTTTATTTCACAATTATTTGGCACACATAGTTTTAAGTCTATAGATCTAAGCTTTGTAAATCTTAATCTGCACTTACATTATATAATATAAATCATAATATAATGATTTGAAAATCATACTTTCTTTTATATTGTATATTAAGAAATTTATTTTTATGCATAATTCAGACTCATTTATGACATAATAAATGTTAAAATAATAATAATGTTTTGCAGCAAGCAGGTAATCATTAAAAACAAAGCAAGGTAAGGAATTAAATGCACAGAGCTATTTAACATTATTTTCTTTATATTTGTGCTGCAGGTTAAGGATAAATAAGAACAAACATTATACACACACACACACACACACGCACATGAGTTGAAACCAAATATTCAACTTTTAAGAAAATGCTATGAGTTAAAATTTAGATTTAGTTTTTATGCAGGTCTATACCATAATAAATATTTGATTTTTGATGATGAATTTTGTGCAAACTTGTATTAATAAATCATATAATTTGAAGAACATTACTTTTATATTCTCTCCCAATGCTGCTATTTTTAGTACTGATTTACTGTAAAAAGCATGCCTGTTTTCAGAAGTATATTTGCATCTCATGGAATGTTTATTAAAGTTGTATGACAATGGCACGAAGGATCATTAATATGTAGGGATATGGATGGCACAAAGAAGTAGGAAAAGTAAGTTATAATTGAAAAAAAAAAGATACTCTACCTGTATAGCCCAGCGAATTGTCCTCATTATCTATGGTGGGAAGTGCTGTGCCACTGTCGCTTCTTCTTTCTAGGTCATCAGAGTCTGTTGAAAACAACATCAGAGCTGCTGATGGAGTGATAGTAGTAACAGTAGTTGTAATTGCCATCAAATAATGTCCATATACAAGTAAATCCATATGAATCAGAAAAATAAATAGTGACAGCATTAGACCCTTCCATGACAGTGAATAAATTAATTTCTGCAATATCTTCAGCATCATTATTCAGTTTAATAATCCCTAAATTTTACTCTTCTAATGCACTTCCCTGCAATTCACAGCTCTGAAGTACTATGTTTATACTCTTCAGAGCAGCCAGCACAAGCTGTGGCAGACATATGGGGAAGAGGAGGCAGGGTGGTTGAACGCTAGCATTGCTAATTTTCTACCTTATTGTTAATCAAAGCTATTGACTGGGATCACTCCCATCATTGCTTCATCTCCTGGCAATTACAGACTCAGGGGACTTTATCTCATTGTGGGAAGAGGGAAAGCAATGTCTTGTCAAATAGGCTTGTGTAAGTGCTATTTTGACTCTGGAACTGGAGCAAAGGAAAAGCATAAAAGGCAACAGTTCATAATCAAAAGGAAAAAAAAATAAGAATAATACTGAAAGCATATGTTGGAAGTGTTATCTAAGAATAAATAAAGTTTGTTTAAATTATTCGAAATATATATATTCAGAAAGCAGAGCACAAATGAGAGAAATAGGAAAATTACATTCAAGTGAGTGCAAAGAGAGAAGTGTGGTTTTAGATACCATGGAGGCTGAGTTGTCTTTAATTAATTTTAGTAATGTTTAATATAATTGAATCAAAAGTTTATACAAATATAAAAAACTAGGAAAAATAAGCTGATACACAGACTACATCTATTTTATTTCTTTTACTGAATTAAGTCTATCATAGTATAAAATATTCAATTGCTTACATATAGTATTTATATTTTTTCTACATGAATTATCAAAGAATATACTGTATATGGGATTATAATTTTAAAATTGCACACAGGTGATGTGTAAGTATTTTAAATATACCTTTCATACCTTTTTAAAAAACTCACTCACTGCTATGCTGTAATTAAAAACATGATACATCTTTGTGGAAAGCATTTAACAATCTTTAAAGAATGTACTAATTAAAGTATTTTCATATTAAAACAGACAAGTCTTTCCATAAAAAATATTTTTAAAATAATGCAATCATACCTCATTACTAAGAATATGCAGTCTAACATAGGAACTCTTAACAAAAATATAAAAAAACCTTTATATGGATAAATTATTTTCACTTATCAATCACTTATCCTGTATCAGCCCTTGGCAACCTATAAACATTTTGGAGAATCAAAGTTGATCAAAATTCTGTCCAACACACTATTTCCTTATTAGCATGCAAGGAACCACTGGACCAGTTGTGAATCACAGCAGAAGAACAGCTGAACAGACCTTTTAGTAAATAAAGTGGCAAAGATGTCATGTTTGTGTTCATTTTCTGTGGATATATGAAATCAACTCAGAAACACAAATCAAATATAAAACTGTCTTTCAGTGTTTCCTGATCAGTTTCAAGAACAGAAAGGGTAGCCTTAATTTCTTAATGCTAAAAAATGAACGCTATTCACATTTTACATTAGTAAAACTGCTTGATAATACAGTATTCGGAAAAATGTTCTCACTAAAGTCTTTTAATTTGAATATTTACCTTCTGTATTTAGATGGAATATGAGCTCAGGAGTTTGTATACTGAATAAAATGTTTAGGGAATTTGATTGAATTTTCATATCCTTTCAGAATTTATTTTCCAAATTTGTTTAACAAAGCAAAATGAAATGCTTTTAAGGAAACTGGTTTTATATATTTTTGCAGATGTGTGACTCTTAATGTTCCCAAATAATTAATAAAATAAACACAAACATATTCAAGTCCAACAAGAATTTATGTTCTGTTCTTTAAAGAGCACATTCCATATGGAAGTTAAAAAGAGAGAGTCCTTATATGTTGCTGATACTAAATGGGAGAAGCAAATAATAAAATAAAATAAAGCCAGACATAAGGCTAAAAAACCGGTGACTGCGAATTCTAGTCCTGCTTGAGGCTACAAAGCCATCTGGGTGGCCTTGCACCATTCAGTTTCTCTCAGTCTTAGGAAAGAGGCAATGGCAAACCACTTCCGGAAAAGCTTGCCAAAAAAACTGCAAGAACTTATCCAGGCAGTTTCCAAGAACTCATTACCATTGAATGGATGTAAAATAAATAAAATAAAGTGAAAATAACTGTTTATGCAGAAATGTACTCCTTTCTTCTTCTTTATAACAGTTAAAGGTTTTTGATGTGTTAGCTGGATTCAAAGTTAAGGTGAAGAAAGCAAGGTGTTAAAAATATGAGGATGGAAAATAAAAAAAAATTGATTGTAAAAACTGGTTTTCAGATTGAGAAAAGATTAATATTAATTGTATATTATTTCAAAGTAATTATGTTAAACTATGGAATGAGTTAAGATTTGTTAAGATGGAAAAATTACAATTATTACCGTTTGGAAGAATTTCTGTATTAAAAACAAACATGTTACCTAGAAATGATGATTTATTTTAAACAATACCTGTTTTGAAAAACAATGCACATTTTAAGCAATGGAAAAAAGATTTATTTTTTCTTTAAAAAAAAGGCGGGGTGACGGAGACAGGTCTTGAGAGCGTTATCTGGGAGGAGTTTGACCCAGTGACCCCTGAAGACGTGGACAGGATTCTGGGTAGACTTACCGCGGCCACATGTTTATTGGACCCGTGTCCCTCCTGGTTGGTGCTGGCTTCCCGGGAGGTTACACGAGGCTGGCTCCAGGGGGTTGTTAACGCTTCTTTGAGAGAGGGCTCCTTTATGGCCGCCTTGAAAGAGGCGGTGGTGAGGCCTCTCCTCAAGAAGCCGTCCTTGGACCCGGCTGTTTTAGCTAACTCTCGTCCAGTCTCCAACTTTCGCTTTGTGGCGAAGGTTGTTGAGAGTGTGGTGGCGTGACAATTCCCCCAGTACCTGGATGAAGCGGTCTATCTTGATCTGTTCCAGTCGGGCTTCAGGCCTAGGCACAGCACGGAAACAGCATTGGTCTCATTGGTTGATGATCTCTGGAGGGCTAGGGACAGGGGTTGTTCCTCTGTCCTGGTCCTGTTAGACCTCTCGGCGGCTTTTGATACCATCGACCATGTATCATGCTGCGCCGGTTGGAGGGGTTAGGGGTGGGGGGCACCGTGTTGCGGTGGTTCTACTCCTTCCTCTCTGACCAGTCGCAGTTTGTGTTGATGGAGGGCCAGAAGTCGACCCCGAGGCGCTTTGTATGTGGGGTGCCGCAGGGGTCGTTCCTCTCACCCCTTCTGTTCAACATTTATGTGAAGCCGCTGGGTGAGATCATCCTTGGTTTCGGGGTGAAGTACCATCAGTATGCTGATGACACTCAGCTGTACATCTCCACCCCGGACCACCCCAATGATGCCCTTGATGTGATGTCCCAGTGTCTGGAGGCCGTACGGATCTGGATGGGGAGAAACAGGCTCAAGCTCAACCCATCCAAGACCGAGTGGCTGTGGCTTCCGGCGTCCCGATATAGTCACTTGGTGCCACCTCTGACTATTGGGGGCGAGTTGTTGCCCCCCCACAGAGGGCTCACAACTTGGGTGTCCTCCTGGATGCATGGCTGTCTTTAGAAGAGCATGTGATGGCCATGGCCAGGGGGGCTTTTTATCAGGTTCGCCTGATTCGCCAGTTGCGTCCCTTTCTGGATCGGGACTCCTTACGCATGGTCACTCATGCCCTCATCACTTCCTGCCTGGACTACTGCAATGCTCTCTAAATGGGGCTCCCCTGGAAGAGCACCCGGAGGCTGCAACTGGTTCAGAATGCGGCCACGCAGGTGATTATGGGAGCGTCATGGCGCTCTCGTGTAACAGCTCTCCTGTATGAGCTGCACTGGCTCCCGGTGGTCCTCAGGGTACGATTCAAGGTGTTGGTGACCACCTTTAGAGTGCTCCATGGCTTAGGGCCGGGATATTTACGGGACCGCCTTCTGCCACTGAGAGCCTCCCACTGGCCAGTACGCTCCCACAGAGAGGGTCTCCTCTGGGTGCCGTCGACCAAACAATGCCAACTGGCGCTCCCCAGCGGGAGAGCTTTCTCTGTGGGAGCACCTGCCCTCTGGAATGAGCTCCCCCCGGACATACGGATGATTCCAGACCTACATACTTTCCATTGGGCCCTCAAAACCTTTTTATTTCATCAAGTCGGGCTGGCCTAATCTGTCCAATTGTGTATTTTACTTTGGATTTTAATGGGGGATTTTAACTGTCAGGCCAAATTGTGTAATTCATTTTTAAATTGTTTTTATATTTTGTATTTGATGTTTTTTATTTCTGGCTGTTCACCGCCCTGAGTCCTTCGGGAGAAGGGCGGTATATAAATTAAATTTATCCAAATTTATATGATAGGGTAAGAAGCTAAAAATTAAATATAAAATTATCCAAGGTGAAAAGAAAAGGAAAGATTAGGACTATTTCACTTTAAATTTTATTTCACAGCCTGCTGTTTGGTTTGGATGAAAGAGTAGGCATGCTGAGAAACAAAAGTATGTTAGAAGAGCATAATCTGAAGTTGGAATGAATTTATATGGCATGATAAAGCTATTGTAGATTTTAAAAATCGGTGCTGGGGTGAACCGGTTGTTATATTATGTGAAGCCCACCTCTGAATATGAGCCATTATAGGGA
The DNA here is from genome assembly GCF_059756535.1 of Pantherophis guttatus. Lineage (NCBI taxonomy): Eukaryota > Metazoa > Chordata > Lepidosauria > Squamata > Colubridae > Pantherophis > Pantherophis guttatus. The sequence continues at coordinate 45,019,755 of NC_142067.1, read as the reverse complement.
CCCCAAGGACTGCTCACTCTGCTACATGTTGCACCAGCTGAAGCTACTGAAGGGATTTCAGAAGTAGCCCCATGTAGATCACATTGCAGTAGTCCAGACAAAATATAATTTGGCCTTAAGTTACTGAACTCACACCATCCTTTTGATTCTTGTTTCTTTAATCATACCTCTTTTTTGTTTTCTTTCTTGCACCTTTTCTTTCTTTATCTTTTATTTTTCTTCATATTTGTCTTTTATTTATGTGAAAAGCCTTAATATTGTTTTTATATGCACACATTCACTTCAATTTGCATTCCAATGAGTTTAGAGGCTAATCACAAGTGAATTGGTCAATTTTTTATATACATAAAAATTCATATGTCCCATATCATATATCCCCACAAAAGGAGGTGCTATTGCATCATTATGTAATAAAAATAATTTATAACAAAATATTTTTAATCTCTTAACTATCCCCAAATATTCTAGAGGTTCGTAAAATTAATTAGCAGAAAAAGATTACCAGGATAGACAGTATGACAAATAGGTACTATAAACAAAACATTTTCTTCATTATTTTTTAAAGCTTCAAGTTATAAAGTAATGTTTAAAGACATATCGATTCTTACATTGGGGATTAAATATTTTCAGCCTTCTTTCATGTTTTCCTAAATTTCTCTGGGTTAGTGAAAAAATAAGTGGAAGTTGATTCAATTTGCTGAATACATTTCTAATATTGATACTCAATTGCTTTTCCCTAATATTTTATTAATGATAATACTGAAAATATCAATATTATACAAAAGTTCACAATCTAGTTAGATAAATTTTAGATAACAATGAAAAATCTACAGTAAGATTTAAAACAAGAAGTTATTTTTAACAACTATATAAACCTAACCATATTTATCTCTGACATATTGGATTTCAAATCACATTTAAAAGCTGGTTAATTTTTTAACCATGTTGGTTAAGAAATTATTTAAAAGTTTGAAGTTGAACATATTTTAATGGCAGCAGATTCCTGGACTACATGATTTACACAAATTGTAGATGTTATAAAATCAAATATAGTAAATTTAGAAAAATATTCATCTTGGTAGATATAGGAAAATTCACAAATTAGAAAGAATCTGATATATCTTTTCAGATTAACAAATGGTATTGAAAGTGTAAGCTTTGTGAGCTGCAATTCACAAACATATACAGTAACTAAACTGATATAAGATTTAAATTGTGATGAGACTTAGAAGAAAAACAAGAGAAAATATAGATTAGTAATACAGATGTGGTTACTAATGATAGAGATCAGAAGTACTTTATTAATTAATAGTGATACTGTGTTAACAATCCTTTTGTTTTTGTCTAGATCCGTTAAAGTAGCTTGAAAGTTTTTGCATGCTTAACCATGCTATATGTGTCTTTCCCCCCCTCCCCGAAATGATTGTTTTGATATCTGCAATAAGTGTTTAGGAGGTTAAAATGTTCCCATATAAACTTGGCCTTATTTTGAATGTTCAACTTGAATCCATTAATTGAACTTGATTCTGTGACTCTTGAGGAAGTGGATAAGATCCTTCAAACTGTCAGTGTACCCACCCATTTGTTAGTTCCTGGCCCTTCCTGGGTTGTCAAGATAGTCTTGGAAATAGCCATGCTATTATCTTATTTGAGGGATAGGATAGTCTTTTCACTTTGAAGGGGATGGGGTTTATTCTCTTTTAAGAGGCACCATTCCTGGACAATAACCATCCAGTTTCTAATCTTCTGTCTTGGAGAAGGCAGATGAGTAGATAGAGAGGATGTTGTAAGAAGCAGATATCTGCATCTATTTCAATTGGGTTTCAGATCATGATAAAGTACATTGTCCTTACTTGTCAATAATCTTTTAACAGAACCAGTATGGAGTGGTGACTCTATCCCAGTGTGCCTAATTTCTCAGCAGTTTTAAATACCATCATATACAAAAATACTGTATATTTCTGGATCAGGCAGTGGGAAGCAGCAAAGGGGGTCACTGAGTTTTAATGTGTCTCAATCTGGGCATCCCCTTGGATTCAAAGATACTATTTCTTGAGCAGGTAGCAGCTGTGGCCAGAAGTGCATTTCGACAGGTTTAGATGGTTAGCCACATCCAAATTACCTCGCAACTGTACTACTGTAATGTTCTCTATGTGGAATTGAACTTAAATACCTTTCAAAGCAGACAAATATTGACTCTTTATCTGTTTTCCTTGAGGCATACAGTGTCATATCAGTTTTCCTTACTTTATAATAATAATAATAATAATAATAATTTTATTTCTATACCGCCCTTCTCCCGAAGGACTCAGGGCGGTGTACAGCCTATTTAAAAACACAAAAAACACGACAACAATTTAAAATTTAAAATCATTAAATAATTAGGCTCCAATTAAAATCCCAGAAATTTAAAATACCCCAATTTAAAACGTTATGTTAGTAACCCTGCCTGGTGGAACAACAGGGTCTTCAGAGCGCAGCGAAACACCCGGAGGTCGGAAATCTTTCGTATTTCGGGGGGCAGTTCATTCCACAGGGCTGGAGCTCCCACAGAGAAGGCCCTCCCCCTGGATGTCGCCAGCCGACATAACTTGGCTGATGGCACCCGGAGGAGACCCTCTCTGTGGGAGCGGACTGGTCGGTGGGAGGCTATTGGTGGCAGAAGACGGTCTCGAAGGTACCCGGGTCCTATGCCATGGAGCGCTTTAAAGGTGGTAACCAACACCTTGAATCGCACCCGGAAGACCACTGGGAGCCAGTGCAGCTCGCGCAGGAGGGGTGTCACGTGGGCGCAACAGGTTGCACCCATAACCACCCGCGCGGCCGCATTCTGGACCAGTTGGAGCCTCCGAGTGCTCTTCAAGGGGAGCCCCATGTAGAGAGCATTACAATAGTCCAATTATCAGTTGTCTTTTGTGTGTTTGGTTTTGAACAGTGACATGCAGTCACATCATTTTTATTTTCTAAATAAAAACTTTAAAAATTTCCATGTTAATGACATGCTGCCATTTCACCACTTGCTCCAACTCCTCCCTTTTTAGTTGCCAGTGTTCAGTCAATTGATAAAGCTATATGGCAAAGAAACTTTAATTCAGTAAAACAATGTATATGAAAACAACTTGACAGCATTGCATGCTTCTTGAATAATGTTTTCTCAAGTAAAGATGAAGTAAAATCACAGCCAAAGAACATTAAACATTATTTTTTAAAAAAGAATGTTCTGCTTGGCATTTAACTACAGAATCCAAATGTGTTTAGATTTAAGCTGTTTTCTCATTTGTGATACCTAGAAGGTACCCCAACAAATGACTATATTGATTTTCTTTTGTGTTTAAACCTTCATGCATCATTCAGCCATTGTAAAAATGGGCATACAATCAGTTTTATTATCAATACTTCCAAAATATATTTTAGTATTTATTTTTGAGGGATATCAATTTCAGATGAAGTGTGTTTTCATAATATCACCATTTCAATGTCAATCTACAGTAATCTTTGTAAAGTATTATGAAAAATTAGACCACTATTGAATGCCAAACACTATCTTTGAACTTAAAGATAATGCAATGTAATGGATGCATGAGTGTAACATGTTAAGAACAGCAATAAAATATAGCTATGAACACTACCAATAAAAACATGAATGTGGATAATAAATTATAATATAAAAAGAACTTAAATCTTCACAGAAGAACACTAACATTGCAAATGTTTTGTAGTACTCCAATAATTCTTCCTTTCAATATGTTGCTTTGTTTATACTAATATAATTCAGAACTCTGCTGATTATCTTTTTTATTAAAATAAAATAATACAAATTTCCTGTCCAATAAACAATACAAGCCGAAAGGTTTAAGGTTATACATTTTAAGAAAACAATTGGCGCGATTATTATACATAAATTTAATGAATAATAAATTTAACACATAAATTTAACAAGTAATTAACAAGCAATAAATTGTAACATATAAATTTAACAAGTAATACATTAAGACTACACTGAAAGACAAAATAATTTACATTAATTGTAATAAATAGTGATTTACATTTTACACATTCTTAATGTGTAATGTGTTAATTCTATTCCATTGTGTAATTTGTCTGAAAAGAAATCTGATTGTCTCTCTATCCAAAAGTGCCACAGAGGTCAAGAATGTATTTATCTTTCTCAAGGGAGAAATTTGCATCTATGGCTTTAATGCAGAAATGCAGGTGTTCTTGGGGGAGGAGAATTACACAATGAAATAAAGAAAATTACTCAATATACACATGAAACAGATAACAATAATATGTGGGAATAAAAGTATGTTTGTCCAGCGTTCTATTTATATTTCTTTGTAACTGTACATAAAAATCAGTAATAGTTGATGTAGCCCAGGACTCATAGAATCAACTAACAACAGGCACAGATAAAATGTTGCAAAAAGCAAATCCAGTTGAATTACTTGACTAACAACCTAGTTCTTGAAAGATTCCCAATTTTCAATCCCTATGGTGAGGCCCCCCTTTATAACTATTGGGGGGGCTAAGACTGGGCATAGATAGGGTGACTGGAGACCTGGGGAGGGCTAAGGAGGGTTGAGAGGCTGTCGGAGTGGTTACTGCGGTGCCTCGGACAACCCTCCCCCCTCCCTCCTCCTTCCCCCACTGGGCCATTACTAGGCCCGATAACTAACATGCTTGCCCTGCCGGTTTCTGTTTCGTGGAGGCGGTTCCCACCTGTTTTCCATCCACCCGCTTGCCTATACTATCCAGCTATACACCGCCTGTACAAACATTGTGGACAGTTTTTCCCGGACACTTTGGACCTGGCTCTGTTTGTCATCCAGTACACTGGCTGTATGGAAAATGGCAGTTTACGGGAGGTTGAACGGAGCCGGTATCTTATCATCGTTTCACCACCGAATGGGATGCAACATCTTCCCCATGGCCAGTTGGCTGACCAGCGTGAGAGGCTGGTTGGAGGATTACCCTGAGCTGGTTGGAACACTGGACTCCGCCACTGCCGTGAGAGGACAGTGGAGACTCTCTCGTTATGGTCAACCTGCCTGTTTTCCCAGACAATTTTTGGACTATCATAATGGAGCCCTTGGCCATGCTTCACTACTACCTCAGGGCTTTTGATGTATAAGGTCTCAGCTTCTTGGTCTGCGAGACTCCCCCCTCTCGCAAGCCTGGCCCTCCACGTTATCGAGGGCCTACCTCAATGACGGGCTTTGGAACCCAGAGAGGTGGCATGTGACAAAGAGGGGGTTGAGGGGTTTTCTATGTAAATTTTTGGATAATTTTTTAAGGGGTCCCGGGGGAGGGAGGGTAGGATTCGAACTAGAGTAGTGGGTTTGGGGGATAACCCACTAAGGGGAGGGGAGGGCCTGGCCATGACGCGCGGCAGGGGGGGTAGGGGATCCAGGGGTGATGGGGGGGTCGAGCTTGTCCAGATTGTGTTTTTACCATCGGTACTGTGAGTGGGAGGGGTAGATATGGCGGGAGCAAGGGGCCATATCATGTGGAGGGAGCGCGCGCCCGCTGTCTTCGAGCGGTGGCGTGCTCCAGCCCCCAAGGCTCCACTCGTTCTCCAGGTTGCACAGACCCTCAGGGCCTGGGCCTGCGACTGATGTTGTGCAACGCCAGGTCTGTAGTAAATAAAGCCCCCCTCATTTGTGATCTTATTCAGGAGGGGGGAGCAGACCTGGCGGGTATTACGGAGATCTGGTTGGGCCCGGAGGGAGGAGTCCCTCTGGTAGAAATGTGCCCACCAGGCTTCCACGCATTCCATCAGCCGAGGTCACAGGGGAGGGGTGGGGAAGTAGCGGTTGTTATTAGAGAAAGCCTTAGGCCGAGGGAGGCCACTGTCCCTCAGACGGCCGGCTGTGAGTCTCTCCTCGTGAAGTGGGGTCATGGGGTTCAGATGGGTTTGCTGATCATGTACCTGGCTCCCTGCCACGTGGCAGCAGCCCTGCCCGAGCTTCTCAATGTTATCGCCGCGGTGGCGGTTGATACCCCCAGACTTATGATCATGGGGGATTTTAACCTGCCATCCGTGGGTGAGGCATCTGACGCGGCTCGGGAGTTCATGGCTTCCATGACGGCTATGGACCTAACCCAGTTAATTCATGGCCCTACACACGCGGGGGGAAACACGCTGGACTTGGTTTTTGTCTCTGGACAGTGGCTGAGTAATCTCGACATAGGGGATATAGTCATCGAGCCCTTGTCATGGTCGGATCACTCTCTCCTTCGCCTTGACCTTCGAACCGCTGCACCCCGCCGCAGGGAGGCAGAACCGACAAGATGGTACCGCCCCAGGCGCCTGATGGAACCTGACAGGTTCCAGATGAAGCTTGGGCCAATCCCTGAAGTTCTGGCTCACGCCTCGACCGAAGACCTAGTGGCCATCTGGGATAGGGCAGCTGCTGGAGCTCTGGATCGAGTCGTGCCTTTGCGGCCTCTGACCCGGTGCCGATCTCACCTGGCTCCTTGGTTCACCGAGGAGCTAAGGGAGATGAAGCGCTGGAAAAGACGCCTAGAGAGTAGTTGGAGGGCCAGTCGTGCTGAATCTGACCGGACACTGGTAAGATCTCATATTAAGAATTACCTAGTGGCGATAAAAGCAGCAAAATGTACTCATTTTGCTGCTCTTATTGCATCATCAGATAATCGCCCGGCCGCCCTGTTTAGGGTGACCCGCTCCCTGCTCCACTAGGAAGCATGGGAGGACCCTTTGGAGGGAAGAGCCGAGGATTTTGTTCAGTATCTGTATGACAAAATCATTCAGATTCGGGAAGATCTGGACTCCGACTGGGTAGATCCAGCGGGGATGACGGAGGCAGGTCCTGAGAATGTTATCTCGGATGAGTTTGATCCTGTGACCCCTGAGGACATGGACAGGATTCTGGGTAGACTGAATGCGACCACATGTTTGTTGGACCCGTGCCCCTCCTGGTTAGTGCTGGCTTCCTGAGAGGTGACACGAGGCTGGCTCCAGGGGATTATAAATTCTTCATTGGGTGAGGGTGTCTTTCCCGCCACCTTGAAAGAGGCGGTGATGAGACCTCTCCTCAAGAAGCCTTCCCTGGACCCGGCAGTATTGGCTAACTATCGTCCAGTCTCCAATCTTCACTTTGTGGCGAAGGTTGTTGAGAGTGTGGTTGCACGACAGCTCCCCCAGTACCTGGATGAAATGACGTATCTAGATCCGTTCCAGTCGGGCTTCAGGCCTGGGTACAGCACGGAAACGGCATTGGTCGCATTGGTGGATGATCTCTGGAGGGCTCGGGACAGGGGGTGCTCCTCTGTCTGGTCCTGTTAGATCTTTCAGCGGCTTTTGATACCATCGACCATGGTATCATGCTGCACCGGTTGGAAGAGTTGGGGGTGGGAGGCACCGTACTACGGTGGTTCTCCTCCTTTCTCTCTGACCGGTCGTAGTCTGTGTTGATGGGGGGGCAGAGGTCGACCCCGAGCCCCCTTATATGTGGGGTGCCACAAGAATTGGTCCTCTTGCCCCTTTTGTTCAACATTTATGTAAAGCCGCTGGGCGAGATCATCCGTGGTTTCGGGGTGGAGTACCATCAGTACGCTGACGACACCCAGCTGTACATCTCCACCCCAGACCACCCCAACGATGCCCTTGAAGTGATGTTCCGGTGCCTGGAGGCCGTACGGATCTGGATGGGAGGAACAGGCTCAGGCTCAACCCATCCAAGACCGAGTGGCTGTGGTTTCCGACGTCCCGATATAGTCAGCTGGTGCCATCGCTGACTATTGGGGGTGAATCATTGGCCCCCATGGAAAGGGCTCGCAACTTGGGTGTCCTCCTGGACTCACGGCTGTCTTTAGAAGAGCACTTGAAGGCCGTGACCAGGAGGATTTTTCATCAGGTTCGCCTGATTCGCCAGTTGCGTCCCTTTCTAGATTGGGACTCCTTATGCACGGTCACTCATGCCCTCGTCACCTCCCGTCTGGACTATTGTAACACTCTCTACATGGGGCTCCCCTTGAGGAGCACTCGGAGACTCCAACTGGCGCAGAGTGCGGCCGGGCGGGTGGTGACGGGAGCGACGTGGCGCTCCCATGTAACACCTCTCCTGCGCGAGCTGCACTGGCTCCCGGTGGTTTTCCGAGTGCGCTTCAAGGTTTTGGTTATCACCTTTAGAGTGCTCCATGGCTTAGGACCTGGTTATTTATGGGACCGCCTGCTACCACCAATAGCCTCCCACCGACCAGTACGCTCCCATAGAGAGGGGCTCCTCCGGGTGCCGTCGGCCAAACAATGTCGACTGGCGGCTCCCAGGGGGAGAGCCTTCTCTGTGGGGGCACCTACTATCTGGAACGAGCTCCCCCCGGAGATACGGAGGATCCCGGATCTGCGTACCTTCCGTCGCACGCTTAAGACCTTCCTATTTCATCAAGCCAGCCTGACCTAAGTCTTTCCCCTTTTTAAATGGAAATTTTAAATCTGGTTTTAAATTATTGGGGTTTTAAATTTGTTCAGCCAAATTATTTAATTCGTTTTAATCTATTTTAAATTTTGTATTTATATGTTTTATTCCTATGGCTGTTCACCGCCCTGAGTCCTTCGGGAGTAGGCGGTATACAAATTCAATAAATAAATAAATAAATAAATAAATAAATAAATAAATAAATAAATTCTAGATTTTAATTAAGATACATATCAATTATATCCAAGTAAAGTGAGAAACAATGCCTGCCTAATAGTGGATATAGTTGAGGTGTTTCTGAAGTCTCTAATAACCAATAATCCTAAACATTGTTAGATACACTACAGATAATACCTCAGGTTTCCTAAAGGTCAATTTAGGAAACATTTGGAAGTACAAATTTACCCCCAAAGCAGCCATTTTTAACCCGTTTGCTCTTTGTTGTTTGGAGTTACAACAATTTCCAGAGGCCCAGGGGTGAAATGCTCCCGGTTTGGACCTGGTAGTGATGGTGGCGGGTGGTTCAGAGAACCAGTAGCAAAAATCCCTGTGCCACCCCCCAATGCCCAGCTGAGCTGCGCGATCATCAGAGGCTGTTTTTTTTACTTTTAAAAGCATTTTTTCTATAACCACTTCGACTGAAAAAATGCTTTTAAAAGTTTTTTTTTTTTTTTAAAGCCTCTGATGATTGTGTGGCTCAGCTGGGATAGTCAGAGGCTTTTCAAAGCATTTTTTTGGCCCTTCGGCCAAAGAGGTTGTAGGGAAAAAAAGGCCTTTTAAAGCCTTTGGAGATCTCAGCTGACTTGCCTGATCGTCAGAGGCTTCTAAAAGCATTTTTTTCTACAACCTCTTCGGCCAAAGGGGTTGCAGAAAAAAATGCTTTGAAAAGCCTCTGACAATCCCAGCTGAGCCGCGCGATTATCAGAGGCTTCTAAAAGTATTTTTTTCTGCAACCTCTTAAGGTTGTAGAAAAAATGCTTTTAAAACTAAAAAATAAAAAGTTGGCCACGCCCACCCAGTCACAGTACCCCCACCACCAAGCCACGCCCACAGAACCAGTATTAACAAATTTTAGATTTCACCCCTGCAGAGGCCCATATGGTTAGCGGGTTGTTTTTTCCTGGTTACATTGTTAAATAAGAACCAGGAATTTTGCAATTGGCATGATTTTATTTCTCACTCTGGTGTGTGGAAAACAGAACTGGAATGCTATAGTTGCATTTGTACATCTTTTTTTTAATGGTTGCTGTATAGTACTATTTGTTTGTAAGCATTTTGAAACTGTCCTGCTTCTTTTTAAATTCTGTACTTTGGAAATGATTGTGTTGGCAAGTGCAGTACTTTGCAAAGATAAACCCCCCCACCTACTTTTTAGCCTGCTAATTAGCAGCCACAATATTTTTTTCCAGGCTGCAAGCTGCAAGCTCTGAATATCCCCATCCCCACCCCCACCCCACTGGAGATGCTTTAATTCCTGGGATGCTTTAATTCCTGGGTACAAAACTTGCACTGCCTTGCTGATGGGAGCAGGTGGGAGCAGTTGGAGATTCTGCCCCAAAGCCTCTGTTCACTTAACGATGGTGGCGATCATTTAATAAAATAGAGGAAATAGTAAAACTGATTTTCATTCATTTAACAACCCATTTGATTCAATTAACAAATTTCATTTTAAAAAGTTGTAAAATTGAGTCTGATTCATTTTACTGTATTTTTTACTTACGACCCTAATGGGCAGGCTCCATTAGGGGCCTATCTCAAGAACTAAATACCACCAGGAAAATAGAAAGTAAAACTCAGTCGAATTTTCTGCCTGTAAAAGAAAAAGATGTATTTCTTCAGCACATAATATATTTCAACCTACGCAATTAATGCTTTTGGTTACAAAGAGTAACTAACATTAATAAAGACAGCAATTTCATAAAATCATTAACTTTTCTTTAATTTGGTTGCTACACTATCATATATCTCAGGTGTATCTAGGAATGGTTGAATGGCTACCAAATTAATATAATTATAGCAAAATCCTGCTTATAATTTTTAATTCAAGTATTCTCTTAATGTTTTACAAAATTGGGAAATTGTCAAAATCTTTCTAAATATATATAATTCGCTTATTCCAAGACACTCTCATGAAATCATTTCTCCCAAAACCAATAAACGGGCAAGCCTCTAAATCAACATCCTATTAAGAAGTCAACAAATAATTGATATAATCCTTTATAAAACAAATCAAAAACAAAATATATCATAAAGAGCCTTTAAAATTGCATTTACTAGAAACTCTACTCAAGAAAAATACTCCTAGGAATTTTTTAAGTATGTTATCAAGTGATAAATGGGAAGATTCAAATAATATATGATGGTGCAGTGTTTAAAGTGTAGTATTGCAGACAAACTCTGCCCACAGCCTGGAGTTCAATCCTGACAGAGCTCAAGATTGACTTAGCGTTCCATCCTTTCAAGATCATTAAAATGAGGGTCCAGACTGTTGGGGTAATATGCAAATAGTATTTATATTGTAAACTGTCCAGAGAGTACTGTAAAGCATTATGGGACAATATATAAGCCTAAATGCTATTGTTATTGCTATCTAGCCTTTTTACAAACAAATGTTATCTAATAGAAAATCTTGCCACAACCCTTTTTTTCAGTTCAGAGCTCAGAAGACCAGTTACAGCAGACACTTTCCTAAGCAAAAGCTGTTAGTCTGATCCCTACCAGTCTGATAACATTTTGCCAGAAGAGCTGATAGCCAAGACCTAATCTATTTTATGACACCACATATGTGGCCTATAAGGAAAGATAAAAATAGTATGGAAACAACAAGATTTCAACTAAGTAGACTGCTGCCTAGAGTTTGAAATCAAAGATCTCTATTTATAATGAAAACAATGTGATTTGACATTGGATTTTCCACTTCTTAGATTTAAGTGGGAAGCTCCAAGATGACTTTCAGGGCAATCAATGGCATATTAAACTCTAATGTCACAATTAATGCTACCCAATATCTGGGCCCAGTCATTCTTTTAATCCATTCAGTAGTAAACAACTGCAAAACAAGCTGAATGCACTGTCTGTTGAAAGACCAGATAAATTCCCAACGATATCCTGGAATACAGATATGATCTTCCCTCCCTTCCTCCCTCCACTAATCTTCAATGCCAGGTTGGGTCATAATAACAAATCTTTCTATTCTTGTTTCAACAATGAGCTTCCTTTCTCTATTGTTATGATCTACCTTAATCCCCGTCACTCAAATGATAAATGAGTTTACCAAAGGATTGGCACAACCTTCAGATATGAATGGGGTTTAGAATGGGACCTTGTGGGGAATACGTATTCTGTAGTGAAGTGAGCATATAAATTTTGCTTCAGTGTCTAAATTCACAGAATTATCCATTTTAAAATTTAAATTTATTTTGATATTGTTTCTAATTGTGAAATTAATAGCTAATGCTCAGATGTGATGAATATACATAATACATACATTGTTGTATAAGGTTCATTTATCAGATGCTGTAAGCTAGAAACAGCAACTGCCCAATTTTCCACCTCCTTTCTAACTGCGTGGCTTTATCAATTCATATATATTAGGAAGAAAGTCGTGGTATTATTACACATTTTTCAATAAATAATTTGTCTGATACTAGTAGCATATGTATCAAAAAAGAACATGTCCCTCAGGGCCAAATGCAAGCCATTTTTTTTAATTGGTAACTAATTGCAGCCAAAACCAAATTACTAGAAATATATAGGGCCTATTTATTCTCTAGTAGCCATGACCTCATGGTGACAGCTCTGAAAAAAGACTTGTAAGTCTCCACTTAATAATAATAATAATAAATTGTCTTCTGTACCTATGCTATCAGTATGTATACATCTTCCACACACACACAGGTGTGCATCCAAGTCTGTATTTTGTGTAATATCAACTCCCCTAGTATTTATCTAATACTATCCAAAATACACAACTTTTTTCTTTTTAACAGCACTGCTATTTGCTTTTACTTTATGACTCTTTAGGATACATGTACATTCAGATACGATGTGCAATATTGTCAGCAACTCTGTATGTGAAGTCGGATGCATTTCATTCAGGTTCTCTCTGCATGTAATGTTGACACTGCTATTTTCAAACATAGTAAATATCACTGAAAAGTCTAAATCAAGACGTAAAACCCTGCATGCCATTAAGGTAGTACCAAGATTTTTATAAAAATTATATGTACATGAGTGTTGTAACTGTTATAGAAAATTGAAGGTGAAAACCTTTTTTTACTCTATTTGAAAGATAATGACTGAACTAAAATAAAGTTCAAAGTTTTAATTATGTTTAACTTTAAACATATCTGGATTAGAAGACTACATCTAAATTATCAATATTGAATTTCTTTAAAACCTTTAAAACCAACTATCATCTGCACATATAAACATTAAGAATATTTTGAAACAATTCTGATACTCTATTTACAGAAATGACATACATACATACATAAAAAAAGTAAAAGCATATATTAAACACATGAAATGGGCAAAAGAATTGTAATCATTTGTTTATCTTTAGAAATATACAATACTCTAAAGATATATCTTTAGGGAAATATGATTTTCTTACACAGTAGTTTTTCTGTGATAAGGAAGGAAAATGGTATCAAACCATAACAAAGAAAAGTCAAATGATAGTGGGAATGGGTAGAAACCTGGTGTGAAACAATGCTATATATAATTAGTGTTTAATTATGCAGAATTAACAAATGATAGACATACTGGTCATATTACGGACCAAGGCTCTTTGCCAAGTCAACAAGCTGGTCTAAAGGGATGAAATAACAAATTCATGAATTTGATGCCTGTAGCTGGGAACACCAGTGCTGTGTGCTCTGTTGGCATTGCCAAAAACATTCAACAAAACAAAAAAATCTGATGATTTGCTAATACAAGATAAGCTTCTGCCAAGACATTGGTGAATAAACCAATAAAATATTATTTTAAAAAAACGCTAAACAGTGTATTTAAATGGTGCCAGAGATAATAATAATAATAAACAATCAAAACAGTAATTTGCTTTTGCAACCACTACTGTCTCATTGACAAGAATGCTATATGATATATACTGATCTAAAAACAGTATTTAAAAAATACAGCTTCATAAGCTATTATAAGTATATGCAAAATATTCTATAGACCCCAAATAGATAAATATTAATATTATTTAGAAATGGACCAGTTATGATGTCTGCTGCTTAGCATGATTGAGCTTGTGTCTGTAGCCTCTATGTGCTCATAACATGGAATAGATTTGTTGAATTTGAGACAAACTTTCTTGCACTGATAAAACCTTTAGTGTGACACATATAAGCAACAGGAGAAGCCTCCTTATTAATTATATTATGTTCCTTTTAGTAAAAAATAGCCTCTTCATAAAAAAAGAGATGAGGATCAACCAAATAGCTAAAGAAGATACTCACATTTGACAGACTTTATGTCAAAAGAAGCATTGAAGTCAAACGTTAAAAACATTAAAAACTAAACCAACCCCAAACATTCTGCTGTAACAAGCTTTGGAACAGATACAGTTTTTTTCCCTTTATTTCCTCAGTAATTTTCTTGCAAAAGATACAAAGTCCATAGATGCTTTTTCAAGAGGAAAATGGATTTTGTTTTTCCTTGACGATGCTTTGCTTCTCATCCAAGAAGTTTCTTCAGTTCAGCATCTTTGGGACAACCATGACTTAGATGACTGAGATTCTCCATAGACATACATACCTGTTATAAATGGGGTGGCCCTGCAATTTAAACAGCACAAGAAATTCCAAGGCTTTACACAAGCTTCACACAACTATGATAGCACCTACTCTCCATCTCCTCACCCAGGGATGAAATGCTCCCGGTACGGACCGGCTCGGGCGAGTAGGTAGCAATGGTGGCGGGCAGTTCGGAGAACCGGTAGCAAAAATCCCTACCCCTGCCCCCATGCCCAGCTAAGCCGCGCGATCATCAGAGGCTTTTTTCTTTTAAATGGCTCTGACGATCCCAGCTGAGTTGCCTGCTAATCGGGAGCAAAAATCCCTCCCCCTCCCCCTCAGCTTGCTTACCTTAGCTGCTGGTCGCACCGCCTTGCTGTAATCCCTGCAATCCATTGCATCAGCAAGCAACTGAATCTCCCTGCCTGCAATCAAGCAAGCAGGGAGTTGTGGCCTTCAACTCCCAGAATTCCTCAGCCAGAAAGCAAAGCTACAAGTCTACAAGTCTTAAAGTTGCCAAGGTTGGAGACCCCTGTTCTATTGGGTAAGTTTTTTTCCCCTTTGGGAGCTTTAAAAAAATAGTTAATTGGGTTTTTTTTAGTTGTTCTTTGTTTAGACCTAGCCATTTAAAGTTTAGGAAGTTTTAAATTTAGCTGCTTTTATATAAAAATAAAAATAAATTAAAATAAAATAATATTTGTGCAGCTTTCTGAGATTTAGTGTGTTTCTATAGTGTTTCACTCTAACTACACAAACACACAAAATCTCACAAAGCTGTATGTGGAATTTTGTGCGTGTAAAGTGTGAAAGTTGGTTTTTTGGGCTTTTTGTGGCTGTGTGAGGTTCCTGTTTGTTGCAGGGGCCATTTTGGGTCTAGCACAGCTGCTTTTACATTGTGGGTGAGCCAGTTGTGTTGTGTGTGTGTAAAGTGTGAAAGCTGGTTTTTTGGGGGGGCTTTTTGTGTCTGTGTGAGGTTCCTGCTTGTTGCAGGGGCCATTTTGGGTCTAGCACAGCTGTTTTTATATTGTGGGCGAGCCAGTTGTGTTGTGTTGTGTTGTGTTTTGTAGGTTAAAAAAGGGCAAAGAAGTGACATTGACTTGGCCACGCCCACCTGACCAACAAGCCACGCCCTCCCAGTCACCTTACCACCAAGCCCCGCCCACTAATTATGCCACGCCCACAGAACCGGTAGCAAAAAATTTTAGATTTCACCCCTGCCCGCACCCCATTCAATCTATATAGTTTGTTTTTTCTTAGCCTTCTTAAAAAAATAAAAATAAAAAGAGGAAGCAAAACAAAACAGAAATATGTTCTGAACCTGTAAATATAGAATGTACAAATCTTGTACAAAACAAATGAAGAAAAAAAATGTCTTATGGTTAAATAATGTTCTGTGGTTCAGTAAACAAGGCAGTGTTCACTAAAATGTTACAAAAGCTTTTTAAGAAATACAAACATTAATTCATATATTAATGCTAATATAATATCAATTTAAAGATGCTTTAAGTGGCACTTTTGTGATGTATTCAAAACTATGGAAAGAGGGGATTGTTGTCAATTATCATTGCCGGAATACATTTCCTATTAACTTTTCCACCAGTTAATAGAAATCCATTATTTCACATATAAGTTCATTTTTCTTTCATATTCTAGGATACTTTAAAGAAGCATTTTATTTAAGAATTTGTGTCTGGATTTAGAATTTGAAAGAGGTAGAAGATACTTTACGTGGATGGACCAAATTGCTAAAAAATGGTGAGCTTGTGAACAAAGGGCAAGAAAAATAACACATTCTGGATATAGGTAATAAACTGGAAATATACACAAAGACAAAAGAAGAGCCTTCTAGAATTAATCCAAGACATTTGGAACAATAAAAAAAAAAAACCTCCTGAGTTGTGGAATGCATGAATATAATTATAAGCAGGGAAAGAAATAAACACATACTTTGGAGTCTTGTGTGCAAATAATAATTCACAATTTGTTATTTGATTTGATTTTTCTTCCTAACATATTCTTCAAACAGAAAAACCACGATTGTGGGACCATCAAATATGTTTACCATCATTCCCCTTCTACTGCCTATGCTATGTTCGCCTTTTTCTATCAATTCCTATTTGACTTGTGCTTTACTAAAGATCCACAGAGTAAGACTATGTATAAGGAATAATTCAGAATATTTGACAAGTTTAGATGTCAGTCCAGCTTGCTCTCTAGTCCTTTCCTCTTTTTTTACCTGATGCTTTGAAGTAAACATCTGAACACTATGTAGTCTGGAACCAGAGGAAAATAAAAAGATAATTCTTAAAGCTACAATAGCTGCAGCACTTATTTTACTAGTATACATAGTATACTAGTATACTATACATAGTATACATAGTATACTAGTATACTAGTATACATATTATTTTATTAGTATACATCCATACATCCATACATCCATAAGGCAGCATCAGAGTGTATTAGGGCCTTTTAAATAATGCACCCAGGGGCTGAACATTTTAAGAGATGTGAATGAAAAATACTGAATGAGAATGGGAATTCTTTGTTAACAAAATCCCAACAACAAATCTTTTCACCCTACTTTCTTTTTTTCCCTTTGTACAATTTCTATTGACTGCTGATCAAGGAAGTTAACCTTGCTTGAATGAGAGTGTAATTAGCTACAACTGATTCACATTTGAATCAAATGTGAAAATGGACAAGAGTTGAGTGGAATGATGCCTAAGTAATACCCTTTCTTTTTTCAAATTAAAAGGGGACTTTTGTTTGTATTGATATCACACTAGAAACAAGAGAAGCCCAATATTCTCACCCCTTGGACATTCTGAAATAATTGGAATCAGAAATCTGGAATAATAAGCTCCAAGTCATTGAGTGACTTTCTAGTTAATGGGAGTAACAAGATTACCGATAAGTGCCCTAAAACAGGTGGATTGCACACATGAATTTAAGTAATTTTTTATAGATACATTCAGAAATGTATTTATGGTATACACCTGACCTTCTGAAAAAAAAAATTTTTTTTTGAAGTCGAGAAGAAAAAAATAGCTGTTTGCAGCAATAGTTCTTTAAAGTCCTTATATGCAAGAATTTCAAAGAAAACTCCTTCTTTAATTTCCCTACGGAATTCCTTTTTGCCCTTCCTACTAATGTATTAAGAAGAAATAGCTTATTTAATTAGTGGCACATTAAACAGAAATTACAGTGTAAAACTCCAAAATTACAATTCAGTATGATGTTCAGTTCTATC
Organism: Pantherophis guttatus; assembly: GCF_059756535.1. Classification (NCBI taxonomy): domain Eukaryota; kingdom Metazoa; phylum Chordata; class Lepidosauria; order Squamata; family Colubridae; genus Pantherophis; species Pantherophis guttatus. The sequence goes on along the minus strand of NC_142067.1, from coordinate 45,002,317 downwards.
ACTTAAAAGAATAATCAAGAAAACTCCAGACCCATCTCAAGTGCTAATGAGGTTATGATACCAAAATGTGTTCCATTTTCTATCAATACTGCTTTGTGTACCTGTAACACATCATAACAATTTTATATTGTTATGACACTGTAATGTGTCAGTGTTGCAGTATATTAATCTTCGTTTTATTTTCTATTGACCTAATAGTTCATATTCCATCTCTCCACAATTCATATACTTGTTTTTGTGTCTGATAAAGTGCAATGCAATAAAGAAGGCTTAGCTCATATACATGTTTAAGAAGGTGTAAGACTTTATATATATGTGAAACACATTTACATATTACTGCATAGTATGTTATATAGAAAACTATACAGTATAGTATATTCAACAATGTGGAATAATGTATTTATTTACTAGATTCATACAATGGCAATTAAGAAATTAATTATCCTATAATCCGTTTAAAAAGTAGTTTTGGAAAATGTTAGTGGTGATTAAGTTTGTAGCCATGATGATGATGATGATAGCCTTTATTGTCATTGTACATCATGTATACAACAAAATTGGTTTAGTCTCTGGTGCTAAACCAGAGCCTCTGGTTTAGCCTTATGGTGCAATCCATAACAGAAAATACAAGACAACATGAATAGTACAGAAAATAATCCTTATAAAAGTAATTGGGGGAAAAAAAACCTAGTCATATGTTTCCATATGTATGTGGAGTGATTATGATTCTGTTTAGGAGTCTGACAGCCTATGGGTAGAAGCTGTTTTTAAACCTGTTTGTCTGGCTGGCTGTACTTCTGCCCAATAGTAAAAGTGAAAAGAGACACTGGCCAGGGTGTGAATCATCCCTAAGTAACTTCCTTACTCTGCTGAAACAGATCGACCTGGCGATGTCATCCAGTGGTGTTAGAGGGCAACCAATGGATTCTTGTGCCAAATTAATCACTCTCTGTAGTGCCTTCCTGTCTGCAGCTGTTAAACTAGTGTACCATACTGTTATACAGTATGTGAGGACACTTTCTATCATGGAAAGAAGTCATCAGCCATTGTTCCACCTGATTTTTCCCCAGGACTCTAAGGAAATGAAGTCTCTGTTAAGCCTTACTAACAACTAGGGACGTGTTATTTTTCCAGGTGAGATCTTGACTAATGAGCACTCCCAAGAATTTAAAAGAATTTAAAATGTTGGCTTCAATTATACTAAAAGTTGCCTTCTGCTGTAAATTGGAGCAAAATCAAATGTAAAAGGCCAGCTGATTATATGACAGAATCACTTCCATTAGTGATACTAGAATGGGAAGGCATGCATTTTTGCATGTGATCAAAATATGCCTAAAGGACTGTACTTCTTGCTAGTTCAGGCTTCAATTAAGCCTGCAATTTCATTATGTCATATAGTGGAGCATATATTATTACAGTATGATATATAATGATAAAAAAGTGAAAAGACTAATTTAAAACCAAACGAAACTGAGAGAGGTAGGAAATTGTATCTAAGACTCATTTACCCCATAACCATATGTAATATGAAATAATATAATAAAAGCAAGGGTGAAATGCTTGCAGTTCGGACCGGATTGCCCGATCCGGTAGCGATGGCAGCGGGTGGTTCGGAGAACCGGTAGCAAAAATCCCTGCACCCCCCCCACCATGCCCAGCTGAGCTGCGCGATCATTAGAGTTTTTTTTACTTTTAAAAGCATTTTTTCTTCAGCCAAAAAAATGCTTTTAAAAGTAAAAAGAAAGGCTCTGATGATCGCGCGGCTCGGCTGGGATCATCAGAGGCTTTTAAAAGAGCCTGTAGAAAGAGGCTGTAGGGGGAAAAATGCCTTTAAAAGCCTCTGGCGATACCAGCTGAGTTGCCGGATCATCAGAGACTTTTAAAAGCGTTTTTTTCTGCAACCTCTTTGGCCGAAGAGGTTGTAGAAAAAATGCTTTAAAAAAAAAAAAAAAGTTGGCCATGCCCACCCAGTCACATTACCCCAAGCCACCCCCACAGAACCAGTAGTAACTAATTTTAGATTTCACCCCTGAATAAAAGAACCATTTTCCCGGTTTGGTTTGGTTTGGTTTGGTTTGGTTTGGTTTGGTTTGGTTTGGTTTTTTGACAGCCTCACAGAATTTAGTTTTATAGAATTGCAAGTAAAAAAATATTTAGCTCTTTTTTATTTTTTACTTTAATGCAATAGCATAACATAAATATAAATACAAACACTGAAAGAACAAGATATCAAACAAAAATAAAAAGTCAAATCAAGTAATTATGGATATAAAGTTGGTACAAATTAACTTTTAAACAATGAGTTTAACCTTAATCACTCAGAATTATATCTTTCAGTTTTATATTTCTGCCAATAAAGAACTGTTTATAAAGCTGAGAAATAACACAACAGTTAACATATGTCATCTGTTCAATTATTTCTTGGATGATTGTTAATCTTTCTCATTTACATCTGATAAATGTAAATAATGGTATACACTATTTACAGAAATCTTTTATATAAAAAAAATTGCAAATATCTGGACAACCTTTAGAAAGCATCAAAGAAGACAGAAAACTCTAAGTCTTTGCTGCTATATAGCAGTCAATTGTACTTTTTGCAGTCCAAGTCTAATAGTCCTATTTATAAGTAGCCCTATCCATAGAAAATATCCTGTGAGGCCATCCAAACATGAAGTTATAGTTTCTCTAGGCTTAGATGTATGATAAATGATTTGGGTGTTACAAATTGTGTTGATGATTTGTCAAAATCTATTTATCTTCTTCATTTTAATATAAAGTTGTTATTTAGAATATCACAATGCATATGTAAAATTTGATAAAATTATCATATCAGAAAGCTAATCCTACATTAATATTATATCAATCAATATACTGACTGCTGTAATTTCTCTTCCAAATTATAGCACTCACATGCTCTCTCAAATAAATTTCCTTGCTAACATTTTTGTAGAATTATATTTTAGATTTAGAAACTGAAAAGTATGATAACACTTAACTTTGTCTTGATATCTACTTTATTTATTGTGGAATATCCCCAATTTTAATAAAATATGTTTTTCTAATGACAAAGAGATTATATTATGGACAACTTTTCATAGGAACAATAAATCTTAACTCATGGACATTATTATAAATAATAATAAGTATTTAGATTTATTATGGTAATCCATTCTAAAAGATTCGGAAGAGCTTACATTCAGTATACAATTTAAACAATTAAACAATTTAAATAATTCAAACATAGCTACATAATCCAGACAAAATCAATCAATCAATCAATCAATCAATCAATCAACCAATCAATCCTACAACAAGAATTCTGCTAATTCACAAACCCCAGGCTTGGGAATAGAGTCAGTTCTTAAGAGCTGTCCAGAATTCTTAGAGAACAGGTGTCATACGTATCTTTGGGGTGCTGCTAACTTGCCACAGCCAACTCGCCATAGAAACTCATCATGACCAACTTTCCATGACACAACTCGCCATGGGACAAGAGTTACACTAATACTGAAGAAATAGTGAAATAGAATCATTAAAGAAAGTATGCCAAAGGACGAACAAAATGAAATGTGAATTGAAATAATTTTGTAATTATTTTAAATAATTAAATTGAATTGTTGAATTGTCCCACAGCAAGTTGTCCTGTGGCGAGTTGGCCATATCGAGTTGTCCTTGGCAAGTTAGCCCATTCCATTCCAGAGTGCTAGATACACTTTTTCTCTCCCACAGGCTAAATATGTTGTTTTGGAATAAGTGCACCCTACTTGATATAAGCCTTAGATATTCTAAGTCTTCCAGTTTTGATACTACTTTTTTTCTGGAATAGCCAAATAAATTAATTCAATTCAGAGTCCATTAAACATAAACAGCAAAAACTTGCATGGCATACCATGCAATATATTACACACATAACAGAAACAAGAGAAATATTATATCAAATTGTGGAATAAAAAGAGCCTATTGTTAAAACCAGAATGAAAGAGAACTACTGAAATGATTAATTTTATTTCAGGGAGCCATATAAAACCAACCAACCAACCAACCAACCAAACCAACCAAACCAACCAAACCAACCAAACCAACCAAACCAACCAAACCAACCAACCAACCAACCAACCAACCAACCAACCAACCAACCAACCAACCAACCAAATAAATAAATAAATAAATAAATAAATAAATAAATAAATAAATAAATAAATTTCTATTTGTTTGCCAAAGACAGTTAAATATAATATATATCCTCTAATGTTTAAACCTACACCTTGATTTGTTTTGGACAATAAGAGATCTTGTTTTAAACAGGGTGGGCAATATTTACGTGGCCAAAGACTTTAAAATTGTTGGAAAGCAAAAGGTCATAGTAAGTAAAGCTTCTTTTCTTTTTACAAAACAGAAGAAGAGTTTGCAGGGATTGCAGAATCTCACTGATTATGAATTGTTTACCTCTGATGTAAAACTTAATGAGCTATAGCTATTTGGCTTTTTATTATCCTTCACAGCAGGCTTCCCCTATCCTTCTGACCACCAACAGCTTTTACAACACCTTGTGTCTTTTTTTTTTTTCTTGAAGAACCTACCTCTGTTATTTAGGTTCAACATTACTGACAGTAATGAGAAAGGAACATCAATTTTGTTTATTTCCTTTGACAATACAAAGGGATAGCCCAGGGATGGTATAACAATGCCTCACAGAGAAGCAACCTGTTTCAGGTAGTACAATGAAAAAAAGGGGAATAAAGGAGAGACGAGGAGGAGGGTGAGGAAAAGAGAGACAGAGATGGGGGGGGAGAGATCATTAAAAAGGGAGGTACATCTTTTTATAAAACAGAGTCAGGTGCCCTAAAAACAATTTCTTAGATTATCTACAGTAATAATTAGTAGAACTGCTCTGCAGACTGTTCCTTTCTTCAGAAAGACTTAAAATGCCTCTAAATTGCTTTCTTTGGACATTATTCCTCCCCTTCCCTTGTTAATTCATTAACATATTCTTTCAAAAGCAGCTATAGACTTTGAATGAAAAGAAGATGGGGGTAGAGCACCTCAGTGCTGCAGATGGCTGTCAGAATGAAATGAAGCTTATGTCTGCTAAGGGACTCAGACATTACTGTGAAATCTGGAGAGAAAAGAAAGCAGCAGAAGGCAACATTTCTAAAAAGGTTTGGCACCAAGTGGCATTGTGAGGGTTAATTTACTGCCAGGAACTGTCGAGCTTTTCATTCTCAGCAGACAAACAGTAGACAGATTCCCAAAGAGCACATCATAATCACAGATGCTGAGGATTTATGCTAAAATGGAATTGAGGGTGAGCGAGCAAGCAAGCACACTTTTAATGATGTGGTAGAGTTGAAATAACTAATCTGAATAATCTAAGCAGAGGTATAGTAGAACTCCCATTTCTGAAAACTGAATGAAGCTAAATGAATTAGTAACAAAAAGAGGCTTAAACATATTAGTGGTTCCACTGGTGGCCAAACTTTACAAATTGCAAAAACTAATTACCATAATTAAGCCTTTGATTGAAAAGGGAATTATAATGTATCTTAGTTGATGACCTAAAACTTCAACAAAGAAACTAAAGCATTTCAAATCTTACTGTTTTTCAAATAATATCTTAAAAGAAATACTGAGATAGAAACCTTGACAATAGACAGAATCTTTAAATTGGTAAAGAGTACACAAATTCCATTGTGCATAATGGAGCTATGATCTTTCACAGAATTACTTACAAATAAGATGCATAGAAGCACTGGGACATCTCCATACAACTTTCCTAATATCAATTATTTAATTTAAGGGGTGAAGGTTGTCCCTTGTATTTCACAAATAATGGTATTTTATTTTTTTAATCAAAGAACAGATTATATGGAAAAATCAGATTAAAAAAAAAACTACCAAAGAGAAGAAAAATAATATATATCAACAAACAATAACACAAGTTTGTTCCAATATTATGACAGAGTACAATACTGAAAGAAATTTTGTGGTTTTTTAATTATCACTGGTTGGTGCTCTAAAGCAAAAGCTAGTTTTGTTAAGGTTAAGGCATCAGGCTAGAAAGCAGGGGTGAAATCCTACTGGTTCAGGCCGGTTCAGGTGAACTGGTAGTGATATTGGCATTGGTTCGCCGAACCAGTAGCAATCATCCCTGGTGGCCCCGCCCCCACCTGCCCGGTCACTATCTCAACAGGCGCGCTAGGGCCGCCATGCCCGCCACCTCCGTGCGCTGTGCTTGGAAGGGGCCGCCTTCACCGCTCTCACCACCCTCCCTCCCTGCCTGGCTGCAGACATCTGCCTACCCTCCCAGAGCACTGCTGCAGAACCATCGTTCACTTTCTTCCTTTTCCCGCTGTGAAATGAATGCAAACGGCAGTGGTGCTTTGGGAGGGCAGGAAGATATATTCCTTATAGTTGTCAGTTGCAGACGTCCGCTTGCCCTCCTAAAGCACCACTGCAGAGAACAAAACAATCCCATTGCGTCGCGCCTCCTCCTGCAGCCAAGCACACCCAACCATACATGCCCTTTCCACAAATGGGCTATGCATGGAGCGCTTGGAGAGAGAGAGAGAGCAAGAGAGCTCTCCAACCTCTGTTTGTGTCTGTGCATGTGAGAGAGACTGAGAAAGTGAGGGATGGAGCGATCTAAAGACGAGGCATCCAAAGTTCTGGCAGTGGTGGTGGCAGCTTCTGAGCAGCCCTGAGTCAGCCAGCTCCACCTGACATACTGCCTAAGTCTCACCGTTCTCCTCGCCCCCCCCCCAACTCAAGCAGCAGCAGGCTCTGTGGGACAACAGAGCTTTTCATTTTTCCCATGGCGCGCATACTCTTGCTACCTCTGCTTGTCTGCTTTCAAGCGGCAATCTTCTCTGCTTCTCTCGGGACACTGGTGCGGGCACCATGCATCGCTTGTCGGGACTGAGCAGGGAAGGCACTGTCATGCCAATCCCCCTTGCTTCCACAAGAGCAGAGTCGAGGCTGTGCACTTCCTGTCCGGGATGGCCACTGACAAAGAGCCACACAGCCAACAGCCGCTCAATGCTCAATGCACAGCATCACCCAGCCACTGGTGGGGACAGAGCAGCCAGCCCAGCTTGGGCTTGGGCTTGCTGGTTGGAGCAGTAGTGCAGCCGAGGCCTTTGCGCCAACATTACCGGCAAGCACAACTTTAGTCGGGCCATTCAAGCCGCCACTGCAGGGCGGCTTGAATGGCCTTGTGGTTTTTCTCAGTTTTGGCTCTGCACTCGGGGAAGTGAGAGGGAATGGCATGACAGCGGCTTCCCTGATCAGCCCTGACAAGCAATGCATCCATGGTGCCTGCACCAGTGTCCCAAGAGAAGCAGAGAAGATCTCTGCTTACAAGCAGACAATATAAACTTTTGTGTGAATTTAATAATTTTGTATTGGCTTAATCTCAATACATTCTTCACATGAATGCTAAATTGATTAGATAAGATTCCCATAGGCTGTTCTTTTAAATATTGTGCAAATGTGCTTCAGGCACATCTTATACATAATAGTAAAAAAAATTAATTAAAAGTTTAAGTCAAAATAATTTTCATTTTTTGTAAACATAAGGGTAATCATTTTGTTTTGTTAGAAGTATTTTTAAGAAATCAACTCTAAACATAACCAGTTCATATATATAATACAAACTATAGTTTATATTTGGTTAAACATAACTTTTAATATTAGCAAAAATGTATAACTATGTACAAGAAAAGCTTAATGAATTTTTCATTTTTTTCAAGGCATTTGAATTACTATATATTCCGAGAATTAGGAACAAGATGGTATATCCTTAGATGTGTAGCAGAGAAAATTAAAATCCTATTAGTGAATGCTATTTTAACCCTTGACATTTCTCTTGGGATGTATAGGTAGACAGAGGAAGTTGATTTTGTGATTTGAATACCAACCTCTGACATGGGAGGTGCATATATTTTCATATAATTTTTTTCTTCTCACATTGAGCACCTCATAATTCCTCTGTGGGTGAGTTCACCCTACTGAGAATTGAAACAAAAGGTCAATGCTTTCATATTATTGGAAGCAATTTCATATGTAGGCAATGATGCTTTGTGGCCTAAATAAGATACTAGATAAATTTCAAAGCTCAAATGCAATGCAAATGCAAATGCTGTAGAAAAGAAGTTGTCAAGATGGTGAAATATATTGAATTATATAAAGGCTAGATCAGAACAAATAATGAATCTTGCAACGAAACAATAATAAAAAGCTAATTTAAGACTTCAATAGTAAATGTGGTAAATGACTCAAGAATAATGCTACAAAGCAGGGGTGAAATGCTCCCGGTTCAAACCAGATTGCCCGATCTGGTAGCGATGGCGGCAGATGGTTCGGAGAACCGGTAGCAAAAATCCCTGCAGCTCCCCCCCCCGCCCAGCTGAGCTGCGTGATCATCAGAGACTGTTTTTTTTTACTTTTAAAAGCATTTTTTCTACAACCTCTTCGGCTGAAAAAATGCTTTTAAAAGTAAAAAAAAAAAGTTGGCCACACCCACCCAATCACATTACCCCCATCATGCCACGCCCACAGAACCAATAGTAACAAATTTTACATTTCACCACTGCTACAAAGACATTACATTTTAACTAACTGAATTATGTTTCCAAAGCATAAAACATATATGCTAATTTGAGACTTGTATAATCTGTTTAGTTTCTTAATATTACCTGTCCTATTTATTTAACAAATTTTTATGTCATTTATTCCTACAAATTGCTAAATATTAGCATATTTAAGTATAAAATATTAGAATAAAAACTAATTTAAAAAAAATAAAAAATAAAATTATGGGTTTTTTAAAAAGTAATATTTATTACAAGACAACATAAACATGGAAATTACAGCTATTCAGCGCTGGGTATGTGAATGAAAAAATGTTTTGGAATATGAGTATGTATGCATATAAACACAGCCAAAATTCATTGAGTTAGACAATTAAAGACCTTCACTTTTTGCCTTGGAATCAACTTTTTTTTACTATGATTATATCTAAAGTGATTTGTAGAGAATAGCACATGTCTTTATAGTCTTTCAGATTTTAGTTTCCTTCCTTCCTTCTTTCCTTCCTAATTTGGAGTAACACGTAGCAACTAAAGCTAAGGCTAAAGCTGGACTAAACACAAGAAGTCATCAATGTTGCATTAGAATGTTGCATTCCAAGTAAGAATTAACATTATTTTCCATATCTGCCTCAACTTCACACTTGATTTATCACTGTGTATTATTATAGTTAATTTTTACTTGTAAAAGGATCTTTCATACTCTTTGAAATAGTATTACTTTTGCTTGCAGCTAAAAGTCTATAATAAAACGATCATTTTAGAGCATAAAGGTCTAACTGTCTAACTGCTGTAGCAATAATACAGTACTGTGTAGTCATAAGTGTATTATCACAATCAGTTAAGATTACTTTTCCTGCTAAGAAGATTTAGTACATTTAACCTAAAGGGCTAAAAGCCAGACTAGGAAAACAGATTTTCACACAGACCTCAATTTCCTGATTATATGTGAGTTTTACAGTGATTATGATCTGCATAGGCCATGAAAGTGCAGAATTATCTGCATATATATATATTGTGTTTGAACTTTCTCCCTTGGAAGAACTGATATCTATGCATCTTGTTAAAATTAAGTTTCAGATCAAGCATCAAGATTTTAAGCAACTTAATAAGATTTTGTAACACTTGTGGAACCAACATGTTTGTGGAACCAACCAACCAACCAACCAAAAATGCTGTGAATATTTTCTTGGAATATGGAGTCTATTCTGCAAACATTAAATTTTATATGGGTGGATAAATTCTATGGATCATGCTTCATTTTCAGGCAGGTAACCACACAACGATAAAGACTGCTAATGCAAATGCTTTAGATGCAAAGAATGCAAAAATCACATTTGTTTGTTCTTATTTTGTAGCAGTTCATCTCAGATTCATGACTGTGTGTGGCTTAAAAAAGAACAAAGAACAAAATAACATATAAACATAAAAAACCATATATCTTATATAAGACATTGTTTTTATTATTCTTATTGAAAATTGGCTAGATCCAATGTACTTGAATTTTTACCTTACCCATTGATATAGTCCTATAGTAGAAAAAAAAATACTGGCTTATTCCAAGTATAATATTGTTTCCTTGACTTTATTGTTGTTGTTAGTATGCAAGCAATATACTACGAGGATAGGATAGTGTCAGGGCATTTATTAATCCCATGTTTGGCTCTGGGACTAATGACCCTGGTTTAGAGGAGGAGATGAATCGAGGCTTATTCCAAGTTGCAATATTCTGAAAAGAAACGCGAAGGAAGGTTTCTAATAAAACTCATTTATTTGTTATAAAGAAAATAAAACACCTCACTAACTAAGAAAAGTTAATTGTTATATTTTTGAAAGTAATTCTTGCCAGCTATCTGAGCCGGACCTCTGGCAAGAGAACAAAGGAAAGAGTGTGTGAAGCAAGTGAAGGAATGTGGGTGGATGCGGAAACACGTAGCTTACTGATAAGAAGTTGGCAAAGCTACGGAGAGTCTGATAGTCCAGAAATGATGAGCTCAGCTGGTAAATAAAATAACGCAGTGACAGATAGAATAGGATAACCTTTATTATCATTTTTTTACTGTGAGCACACTGGCTCACATTAAAAATGAAATTCTGTTGCCTGCTCTCTAAAGAAAGTTTATACACACACATCCATATATATATATATATATATATATATATATATATATATATATATATATATATATATATATATATATATATATATATATATATATATATATATATATATATATATATATATATATATATATATATAAATATAAATAAATATTAATCACTGTCCATTTTAAATACATAGTAGAAAGAGGAAATTTGAAAGTTCACATGGTCGATGCTATATGGAATAAAACTATGACTGAATCAGAATATTCTGCTTTGGATACCACAAAGCTTCCTCCAGAAGATAACAAGAGAAACAGGTCGTGAAGAGGATGTGTGGTGTCCCAGACTATCCTGCGGACCTTGCTCAAACATCATTCTATGCTACATATGCTATGTCCTGGATAGAAGGAAGTGAACTACCAATAATCTTTTCTGTCATCCTCACCACTCTCTGCACTACCTTCCTGTCTGAAGCAATAATGCTTCTAAACCAGACAGTAAAGCAATATGACCGGATGCTCTTGATCATCCCTCTATAGAAAAGGGGAAGGAAGATGTACTTTAGAGGGAAGTTAGAGGAGAAAATTAAATTTAGAGGAGCCTGAGTGGCGTAGGAGGCTAATGCCTCCTAAGGCAGCATTTAACATCCAGCTGCCTGCAATTACTGCAAATTCAATTCTCCCCAGGCTCAAGGTCGACTCAGCCTTCCATCCTTTCTAAAATAGGTAAATTGAGGACCTAGTTTGTGGGGGCAATAAGCTGACTTTGTATAAATATACAAAAGTATGAAGGCTATTGCTTAATTCATTTTTAATTTTTACTTTTTCAGGGTTGCTTTTTTACCCTTTACCTTTAGTCCAACCTTTCTTCTTCTCCTCCCTTTCTCTTTCCACTGTTTCTCCTCCTACTTCCTTCGTTCTTCCTCTCCTTCTCTTTCCTACTTCCCCTTCTCTTCCCCCACTCCTTTCTTCTCCCCCCCTTCTAACCTTCTCCTCTACTCCTCTTTCCCCTCCCTCTTCTTCCTCTCCTTTTTCCTTTCTTCTCTCCTCTCCTCTCCCTTCTTCTCTCTCTACTCCTTCCCCTCTCCTGTTGTTTCCCTTTTCAGTTCAATCTAAAGTGGTATTCGAGCAGCCCCGATTTCCTAATTATCTTTATTCTCATTTCAATTTCTTATTCAATTATTATTTATATTTATTTCATCATTTGTGTACATTTTTATAATATCTCACTTTTTTTCCTTTCCCCCCTCCCCTTTCTCCTTTTACTTGACATCATCTGGCTATCTATTTTTCTAATTGTTTTCTCCCATCTATTCTCTATCTATTATATCTCTATGTCCTTATTCATGTTTCTTTTCTAACCAATCATAAAATTTATCCCATGTCTTGAAATACATTGACTCCTCTTTATCTTTTATTATCAATACTATTCATTTCTGCACATTCTAAAATTTTCTTTATAATTTCTCCTTCCAACGGGATTTTATCTGCTTTCCAGTTTTGTGTAAATACAATTCTAGCCACTGTTATTATATGAATAATCAAATATGTATCTTCTTTACTACAATTCTCTGGTAAAATTCCCAATAAGAATATCTCTGGTTTTAACTCTATATGTTGCTACAACATTTCCTCTAACCATGTTTGTATTTTCACCCAATATTGTTTTACTTCTTTATACAACCACCACATATGATAGTATGATCCCGGCAATTGGTGACATTTTCAACACTTAGCTGATTTATCTTTAAACATCTTAGCTAATATTTCTGGTGGCATATGCCATCTATAAAACATCTTATACAGGTTTTCTTTATAGGCTGTTGCCATTGTTAATTTATAATTTCTTTCCCAAAGTTGTTGCCATTTATCCAATTCTATAGTGTATCCAAATTCTATGATGTATCCAAAATTCTTTGCCCATGCTATCATTGTTTCTTTTACTTCTTCATCTTCTAGTCTAATATGCAATAAATAGTTATATAATTTCTTAATCATTTTCTCATCTGTTCCTGTCAATATTTCATCCAGTTCTGATTTCCCCAAGTTAAAGCCATATTGTCTACGATCTGCTTCATATCTTGATTGTATTCGCAGTCTTGTATATCAATCTTATCTCAATCCCTTGACTCTCTAGTTCTTGTTTTTGTTTTAGTTCTCCCCGATCTGTCAAAATGTCTTTATATCTAACAATATTCCCCATGTTCACAATATTTGGGTATGTCACCGCTTCTATTGTAGAAAGCCACATTGGAATATTCAAATAATGTTTTTCTTTCACTCTCTCCCACACTGATAGCAAACCATTTCTTACATAAAGTCTTTGGAAATATCCATGTATCCTTTGTTTCCCGTTCCATAAAAAGGCATGCTAACCCAGTTGTAAATCATGACCCTCCAATGTCAATAGTCTTGTATTCCTTAATAAAATCCATTCTTTAATCCATGTTAACACTGCCGCTTGGTAATACAATTCCCAATTCGGAAGGCCAAACCCACATCTAATTCTTGCATCTTGTAGCATTTTTATGTTAATCCTTGCTCTCTTTCCTTGCCACACATATTTCCACGTTATTTTCTTTAACTCTTGAAAATATTTTTTCTCCAGTTTTGTTGGTATAGTTTGAAATAAAAATAATATTTTTGGTAATACATTCATTTTTATTAATGCTATTCTTCCCATTAGTGATAATTGCAAGTTTCTCCATTTCTCCAGGTCTATTTCAATTTGTTTTTTTCAGTTTGTGATAACTCTCTTCCTTGAGCGTTGCACATCTTGATCCCAAATATTTTACTTTCTTCACAATTTGAATGTCCAGTTTCGCCATCATCTCCTTCTTTTGCTTTTCTCTCATATTTTTGACTAATATTTTTGTCTTATCTTTATTGATTTTCAGACCTGGTACTTTCCCATATTCTTCTATTTGTTCTAATAGTTTTGGCACTGTCTCTATTGGGTCTTCCATGATAAACACCAAATCATCCGCAAATGCTTGTAGTTTGTATTCTTCTTTTTTTAATTCTCATTCCTTTTATTTCATTTCCTGCCTCACTTTTCTATTTAAAATTTCTAATGTTAATATAAATAATAATGGAGATAAAGGGCATCCTTGTCTTGTTCCTTTTCTAATATGTATTTTCTATATCTTTTCACCATTTACCATCACATTCTGAGGATACTTATTCATTATAAAATGTGGAAAATTCAAAAAAAAAAATCATTTTAATTCATTTGCTGGAGGTGAAGGATGGCAATGAGAAACAATTATTAAAATAAAAATACTTAAAATTTAAAAAAAGTGTAGAAGTAGCACAAAGATTAAATTGAATGGAATAATCACATTGGTTTAATTATTGGCTGTATGATGACAGATAACTGGTCTTAATCTACTACAACTAATCCCTGGGTTATGAGCATTTATTTAGCGCCCGTTTGAAGTTATAAGTGTTCCCTAGTGTTTAAGATCAAGTCCCAAAATTATGACTGTTGCAGCACCACAGCAGAGGTCCCTATTTCCCCCATCCCTATTCCTCACAACTGCTCCCCTTCCCATCCTGCCGCACCAGTCTCAATTATTTACAATATCTGCCTCCTCTTTGCCGTGGTTTCTTTGCTTTTGAGGGAGAGTTGATGGAAGCTCCTGGATACCGTAATATTGCTCAAGTTCAGGCACCCATCCTCTTTTGCAGAAACTGGGTGCCTGAACTCTCGTGAGATCACAGATCCGAGAAACTTTCATTCTCAGCGCGAAAAGTGTTTGAGGCGCCTGTTTTCTGCTCCTCCCAACTCCTTTCCGCCACCACTGAAAATTCTGATAAGCACTTATGAGGCCTTTGAAAACCGAGGGATTTGCTCCATTTTGAAACACCCCATAGGCACCTATGAGGCCTTTGAAAATGGAGCAAATCCCTCCATTTTCAAAGGCCTCATAGGTGCCTATGGGGCATTTGGAAACGGAACAAATCCCTCAGTTTTTAAAGGCTCCATTTGCATGCATATGAAGCTTCCAGTCTCCGTCAGGTTTCCGTCTGGGAGAAAAGTGTCCCGGTGGTGGTGGAAAGGAATTGGGGGAGGGGGAATGGGTAGACAGGCACCGCAAACACTTTTTGCATCCAGGAACTTCCATTGACTCTCCTCTTGCTCAAAGGAAAAGAAACAGCAGCAAAGAGGAAACAGAATTTTGCAAGATAAGTGAGTCCAGAATGGCAGGGAGGGGGAAACATGAAGTATCTTAGTGGGTTGGACAGGTCTTGGGGCACTGTTCCATCATTAGGCCCTCCATGGCCTTCCCTACCCTGAAATACCTCATGTGCACTTAACACATTTGCCCACACATTAAATTAGCGAAGCCATGGATGAAAGCAGGGAGTGAACTCGTTCAAGGTAAAAGATTCACTCCCATGAATCCTCGAGGAACAAATGGAATGGGTAGGCTCCATTATATTTTTAACTCAAAGACTACTTGTATAAAAATCCAAAATCATAATCTAGGGTATACTGAGTTAAATATATTTTATACATGGTTACCATGCTCAGGTAGTTTCAACTTGTGTAATGAAGAATCCAAGCAAAAGCTTTTAACATTAGCTTTCAATGGATAAATCAGTGTATTTCTCCCAATTTGTGCTATTTGAAATTTAATTTATCTGGTATCTTTCAGGGCTTATATGGTTTTGTTTGCTTTACCAAAAAAAAAAGTAATTTGTTTAGTGCTCCTGGATTTCAACAGAGACTTAATATACACATACATACAATATATATATATATATATATAGACAGGAAAGAAAAGAAAAGCAAAATAATTTATTCATAATACAGCTTGTCAATTTAGGTTACTCTCAACAGGCCTTCTCTATAGTGATGTCTAAATCCTATAAATTGTTTGTAAATTGTTTGTACATACACACACACACATACACACATACATACACATATATGCATAAATACATATAATACTTATTTTCTCTGAGTAAGTTGTTGCAAAATTAGAAGAACTATGGCCACCTAGAATAATATTAGCTTATTAAATAAAAAACAGTGAAATAATAAGTTGTACTAAAATGTGCAGTAACACTCATTCCTCACCTCATCCACATGTGCAGTAGAGCACTAGTATAATAGACAAAGTAATATAATATTCTTTCTCTTTTGTTACATCAATAAATAATAAATAAATATTGTACTTAATTTTTCTTTTTAATTTTAAAAAGAAGAAAGTCCCACACTCCTTCCCCATAAAGACATAAACAGACACATACACACAACATGAAAAAGAAAGAAAAATGAGGAAAGGGAAAAATCAGTGAAACATTCACATGCAAAAATTACAAAACAGTATGTAAAAACTTTGTCCATATGGAATTATATTTATCAGAGTTTCAATATGACAACAAGAGCCAATTCAAAAAATGAACACATTTGTCAAATCCAGTATTTTCATAGTAGTAGTTTTCCCACAATGTAAAATTATCTTTTTAGCTACATTTCAAACTCAATAAATCTAAAGTTTTTCACGAACTGTTAACTTTTAGTATGGGTAGATGATTCAATATCACATTAATATCTTACTTCTCTTTCCAGAATCAAATTAAAAATAAAATAAATATTAGTTTAAAATGGAACAATAGTGCAATTCATGAATCCTTTCTTCCTAAATAGCAATGTTGTGTAGCAATAGTCTGAGTGACGCCATGACTAGCTGACTAACAAGTCAATATGTATTCAAGACCAGTATTCAAGACAGGATTATTTTTTAACATTCTGGTTAAAAAGTAGACTTCACTAAACCACAACCCCCCTTTTTTTTACTGATCCCATAGAGATTGAATTTATTGTGTATATATAGAATTCATGTATTTTTCTCCTTGAATTGAAGATGCATTTCTTTATCATATATTTATCCTTCTGCAATTGAAAACTTGTCAGAGGCTAGACTATAAAACTCATAAAACATCCATAGAATAGAATAGAATGAGCTAGAAGGGATCTTGGAGGTCTTTTAGTCCAGCCCCCTGCTCAAGCAGGGGAACCTATACCATTTTAGATAAATCATTGTCTAGACTCTTAAAAATATCCAGTGATGGAGTGCCCACAATTTCTGGAGCCAAGCTGTTCCACTGGTTAATTGTCTTCACTGTTAGAAAGTTCTCCTTAATTCCAGGTTGCTTTTCTCTTTGATCAGTTTCCAACCATTGTTTCTTGTCCTGCCCTGTGGTGCTTTGGAGAATAATTTGACCCCCTCTTCTTTGTGGCAGCCCCTCAGATGCTGGAATACTGCTATCATGTCTTCTTCTTTTTTTTAGACTAGCCAAACCCAAATCCTGAAGGCCTTTGATCATCTTAGTTGCTCTTCTCTGAACCTTTTTCAAAGTCTCAACATCTTTTTTGTAGTATTCCAGGTGTGGTCTTACTAGAGTTTTATAAGTTGTACTAGTATTTCACGTGATCTTGATTCTATGCCTCTGTTTATACAACCCAGCATTGTATTAGCTTTTTTGACTGCTACTGCACACTGCTGGCTCATATTCAAGTGATCATCCATTGGGATTCCAAGATCCTTCTCACGTTACTGCTTTTGAGCCAGTCTCACCTAATCTGTACTTATACCTTTGATTTTTCCTGCCTACATGTAAAACTTTGCTCTTCTCTACATTAAAATTTATTTTGCTGAATAGAGCCCATTGTTCAAGTTTGTCAAGATAATTTTGGATCCTGAGATTGTCTTCTGGGGTGTTGGCGATTCCTGCCAGTTTAGTGTCATCTGCAAATTTAGTATAAGCTTTTATGAAAATTATGAAACTTTTATCTACCAAGCATAAAAATAAAAATGATAAAAACAGAATGAAAGATGACATGATAAAATCAGGCTCTTCAAAACTATTCCACCTGAAATATAGGAGAGGGTCAGCCTGATATCTACTGGAAGACTATCCCCAAAGTGTCAGAATTGCCCTTGAAAAGCAGTGCCTTCTCTCTTTATTACCTTGAGCCACCCACCACTCAAAATGTAGAATTAATAACAATTTCTCCCTGGTGAGTCTGACTGTGATTGGTTAGAACAAATTATCCTGAAGCATCCAAATGTCAAGCCCTAAACAGATTTATAAGTTAAAATTAAAATTGTATCTGGAAACCAATCATCAACCAATGCAAAAATGGTATCATGTGCTTCCAAAGACAAAAATCAGAACGTATGGAGGCCATTATATTTTGGACTAGTTTCCGAGAATTTTTAAGGGCAATCCTAAGTAAAGAACACTGCATTAGCTCAACTGGATAGTTATGAGTTTATACATTACTACATAAAATATTTACTTTATGTCTACATTATGGATCATAAAAACTGTGATTTACACTCTACTTTCAGTTTACTATAGCTCACAAGGTAAGAAATTATTTGGAATTTGTTTGAGCCCAAGGATGTTAAATATTAGTGCAGCCACCTGTATTTTAAATCCTTGCTCCTCCTGATTGGTTAAGGAAATGCATGGCTAGATCCACACAGTGCTAAATGTATTCTTGAGACAGGGATGGTCCACAGCTTCTTAAAAAAAGTAGTGGTGTACCCTCTCCTAATATCCTAGTTTTCCTAATTTTCATACCAGTAAAAGTAGCAAAAATAGTATGAATAATTATGGATGCCATTTAATTATGGATGCCATTTATTACTTTGCAGACTGCACTGATTTCAAACTACAAGTCAATGTGTTGGTAGACATCGATAAAGCCATTCATACCTCAAAATTTGAATATTTGTGGGATTGACTCTCTGAGATTATTTTTGTCCATCCTCTTACATTGGGCAGGATTGGATTATTTTGGATTCCAATAGCAAAACAGGGTAGTGTTTTGAGAGCTATAAGAATGAATTTTATGTCCTTGCGATCTGGAACAGCATTCCCCCCAAAATTCAACTGATCCTGACCCTGCTAATCTTTAGGGAAGTTTTACTTCTTCCAGCATGCCCATGAACATGCATAAATATTTGATATTTATTTTTTAACTTCCAGACATGAGCATCATCCTTATCATTATTTCCTATTCTATTTAGATTTTATGATCTGTTTTAAAATCCATTATAGTCTGAGTGATTTGCAACTGACCATCCTTATAGAGCAAAAAAATATAAGCAAGTAAGTTTATTTAACTCTTCAAGCAGACTTCATATGTTTTTCAAATGTTACTTAAATAATAGTTTTTCTTTAATAAATGTATATACCATTAAAACAAAAAAATAAGAATTGTCCAGTAGTAAGTTATGTAAATATCACATTTAGAATTTCTATATTATTTATTTTAATATAAAAATGCTAAATGTAAATTATATATAGTTAGAGATTTAAGTAGGCAATAGTTTTTAATGTAAAATGTGACAATGAAATCAATTTGCAAGAAAACATAAGCATCAAGTCTCCAAATTGCTATATTTAAAATAGTCCACAAAACTTTCTTTTTCTATTATGTGATATAGAGCAATATATCATAAACCACTACACAGAAACATGCTATTTATCACCCACATTTAATGTAAACCTAATAAATAGACAAATTAAAACTCTAATTGTATCCATCTTTCTGTGTCATATGCTAGGGTACCAAAAGAGAAATAATACAAATAGAATAGAATAGAATTATTTATTGGTGAAGCGTGATTGGACACACAAGGAATTTGTCTTGGTGCATATGGTCTCAGTGTACATAAAAGAAAAGATACATTCGTCAAGAATCATAAGGTACAATACTTAATGATAGCCATAAGGTACAAATAAGCAATCAAAGCATATTAGGAAACAGTCAATATAAATCGTAAGGATACCAGCAACAAGGTTACAGTCATACAGTCGTAATTGGGAGGAGATAGGTGATAGGGATGATGACAAGATTAATAGTAGTGCAGACTTAGTAAATAGTTTGACAGTGTTGAGGGAATTATTTGTCTAGCAGAGTGATGGCATTCGGGAAAAAACTGTTCTTGTGTCTAGTTATTCTGGTGTGCAGTGCTCTATAGCGTTGTTTTGAAGGTAGGAGTTGAAACAGTTTATGTCCAGGATGTGAGGGGTCTGTAAATATTTTCACAGCCCTCTTTTTGACTTGCGCAGTATACAGGTCCTCAGTGGAAGGCAGGTGGGTAGTAATTGTTTTTTCTGCAGTTCTAATTATCCTCTGAAGTCTGTGTCTGTCTTATTGGGTTGCAGAAATAAAACCAGACAGTTATAGAGCTGCAGATGACAGACTCAATAATTCCTCTGTAAAACTGTATCAGCAGCTCCTTGGGCAGTTTGAACTTTCTGAGTTGGCGCAGAAAGAACATTCTTACTTGTGCTTTATTGATGACGTTTTTGATGTTATGTGTCCATTTTAGGTCTTGAGATATGGTAGAACCTAGAAATTTGAATGTTTCTACTGTTGATACTGTGTTGCGTTGACTAGTATTGTAAGAGGTGGTAGTATGGGAAGGTTTCTCCTAAAGTCTACCACCATTTCTATGGTTTTGAGTGTGTTCAGTTCCAGATTGTTCTGGTCGCACCACGAGGCTAGTTGTTTAACCTCCCATCTGTATGCGGATTCATCATTGTCTTGAATGAGACTGATCACTGTTGTGTCATCTGCAAACTTCAGTAGTTTAACAGATGAATTGTTTGAGATGCAGTCATTGGTATATAGAGAGAAGAGAAGTGGAGAGAGCACACAGCCTTAGGGGGCCCCTGTGCTAATTGTACAGGTATCTGATGTGATTTTGCTTAGCTTCACCTGTTGCTTCCTGTGTTTATTAATGTACAAATGACTGTACATTAATTTCATAAAGTTGCCGTATAATTTAAATTTGGAAAATGTTACATGAATGAACAACAGAATTTTAACTAAAGAAAATAGTGTCATTCTGGAGAAGTGTATCAATCTTAATGAACCAAGAAAAGCTGGTGAATAAAGTTAGTGAATTCAGTGTTTAGGGAACTGAGACTAAAAGGGCAGAGAATGAGTTATGCTACTTCTATATTGTACGAAAGAAATATATTAAGTCCATATGGAAATAATAGGAAACTGTATGTGTCATTTGATCCTTTCTTTGTTTGAAAAACATTAAATGGAAGGAATTTTCCAATTAATTATTGGCTATGCTCTTAGACCACACTTGTGAAGTTTCTTCTTAAAATACTTTCATTAAATCCTTTCCTATATATTCTCTGTGTATTTAAAGTTACCAAAACTCATTTGAAAAAATCTGGACCATCTATTAGATGACAGTAAAAATACATGCATACATTATATAAAGATTACATCTCTGTCTCATGGAAATGACTATGGGATGGCCATATCACACAGCAAACAGATCAGCAATGGACAACAATTCTCAATTGATTATCAAGATTAAAAGACTCAAAAAGTACCCAAAGAAATACTGAGCAGAGCATGTAAGACAAGGAAATGATTTCAGTGTGTCAAAACAGTTGGCAAAGCATCTGCTTTCTAACCCACAAGCACAAACACATACATATATGCAAATAGACCCAGACATCCAAAATTCTGGGAGTAAGAATTACGTACTGTAAAATTCAGTATTTTATTTTAAGATGAAAACAATCTTACAGTTGAATGTGGAGAAAACGGAATGTAGATGTAAGGAGTTATGGAAACAATCTGACATAGAAAGTAAGCTAAAACTGTTTTAAAGTGGTATGCCATAATATCATATGAGGGCAAGTGTGGAAAATCTATATGGAAACCATCTAAGGATTCATTAATTTATGGACAGAAAAAGTAGTTAATCTTTTTATCCTTGGTCAGCCTACAAATGTGTCCCCATGAAATTGATTACTGCATGAAGCATGAAAAAATGTGCAAAAAGTAAGATCAGATCAAGTCTTTCACCTCAGGATGAAAAGAAAAGTCAGACACAGTTGCAGAATGTATATGTATTTTTGGTGGGGAGGGTAATAGCCATATATTCCAAAATATCTACATGTGCAGCCTAAATGATCCCAGTCTTCATAGTGGTAAAATACATATCTCCAAAAAACATATCACAAAAGTGCAACTCACTATTTAGACTTAAACACAAAATCAGATACAAAGTATAATGTTTTAGTCTTTAGAAAAAGAAAAAAAAATTCATCAGGAATAGATCACAGCTTTGAGAAGCAGCAAAACAAATTCCTCCAGAAATCTTATCCAGAGATCAGGGCATACTTATTTAGGAATGTGAGGAGTCAGACACATAAATATTTCAGCTTTAATTCAATTGCTTCTGCTGCAGCTGATGAATCAGACTTACTATGATATCTGAGGAGTTTCTCGCAGGGAGGTCATGAAAATGTGCAATGATTCCCAGGTGACATCTAGCCAGAAAGTCTGCAAACTTCCTGTTAAATGGCATTACCTTATTTTACTTTCATGTGCCTTAAATATGTGTAAGTGTCTATGTTATCTTTGCCTCAAAGAACATTTATAAAGTAGGTAAATGCTTTTCTTTGTAAAAAAATATATTTTGTCTTTGAAAGATTTGTTGATTATTTTTTCCTGTAGAAAAAATAACTGACAGTAATAGAATGTGGCTAACGATTTAAGATAAAAAAACAAAGTAAAAAAAATGCACTGTGAAGTCTGAATTAACCATTTTCCACATTATTGAAAATGAACTGCAACAAAACACAAATGAATATTGACATTGCCTATACTAAATTTCCTAAAGTATTTCTATAAAAAAAGTTCAAGATTATGAATAGCAGCTGGAGTCATTTATAAAATATGTAGAACATTAGCATAAACCAAGGCTTCATTTTTTTTAGAAATTGTTACATTGTTTCAATGTTACCCATTTCTATGTGTGAATAGAACTATATTACATTGAAATATCCAGCATACTACTGTTCTAAATTAAAATTTGATAACCATGGATTCTTCAGCAAGGTCTTTCAAGAAAGGAATCCATTGATATGGTCTTCAAGAAATCTCTTTCAGAATTGAAAGTCAGTAAAATAAGCCTGATCTGGTTTGAGTTTAATCTTGTTCACTCTTCTGTTATAATCTTAACTATACATTTGTCGAACTATAACATTATTTTAGTCTACATGGTTAAAAACAAAGAGATCCAAATGTATTTCCTTCTAATAGGAAAGCAAAGACAAAATTTTGTAATCAATCAATAGACATTGATCTATTTTGTGCTAATAGCACACAGCATTTAGCTACTTCTTACAGAGGTTTCAAGGCTTTTTAAAAATTATTATTCATGTCAGATATACTCCAAAGAAATCACACAGTTTTGACTGTAGTTAATATACTGGGAAAGTAGAACAAAATATACACTTATACTCTAACCTTTTATAAATTATATTTTCTATATTTTGTATAATACAGAAAAGGTTATACCTTTTTTCTTTTAAAGTTTTAAAAACCTTTTAAGTTTTAAATGATGTCACTGTGAAACAAGTTATTTTCTTTTCAGGGTTTATAAACAAGCTGTAATGTTAATTAAAGCAAATAAAGTTGTTATTATTTACAATTTCAAGTAATTTTACATTTTGCTATTCCAAACAGTAGTTCAACACTTAATAGATTTTGAACTTAAATTGTTTAAGTTCCAAAAAGGGAAAAACATAACAAAGTTCATTAATTACATAAATAGATCATATCAAAAAGTTTTATTTATTGAATTCAGTGATCTGTCAATGTGAGAAATTACAAAAACAGTAAACAAACAATGTAATGAATAAAATATGCAGCATATTATCAAATTATAAGGTGAGAATATCTGTCTTTCTGTCTGTCTGTCTGTCTGTCTGTCTGTCTGTCTGTCTATCTATCTATCTATCTATCTATCTATCTATCTATCTATCTATCTATCTATCTTTATCTATCTATCATCTATCTATCTGTCTGTCTGTCTTATGGATTTGCTTTATATTATATTTTGGCAGCCACCAAGAGTTACTTTTCATTGGCATAAAATATATTTTAAAAAAAACATGTAAAAGAGTGGAGTTTGCCCATTTCTCCACAGCCCTGTTTCGAACAGACCACAGCTCCCTGGACTAGAGGATATTATTTGGTAAGAGAATTAATTTTCATGGATGTAGAACATGGATGTAGAACAATATTTAGCTGTTGAGTGGATAATCTCAGTCTGGAAAACATACAGTACGTACATAAATTGATCTATATATTAGTTCCTTTAGGAAAAGAGAGATTAGAAGGGCAAGTGGGATCTTAAAAGAGTGGCAGTATAATAAGATCTTCAATGATTGCGAAATGCCCAAAGTTTGATATAAGATGGAAGGCTATATAAATCTTTTAATATATAAATAAATGGCCTGGTAACAGAATGACTATAATAATGTGAGAGCCATAGACAACAAGTCAAGCATTTCAAGCTTCACTGTATACTAGTAAAATTCTACATTGAAAATCTAATGGCTGAAGGGCTAAAGCCAACCTATAGTTGGTAGACTTGAAGATATGAGTCCTTCGGGAGTAGGACAGTATATAAATTTAATAAAACAAACATAAAACAAAACAATATGGCACTGCTGTAACAGACAAAGTTGACAAATTTATTGTTAATAAACTGAAATTGCTAAAATGAGCCGTATAAGGAAGGCAAATGGAAAATACCAGTATACACACATTACATCCCAAATTCTCTGATCCAGTCAACTGCCTTATTTTGCATTGGTTCACTGTTTTATTTCAAACTGGTACAAAAACTTGTCCAATTGTCAATTGCTCCACTGATAAAAAGTAACTTTATGCCTTAAATCTCCATCTTTATTCTGATTATCCAAAATCACTTAAAGCACAAGTACAAAAGAATTTATTTTCAGCATCAGAACTGGAGCTTGTGCCAGAGCATTTCACACACAGTATCAGTTTTCTGCAAGCTTTCTTAATCTTTTCAACCTAATATCTAAATTTAGCCACTATTAAATTCATGAAAGTTGGAAAGTCTGTTGCTACATTATGTAGTGATAATCAACTAAATTCCTATCTACTTTTGGCTTTCACCTGAGAACAGCACTCTCATGGACATTACTTTTAGGTGATTTCCTTAGTGCTTACAAAGAATGTAAACTGTAATTTAAGAAAATGACTAATATTTCCTTTTGAGTTCATGGTGCTTTCTGAGCTTGATTGCTTCTTTGCAGATATTTCATTACCCAACTAGGTAATATCAGCTGAGCACTGATTTATTTTTGGTCATGTAATAAAAGTCTGTAAGCAAACAACCAAGTTCAGAGAGCACCAAGAACTCCACAGTTCAGTCCTAAACTACAGATACTATCTTCTTTTGAAACATTTCTTTTACAAATGTATAGCTGATGGTATGATGAAGTCAGCAATAGTATTTATTTTTCAGTGCACTATGTAAATATATCACTCAGTGAATGCAGCTGGGAGGAAAATAACCTCCAGTTAGATATTTGCATACAGTTTAGCATAATTTCAATGACTGCAAGTTTATAAAGTGTTTAAAACTTCTATTGGCACAAATTTTATTTTATTTTTTACAGTTGCTCTTTTGAAAGTACACAGGACTTACTAACATCGTTCCCATACTAACATCAAAAATCAATTTGAATCTTATATGAAGGGTAGTTCACAAATTCTGGGGAAGAAATTCTACACAGCAATGATACATTGCCTCCGATAGCCTCCCACTGGCCAGTTCGCTCCCACAGAGAGGAACTCTTCAGGGTGCTGTCAGCCAGGCAATGTCGGCTGGTGACCCCCAGGGGGAGAGCCTTCTCTGTGGCAGCACCTGCCCTCTGGAACGACCTGCGCCCGGAGATACGTAGGATACCAGATCTCCGTGCTTTTCGCCGTGCCCTCAAAACTTTTCTATTTCATCAAACTGGGCTGGCGTAACCCCCCCCCTAGATATTTTTAATTGTAAATGGACTTTAGTCGGGAGGTTTTAAATTTTGGGCCAAAATTTGTTTAATTCTTTTAAAATTTAAAATTTTGTATTGGGATGTTTTTTATTCTTGGCTGTGCACCGCCCTGAGTCCAGCAGGAGAAGGGCGGTATAAAAATTTAATAAAATAAGTAAATAAATAAATATTATGAACAATTCTTTTTTAAAAAATATAATTTTATTAAACTTATCAAAGTATAAAATACAAATAAAATCAAAATTGTGAGAAAAGGGTGAAGGGGAAAAGGGGAAGATAGGAGTGTAGCATAAAGGGGAAAAAGAAAGAAAAGCACTAACTTCTATTTACTCTTTTCAGTAAAGGAGAATAAAAATAATAACATTACAGCCTTAACTTTTTATTTTTGCATACTTAATATTCATTACCCATTTCTGTAACAATTAACTTATATAATCAACAAATCCCAAAGTCAAAGTTTCATTTTTTCCTATCTCAAGCACAAAATCCAGAAGCAGTTTCCAAATAGAAACAAAGTTGGATGTGTCTTTTCTTTGACTAAAACAGTTAATTTGACCATCTCTCCTAATTTCATCAGTTTCTCCAGCCATTCTTCCATTCTGGAGATTAGTATATCTTTCCATTTTTGCACATTCTCAGAGCTATCAACATAAATGATTACAAAGTTCTGATTTTTTTTTTCAAATTCTTTGTACATTAATACTAAAAGAAAAGTCTCTGGTTTGATGTTTATATGAAAATCTTCTGTATTAAAATATGAATCTTACGCCCATATTTTTTCTTTGTGCCAATCCTCCAAAGACAGTAAAAAAAGTTTCTTCTTTATATTTACATTTCCTTTTTTAAAAAATAATTTTTATTAATATATTCTATACACCAATACACCAATAAAATATACAATCCTGCCACCATGGTATAATGTGATTACATTGTCCATAAATATAAAGTCATTCCTTTATACATACATATTTGCCATCATATATATACATCATCATATATCTATTCTACCCCACCTTTTCTGGACCCAATCATACCATACTTTCCAACTGTTATAAAATTCTGAATCTTTTTTACCATTGATCAATCTAGTTAATCTATCTGATTCCGCACACTCATTAATTTTATATATTATTTTCAAATCTATCGGTAAGTATTGATTTTTCCACTCCTGCGCATACGCTAATCTTGCTGCAATAATAATGTGAATCAACAAGAACCATATATCTGATTTAACATTCAAAGGTTTTGCCCCCAATAGGAAAATCTCGGGCCTTAATTCCAAATTAATCTGTATAATTTCCAAAATCCATTGCCGTATTTTTTTCCAATATTTAACCGCCTGCGGGCAAGTCCACCATTGGTGAAAATAAGTTCCATTACTGTAACCACACTTCCAACAGCAGGCAGATGTCCTGGGAAACATTTTAGCTAATCTCGCCGGGGGGAGATGCCACTGGTAGATATCCTCCTCTCCCACCTCATCCTACTTCCTTTTCCTTTCCCCCACTTCTCTCTTCTTTTCCCCCTTCTCACCTTCACTCCTACTCCTGTCCCCTTCCCTTCCCTTCCCTTCCTCCTCTCTTCCATTCCTCACCCTCCCTCTCCTCTTCCTACCCCCTCCTCCTCTCTCCTTTCTAACTTCTTTGCTGTGAAATATTTTCCTCCTTTAGTGTCTGAGCAACTCCTGTATTCTACTCGTAGATACTTTCTTCTGCTAAAACTTTCTCTATTCACCACTTTCCCCCCCATCCCTTATCCCACCCTCCCCACCCACCCACCCCGACTTCCCAGTGCAAAAACAGGGTATAGCATCTAACAAACATATGCTAAAATAAACTAACTAATTATAAAGTTCAAAACTCCCACATGTTCTTTAACTCCCCTTGATCCAATTCATCAACCTCCCTTTTATAAATTCTCAAAACCAGTTAAATTAAATTCATTCTTCCTACTTATAAAAAAAACTTTTTCTTAATGTATAATCCGATACTTTAGCAGTCTTTCAAACAGTAAAAATCATGAATAAATTCCATTTCTATACCCTCGAACATCATTCTTTTTAAACATTACTCCCTAGTGAAATTCTGAGTTTAACATTAATCCTCTTTCCTTCAAAGAAAAAAAAAGAAAAAGAAAAATTTTTCATCTTAAAATCTTACACATTTTATCTCATATATCTTTTAAAATAATATAGTCTTATGTTAATCATTTTAAAAATCTCTTAATACCTTTAAAACACTTATTTACCAAATATAAATTTCAAAATCTACAGGAGGATGTCTTTCAAATTTTCAATTAACCGTCTTAATACCTCTAACTTTTTAGAGAGCAGCACTTTTACTATCCAAAACTAATTATCATTTTGCAATAAAATTCTGAATTTAACATTAATCCTCTTCGCTTCAAAAGGTTAGGCATCTTAAAAGCTTATACAATTTATCTCATATATCTTTTAAAATAATATAATCTTATGTTAAACATTTTAAAAAATCTCTTAATACCATTAAAACACATATTTGCCCGATGCCAATTTTAAAATCCACAGGAAGATATCTTTCTTAATCTTCTGTTCTTCTCTTCTTTCTATATTTTTTTTTATAAATTCTTTCAACAGTCCCCCCAATTTTATTTTTGAAACTGTTAAAATGGTGATTTGAGGTTGATGTTTCTGAAATACTCGCTCTCTACTTGAGGTCGCGTTTTCTAACTTGAAATCCCCATTCCGTCTCTTCTTGCTTGTATAATCATTCAGTCCTTTTCTTTGTCCATATAGCCAGAATTTGTTGCCATAAAGATTGTCAACTTGCAATAAAGAGACTATTTGTTGCTTTTCTGTCAATTGAATGGAAACGTCCAGCAAAACCTTTGTTTCAACTGTGCCAGCCTGTCTTTTAATCCTGACCATCTCTTGATCTTCCAAAAACAAATTCCTCTGAATAAATTTCCTGCTGTCCCTCTAACAACTGCTTATATTTTCCCAAGCTGTTTTTTGAAAAAGCCCTTTCAATTGTATCCAACAGGGCAGAAGTAAAAGAGTCTAGAAGTTCTTGAAAAGCCTGAGCAGTCACGGCTTGAGAATTTGCTGATTCACCAGCCCTATTATCAGCCATATTTCAGCCACTTTGTATTCATCCAGCTATCAGGACAACAATTCAACTCTTTTCCATACAGTATAAAAACAAGATTTTAGTTAAAGTCAGTACCAAATTCTTTCCCTCAATACCAAATTCTTTTCCTGGCCGCTTCCACTTTAAAACTTTCTCTTAAGGTGTAATCCAGTAGCTGTATCACTGTTGCAAACATTAACAAACCTTAACAAGCACTTTCCCTAGTAGTTTCCTCCTCTCGCCCTCAGGCGCCATTTTCTGCATTTTAAAATGGAGTTAAAGTGTTACTTGCAAGTTTTCCTTTTTGTTTTCTCCTGATTTGCTCTGGCGGCGATCAAAGTAAAGATGTTAAAAGTCCCCCCGTTGATTTTCAGCAGATTTTGGTCACAGCTTTTAGCTCCGCTTTGGCGGAGTCGTGCCTGGTCCAGAGCAGCTTGACAGGCTTCAATAGGGAGCCCACACCCTTTGCACCCTAGGATTTCTCCTAGTGCACTTAGGGGGCTCTACCTCTGCCTGTCAACTCTTCTCTCTCCCCTTTGCCCGGGGAGAGGGTTCCAAGCCTCCAGACAGCTGTTTTTCGGCTGTTCTGGGGCTTTTACGGAACCGGGGATCGGGCACTCGTAAAAGAGCGTCTTCAAAGCTTGCGGAGCCAACAGGAAGTCCAATTTTATTTGTTATTCTTAAACCCATTAACTGCTCCAGCTGTTGCCTTTGCATCTGACTCATATTTTTTGCTAGGATTTTAGTTTTTTCTTCATCAGTAATCCCGCTACCTTCCCATACTCTCTAATCAAGCATAATAATTTCAGGCCCGAGTCCAGTGGTTGATCCAAGATAAATACAAGATCGTCTGCATAAGCCTGGACTTTAACTTCCTCCTGCCTAATCTTCATTCCTCTTACTTCCGTGTTTCCTCTCACTTCTCTAAGCAGGGGCTCTAAAGTTAATACAAATAGCAATGGGGAAAGGGGACATCCCTGTCTTGTACCTCTACGAATTTGAATTCTCTCCGTCTCCTCTCCATCTATGAGAACTCTTGCAGTCTGCTCCCGGTAAATAGCTCGAATTGCCCGAATAAAATTCCCACCAAACTCCATATATTCCAATTGAGAAATCATAAATTCCCAACTGATTCTGTCAAACGCTTTTGGGCGTCAACAAAAATTAAAGCTAATTGTTTATCCGGGCGATTTTCAAAAAATTCTAGTGTATTCATGATAATTCTAAGATTATCTTGTAAATATCTATTAGGAAGGAAGCCGTTTTGGTCTGAATGAATGAATTGGTTAAGGAAGCAGCTAAGCTTGGCTGCAAGAACCCCCGCAAATATCGTATAATCTGAATTTAGTAATGATATTGGTCTATAGTTCTTAATAAGAGATAGATCAGTTCCTTCTTTTGGGATAATAGAAATATAAGCCTCAGTCCAAGATACTGGAACCTGACCCTCTTTCATAACCGCATTGAATAAATCCGTCACGTGTCTTCCTACCACATCAAACACTATTTTGTATAATTCAACTGGAAGGCCATCTCTACCTGGGGTTTTGCCCTTCGCCTGTGCTTTCATAACTGTTTCTACTTCTTTCATCGTAAATTCCACATTAAGAATCTCCTTCATTGTTTCCGAGACTTTAGGCAAGTCTGTCTTTTCCAAATATTTCTGAGTTTCACAAATATTTTCCTCTCCTTTCTGATAAAGCTGTGTGAAAAAATCCTGAGCTACCATTCTCTTGCCTTCCTTAGTACAATGAAGATTCCCAATTACATCTTTCAGCCCTTCTATTCTCCGTTGTTCCTGCTCCTTTCTAAGCCGGTAAGCCAACTCTCTTCCTGTTTTATTCGCCCTTTCAAAAAAATTTTGTTTAGTCCACTTTATTTGCTAATTCCTCTTGATCTAATAATTTAATCTGGTGTTGCCAGTACTCCCTTTCCTCTATCAATGTTGTCTGGGTTAATCCATTTTGAATCCTTTCTTCCACCCGTTGTAATTTATTCAAGAGGTTGTCTCGGTGTTTCTTACCTGCCCTACGTTTATCAATCATATATTTGATTAACCATCCCCTCATCACTGCCTTAACCGTATCCCATGTACTGTATATTGAAATATCCTCTTTCTTATTTTCCTGGAAAAAAAGATATAACTCCTTTTTAAATTTACTCATAAATTCTTCATCTTTCATCTCTGGTTTCTCTTCAGTTCGTATAAATCTTTCGCCTTTTATATTTACATTTCCAATATACATTTGAACAATCTAGCTATATATTTTGACAGTTTATCAAATGTTAAGTAACATCAGTACCTCACTTTATATAAAAAAATTGTTTAAGCTACAGTTCAATGTAAATTTTAAACCCTTTGTCCACATTTTCCAATTGTTCAAGCATTACATTATACCCAAAATTCTTTGTCCATTGAAACATACAGTGCTTCACATATTCATTCTCCAAATTAATTTCAAAAGAAATTTACAAAGCTTGGCATGTTAATCTTTGTCATATGATACAATTTCAAATTCACTTTTTAGAAAGCCAAACCCATAACTGTTTGTGTCTATTTCAAATCTTTCTTTCAACTAAGTATTTTGAAGTAAATATGTAAACCAATGACAGATATATCTTTCTAACCATGTCTTCCTTAGACGTAAGAGTAGGTTCACCTTAGTTAAAAAGTATTGTTTGACTATAAGTCTATCAGTCTGGTCTCACCAGTGTTGCTTTTCTTAAAAAAGCTTCCAGAGGTAGTACCTTTGTTGAGAATCCTGTTTTGCATTTATTCCAGACCCTTAGAATGGCAAATATAACAAAATGATTCTTAAAGTCAATATTCATTTTAACCTTATCATACCATAAGTAGGTGTGTCATCCAGATTTTAGTTCATGGCACCTCTAGTTTGACTAATTTCTTATTTTGGAGAATCAGCCATTCCTCACCACCAGGTATAAAAGAAGAATTTCAAATCTGGTAAACCTAAAACTCTTATTTCTTCAGCATCTTGCAGTAATTTTATCAAGTTCTTGTGGGTTTATTTTTTATCATGTGAATTTAGAAATATCCTTTTGCCATTGTTTAAATGGTGAATCAATAATCAATATTGGTAGTTGATGAACAATTCTTAAAGTTGCTCATCTATTTCCAAAATATGTAACATGAAGCATTTTATGATAAGAACGAGTAGCATTCAGATGTTCAATAAATAAACTTAATAATTTTGATTTAATTGCACTGAAGAAAAAAATAGTTACAACTTCATCGTTTCCCAAATTAGAAGAAATAACAAATTGGGATTAACCATAGAATAGAAACTTTAATTGCCCTCTTTTCATAAAGGGGATCTTTAAGTTTATGCTTTTTGTGTCAAGAATCACCAAGACTGTCCTTTGAATTGATAAAAAAATATCTTAAGTTGTTAGTATGTGCTTCCCTCTACCTTTTAGTGATTGTCTGGATTTTGGTGCAGGTAAGGTAGCTGTAATCTAGTACAGTATCATGTATTTTTATAGTTACTATACAAAAACCTGTACTCAGAGAATGAAGAACATATTTAATGCAAATGTAATTGATATGAGTACATATTAGAACATTTTAAAAATCTTTGTGTTGAGAACAACACAAAATATTGGTCACAGTAATTTCTTAATAATGAATAGTTTATTTTAAAGTAACTACTTGCCTTTGAAAATTTCAAATTCTCAGTAAAATAATTAAATTTAATAAATATCTGGCATTGTTTTATTGATAAGCATTCCTTTAACTGTCATTCCTACATACAGTTCTTTTATTTCATGTTTATTGCCTTTCCGCAGTCTCTGTAATCTTGATGGATCAAAATATTTTGCATTTGCCACAGTGACACGTGCTATGTAAAGAAAATATGAACAGCTGCAGGTTTTACTAATGGCAAAACTATCAGATAACAGGTTTTTGAGTATGGTAACTGATCTTTCTACATATAAACCAATAACTGTCATTCTATTTTTCTCATGAAATAAGATAGAATCCCAACCTCTGAAATTGGATGGAAGTTGAAAAAATCCTATGAATTCACAACTTCTACATATGTAAATAAATAAGAAAGTACATTTATTTGCTAGCTCATTTAGTTTCAGGCACATTTAAAAATATAGTAAAAAGTCATCACTTTTTTTTCAATTTAGCTCAGTGTTTTACCTTAATACATCCATCCAATATAAATGGCTTTTGTTCCTTTAACTCCTATCAGCAAAGTGTTAGAATTAACCATCTAGTTATATTTGATGAACAGCTGGAAATATAGAAGTCCACTATTAATCAAAATTGCAATTTAGCTTATTCAGCCTAAGATAATTATTTAGAAATTCAAACTAACTTGCCTTTAGGTTCCCTGAGTCTCAATTCCATAATAGCATCGTAATCACTGATACACTTAAACTCATCCTTAAACTAAACATGTCCCTGTTTAGAAGTTAATGAACCACAAATGTTTGTTTAAGAGTCTTCCTGAATCAACAAAATGAATTCACTTTTTTAAAAAAATCAACTTTTCCTTTAATAATTGAACATGAAACACACACACAAATATTAGGAGTGCTAGAATATTTTTAATACAAATGTTAGGAAAATATAAAAAGTCACTGTAATTCTTCACAAGAGTATGATATATTTTGAACTACATCAGTCACAATTAACACTAGACCAACTATCAAGAAGTAAAACAATACCCTAATCAAGGATCTACCACAGTGGTGGGTTGCTACCGGTTCTCCCCGGTTCTTGCGAACCCATAGTGAAAATTTTGAGTAGTTTGCAGAACCAGTAAATACCACCTCTGCCTGGCCCTGCCCTCAATCTATTTGCTGCCTCCCGACTCCCAGCTGATCAACTAGAAGGATAAAAAGAGGGCTCACTTGACAAAGAAGAGGGAAAAAAAACAAGACACCGTCACTTTAAATTGAGAAGCCAAGAAGCCTCCAACTGATTGGCTAGAAGGAAAAAATCAGGACTCGCTTCTCAGCCAGGAGATCACTTGGCAAAGAAGAAAGGGGGGGGAAGACTCCATCGCTTTAAATTGACAAGCCAAGAAGCAGCTGCTTGGAAGGAAGTTTTTGCTTGCAGAAGCGAAGTGACAGTCAGCAGTTTGTTTCTGGGTCAGCTGAACAACAAAGTGGATAAGAGCAGGGAATCTTATATGGTTCTGTTTTTGAAGTTTTGGGGTTTGTGCAACATGGGTTTTTTGTTTCTAAAAAGATGTGGGTGATTTCCATTGTGAAATATCCTGTCTTCAATTAGTTTTCTGCCTGCTTGTAAATGGAGCCGAACTTCCGGCTTCCACTTTCTATTATCTCTAAGCACCGGTAGCTTTTTTCTTCTTATAAAGTTTCCTTTATGCAGCTGGCAGGAATATGGAATGAGTATCAGGCAAGTTCCTTGTTAGCAGCTTGATTTTTCCTTGCTTTTCTGGGAGCCTTTTCTTATGAGTAATATTTTATTTGGGGAGGGAGAAGTTTGATTCCTTCCCAGAGCAGGTTAGTGGGGTGGGGAGGGAATAGGGATTTTGAAGTAACCTTCCCCTGGAGTGGGGAGGGAATGGGGATTTTGCAGTATCCTTCTCCTGTCATACCCGCCACGCCACACCACACCCACTAAGCCACACCCACAGAACCAGTAGTAAAAAATTTTGAAACCCACCACTGCATAATTCCATCTTAATATGCTATTCCTGGTATGTGATGTTTTGTATAGATACAGAGAAAGAAGCACTCTTGTAATCTTTGACTTTTAGGCTTGCTGTCAAACATAACAGCCATAATACTAATGACTGTTTTGAACAATATGCAGGTTGTATTACACGAATGGCTATTTTATATGTAAAATTATGACTGAAATATTTCTGCACCTATATTGGTTCACACTGTCAGGAAGTTTCTCCTTAGTTTTAGGTTGCTTCTCTCTTTGTTCAGTTTCCATCCATTGTGTTGTGACTCCGACCCCCCGAGGCCGACTTATCGGAAGGAGAAGGCTCCGAACATGAAGGAGAGGAGTTGGCCAGGTCTCCCTTTCCAGGACCCTCCTCTCTGGCAATGCCTCAGGTGTCTCCCATAGGAGAAGAGATTGGCCAGGAGCCAGATATCTCCTCGCAGTCAGACAGTGACGGAGATAAGTCTTGGCTGGATCCATGCCAGCGTCGGAGAGACAAGCACACGCAGCAGAAAAGGAGGCATGCCAGAGATTAAGCTGAGTCACTGGACCATACCCCACAGGGGATAAAAGGGGGTGAGGTGGCCATTCAGACTCTGTGACGGACAAAACTAACTACTAGCGAGTCACATTGTATCTTTGAAACAACGTTATCTGCCTTGGATTTAATACGGACTTGACTTGACAATTCTTGAACTGTGTATCTTGTTTGGGTTTATCTGACGGAGGAACAACCCCTCCCTTTATGAGTAAAGTTCTTGGCAAGCAGCTACTGGGTTGCTGCCAATCCTCTTATCGAAAGAATTTGTTGTCTGCCAGTTTTATTTAACCCCTGGCTATCTGTTTGTGTGTGTGTGTGAGACGGGGACAGAACACATTGTTCTTGTTTTGCCTTCTGGTGCTTTGGAAAATACATTGCCCCCCCTTCTTTCTGGCAGCCTCTTAAAAGCCTGTTGCCTATCACACTCTTGGGCAAAGCATGTGAGCCATTTTCTCCTTTCAGTGGTCCATGAAAGTGCATCTTTAGTGTGTAGATAATAAAGGTGAAAAAAAGTGAACAACATTTTAATAGAACTATAGATACGTTGAGGCTGGGTGTGACAAGGAATGGCGGGGAGGGGAGGGGCCAGGCGAGGCACCCCTTGACATGAGTGACATTGAGTTGGCCACGCCTACCCAGTCACATGATCATCAAGCCACACCCACTGTCAAATGACCATCAAGTAATGCCCATAAAATAAGCTACGCCCACAGAACCGGTAGTAAAAAATTTTAGAACCCACCCCTGATCTACAAATACAGACAAACAAATTAACAGTAAACAACAGCCTAATCAAGGAACCTCCCTTCTAGAACTGATGATATTACTTAATTTGGCAATGAATGCCTGCAAGAAAACCACCAAGCTAGAGAGCACTAAGGGACCCTCAGTTCAACCCTGAGTTACAAATATTTTTGTGGTCTGATGTGAACAGGGAGGCTGGGAATGTACTTGGGCACAAACTAAACTAGAGATTAACCACATTTTTTTTTCAAAACTTCACTGGGCAGATATTATTGAAAGGAGTTGGTTATGCAAATACCCCCAGGCCTGAAACATGAAAGTTTTAAAGTTGACAATAATCACCTTAAGTTATATTCAGAAAAGAATCGGCAACCTGTGCAGCTCTATTAGTTCTATTAAACAGCTATATAAAGCTTGTTCTAATCATTTCAATTACTTGCTACCCCACCTATTTGGAAAGTACACCCTGCTGAGAGATTTGACATCTTTATTAGATTTTTTTTAAAGGCCCTTAACACACATCTTTTTGTACAAGCTATTAACTCTTCTTTATTTTAACTGTTAATTGTAACTGACTTTGGTAGCTAGTGATATATTAATTCAAACAAAATTTATTTTCCTTTTCAAATGGAATAATAAAACTGAGCAATGTGGACCTTATTTTAATTAGTTCTTGAGAACCTGCCACGGCTAAGAAATTGCAATTACCTGAATATTCATTGAAGCAAATGTTGTATTTTTCAGAATGAGGCATAGTTATGGACATCTCAGAGAGTTATGATTCTGACATAATGCAGGTATCAGCCAGTACAGATAACGAGAAATTATAACCTTGAGGGTATCCCAAGCCTTATAACACGCCATCATATTTCGGCAATGAGATATGAAAAGAAATAGTAATTAATGATAATTACTCAAAAGGTGAGCAAAAGGCTCCTTTTGCTCAATCCATATGAGCATTCTCCAGGCTTGCTTTCTTGTTGCAAACAATTCTCCTTATGTATGAATTTATGTTCCAAGTTCTTCCTATTGCATGCCAATCAATGGGCTTCTAACTTTTACTTTTGATTGTCTCAAAATACATTTACACTGTATAATTGTCATATTTCAAATACTAGGTATGTAGTTAAAAGAATATTATCTTCTGAGAATGTCTTATACAATTGTATTTATATAATCCAATAGGGGACAAGCATACCTGGATGACTGAGAGTAGACATACAATCAAATACTTCATAGACATATAATATAATACTTTCCCCCCAAACTTAGTAAATATAGGCTAAGTAGAACAATATTGTGAAAACTATAATTATTTCCAGAACAACAGTCTTTTAATCTTGATTTTAAATTACTGACTTTTTGCTATGTAAAAACTGCAGTTTTCATAAAGCACAACACAGAAACAATAAAAATATCCTTTAAAGAAGAGTTTTTTATTCTTAAACACAAAATAAATATAATGGGACTAAATTTGTCTGTATGCATGGAAGATCTCAAAGGACGATTACTAAAGAATGTCTTGGAAATTAACTGATAACTGTAGTTCCATTTTGCATTTGATCTTCCCCTTATCATGGTTTTAAATTATTACATAGATGAATATTGGTACTACTGAACTACAGTAATCTTGAATTTAGCAGTATATGGGCATGGGTCTGCATTATCTGAGGGATTGCCTCTTCTCAATTATGTTGACATGTCCCATTAGATCTGGCAGAAGAGGCATGCTGGGTCTCATCTTTTATAGAGTATGAGTTGGTGTAGCTCAGAAAAAGAGCCTGTTCTGAAATGGCCTCTGCCTTTTGTAATATCATTCCCCCAGAGATCAGATTGGCCCCAACCTTGTCAGTCTTTTCCAAAACCTTAATGATATGTTACTGGCCTGGGGACCTGGAGGTTGAGACCATTCAATGGTTGTGTTGCTTTGTTATTGATGAGCTGCTGTTGTTTTTTTAATCTGAGCTGTGGGTTTTATTTACATTGTTGTTCTTTTCATTTTTATATTTTTATATTATTTTTAAAATTATTGCTAGCAGCCCAAAGTCATGAACTTGTCATAGACAGTCATATGAATTCAAATAAATAAATAAACAATTAGGGGTCCTTGGTGCTAGCACTGATGATGCTACCATACCTAGTTTGGGTAATGAAATATCTGCAAGAACACAAGCAAGCTTAGATAGGACCAAGGATCCCTTATGCCAACCCTGCTTTATTAAATAAACAATCAGAATTATTTTGTCAACTACCAGTAATGTATTTCATAGCATGATCTTTGAGATCCAAATGTTTAATATACAGCATATGTGATTTCAAGGCATTGGTACCACAATAAAGTGTATAACTTGCAATTTAAATAAACATATAATGTAATTAATGGCTTGGCTCTTTTGAACACAATTATTCACCTTTCTTTTAACTGCATGAACTGCTGCTTATCTTCTTTCTAGTACAACCAAAACCATTACATATGAAAAAGTGGAGTAAATAATCATTTAAAATTGAAGTTTATAAATACCCTTAATAATTGTAATATACATTTTAGTTATATGCAATGCAGAATATGGTAATCAGCATGCTCTAGAAACACTTTTTTAATCTTTCATACTTATACGTCAAACTTTTTAACTACATGATTCTATTGAGGAAAAAAAGAGAGATTTGTTTGGTTTATATCCCAGATATCCCAGATGTCATTCAGAAGCTTCCTCTCTTGAAAACTAAAAGGAAGCAAATTTGCCTCAGAAATAGTATGGTGAACTGCTTTGGCTTATAGTTGATAAATTGTTCACTATCTTGTAACTAAATGAAATACATTAACTATCAAGCCATCGGTGCCTACCAATTCTCCATTGGGTCGATGGGAGAATCCAGGTTGGGTAACTCTAGCCTTGAAGCTCTATTGACTGAGTTGAAATTCTGAGGACATGCCTCCTTCGTAAAGGTCTCCAGTTTTTCAACTCAGTCTTAACTCTTTTGGACACTTTTTAAAGCTCTGAGAGCTTCTGATGGAAATTTCTGATTAAAATCCCTGGATTCTTCACGCTGATGAGGAAAATGGAGTGGTTTCAAAGGCTTTTCCGACAGTTCGCCGCAACCGATTCCTCGCTCTTCACAGCTGATCGGCAGTAGTAACAGGCCAGTAACATCATCGAGGGCCCCTGGGCTATCCGCGACTGCGGAAAGGGGCCTGGAGTTCCTGACCGCTCCAGCGGTCATGCTCCATTTAGCAGGGAACCGCAGCAGCCGCGTGGTCGTGTAAGCTGACCTTTTTAATATAGCAGCTCAGAGACTGCACAGGCACCACTACAGGCTTGCCTTAGGAGACGAATTCACTGGTCGATTGTTCAGCCACACTCTGGTTGTCTCCAATTCACCACAGCAGTTGTGAGACGCTTAAGACTGCCTTCGAATCAGTGGCGAGGCCAGCATTTGTTCACAAGCCCAGGGATTCTCCCAGCTTGCCTGCTTAGATCCTGCTTAGCCTTGGAACTTCAGGATCAGAGCCTCAATTCTAATCTGTGGCTGTGGTGTGGCCAGAGCTCCTGCCTGACTTTCGGTGCAGTCTCTAATGATTAGAAATGACACTGTGCCACCAGCAGGGCTTTTGAGCACGTCTGCTCTCCTTTTTAGACCTGCAATTTCAAAACCAGGCAGTGGCCTTTGTGCAAGTTTTGGCACAAACAGAATGGAGGACCCTTGTGAGGATTCTGGCCTAGTTCAGGAGGAAGCATGGTCTCCTCATGCCACAGACAGGAATGTTAGGGGCCACTTCAAGCCCAGGTCAGCTGGCCTGGAAGCAGTGGCCAAGATGAGAGGAAAGACTCGTGCCCAAGAAGTCCTCCAGGGTGGAGGAGAAGGCAGCCAAGCAGAGGCAGAAGGCCTTAGATAAGGAATTTGACAGCGCCAGAAATGGATCAGATCAGTAGTGACGGTCTGATCCCAAGATGGCTGATAACACAATTTTGTGCCAGTTTCCTGAGAGGGCCTTACAACAGGAATAGCATGGGGAGAACCAGGAAACACCTGTGGGTGCCTGGTCACCAGATGGCCCTAGGGAGCAGTTAGTACAACAGCCTTTCAGGGCCCACAAGAAATGCTGAACCTTCTGCCCATTCTATGTCACAGATTCCAGTGGCTGTTACAGAGAGAGGGTAGCCCCTTGGGGGGGGATCCACTCCAGAGGCCACATTTACCCTAACAGCAACAGGGCTTCGCCCTGGGGTGCTTCAGGAACAAGACATACCTCCCTTTATGAGGCTTTGGATATCTCAGGCGATTGTTGAGGGACTACAACAAAGTCAGCAATTATCCATCCCAGTAACTGAGCATGCCATATGCCCTGAACTTTGACATGCCTGGTGAGGCTGCAAGCTACCAAGGGCCTTATTTCCCGAAACCTTCTGCCCGAAGCAAGTCCTCCCTTTCGGAAGAGGAGCTTCAGAGGGAGGGGGATTTTTCAGACTATGAAAAAGAACCGCCCTGTTTATCGACCTTCAAGGGTCTGTTTAATCCCACACTCTTTAAGCCTCTACTTTCCAAGGCATGGAGCACTGCTCACCTGAGGAAGGAAACTGTTACACAGGATCCCACTCGAGAGGTGGCTGAGCAGGAGGACTTCCTTTTCATGGAGCAGACTACTGAGATGGATGCCATCCCTGACCCCAGGATATTCCTGGACATGATAAAGAGGCAGTGGATCTCACCAGGCATATATTCCCGACCCAGCGGTTCGGAGAACACGTTTTACAGCACGGATTTGGAACATGCAATAGCTGCTTTAACTTCCTCCTCAGTCCTGCCACCAGACACAGAGGATGCATTGAAAGCAGAGGATCGAAAGGAGGAGATATATTTTCGCAGAGCCATCAGGCGGACTCATGGGCGATTCAGGCCTCCACTGCAGCATAGTTTTTCACCCAATCATCAGTGCTCTGGCTCAGGCAGCTACAAGCACGGATCCCAACGGAGGATCTTTGCACACACCAAGACATCTGCAAAATTATTGCTGCTGCCGAATTTTCCGCAGATGCTTCTCTAAATGAAGCCAAGTTTTCTGTATGGGCCATTGCCTTATTGGTGATGGCCCGCCACATGTTGTGGCTGCACCATTGGCAAATGGATGCCAAGAACAAATGGAAGTTAGCTACTTCCCCTTCAGTGGGGACAAACTATTTGGAGAATCTCTGGATCCATTTTTAGTGGAGACCAGAGACAAATGGAAGGTTCTTCCATCCCAGAGCAGGAGAGCGGAATACCATGCTTCACCCTCCTTTTGGCAGCTGGGGTTAGCTTTCCCCGACATCAGAGGCCCTTTTTCTCCAGATCCAACTACCAGACCAAGAGATCTGGTTTCAGAAACAGAGGCCGACAGCAGCCACAGGGCAAGCAGCCCTTTTGTGGCAACAACAGCAAGGCATTCAGACGCCTTTAGTGACATTGGGCCTCAACCTCCCATAGAGGGCCATCTCAGTCTCTTTGCGGATCGTTCGGAGGAGATCACAATGGACACCTGGGTAAGGGAGATAATAAGATCAGGGCTCTCCCTAGAATTTCTTTCCTCTTCCCTGAGGTTTTTCCTCTGCTGCCCCTTTCCCGGAGACCCT
Source organism: Pantherophis guttatus (assembly GCF_059756535.1). NCBI lineage: Eukaryota > Metazoa > Chordata > Lepidosauria > Squamata > Colubridae > Pantherophis > Pantherophis guttatus. Next base: position 44,961,057 of record NC_142067.1, on the reverse strand, counting down.
GCAAGAAGGGAACTCATGGAATCAATGATCCAACATTTGTTGGATATTTGGGCCATTCAGCTGGTTCCAGCGGACCAATGGGGGCAGGGCTTTTATTCAATTTTATTTGTCATCCCAAAGGCCTCATGGGGTGGGGGCTGTGGAGAGCTATTCTGAACCTCAAGGGGCTCAACAGGCATCTGGTCTACAGAAGATTCAAGATGTATTCTCCTCGTTCCATTCTGGAAGATATCCGGGAGGGGGACTTCTTGCTTCTGTAGACCTGACCGAGGCATACCTCAATGTCCCTATTCGTCCACAGATGATTGCTGAGATTTTCTTATGCCAGGCACCATTTCCAGTATGTGGCTCTCCCATTCGGTCTGTCATCAGCACCAAGAGCACTTACCAAGATCATGGACGCTCTACCAGCATACCTCAGAGCGTTCCTCATTCGGATCCAGTTCTACTTGGACAATTTGCTAATCCAGGCTTCTGCCCTCCCACAGGCAGAGAAAGATCTACACACGACAATCCAGATCCTCCAGGATCATGGATTCTCGGTCAACTCGGATAAATGTCATTTCCTACCCACGACAAGGCTTTTGCACTTGGGGATGCTCATATACACTGTAACTGGACAGGTCTTTCTATCACATGAACATCAGGACAGCTTCAAAGCCTTGAGAGGCCAGATTCGGGCAGACAGAGTGGTTCTGTTGGCATTGCTGTCCCAGCTCCTGCGAAAAATGATATCTTGTATTGCCATAGTGTCATGGACATGGTTCCATGCCAGGCCCCTCCAATGGTTTCTGCTTCTCTACCAGACAGAGGGCCGTAGCACCTCAGTGACAAGGGTTCAGGTACTGCCGGGGGTGCTTCATTCGTTCCATTAGTGGGGGTCCCAAGCCATCACAAAGGGTTGTTTCTACAAGGAACCGGGCAGACTGACTATTACGTCTGGCACCAGCCTCTTCGGCTGGGGGGCCCACTTCGGCTCCCAGGTGGCCCAGGGATGGTGGACATAACAAGAGCTCCAGCACAACATAAATTGGCTGGAGCTCAGGGTGGCCCCTTGGCTGTCAAGGCATTCCATCAGGGGGTTTCGGGATGGCATGTCCTCCTCCTAAGTGTGGCCACCAAGGCCCACTTCAACCAGCAGGGTGGGACTCGGTCGAAATCTCTCATGAAGGAAGCAAAGACACTGTGCTGGTGGGCAGAGATGCACCTACTATCGTTAAAGGCAGAGCACATTGCAGGAGTATCAAATGTGCAGGCAGACTGGCTGAGCAGGGCAACTGTTGACTACGTGGAGTGGCACCTGCATCCCAGTCTGTTCGCGGAACTACATCAAAGTGGTTCATCTAAATTAACAAGCAAACTATTATGGAATATACAAGAATCAAAGATCAAATGATACTGAAGTTTTCCAATGGTAATGCTGTCATGACAAAGTAATCAGCAGAATTACTACAAAATATAAAGCAAATATTTTCAGAGTTTTGTTGATACAATATTGTTGCTCTCAATGAAGGTATTATTTTCAAATATTATAAGAGTTGTTATTCTGTTATAAATATTACCGGGGGAAAAACAATCTCTAACCTTCAATCATTTTTTATTTAATTTACTTTCTGTGCAAAATTCTTGTGCTGCAACATAATTTGTAGCAGAGCATGAGCTGAAGGGAGAATGTATGGGATTCAGTTGGAAATGTCTCAGCCAACAATTTATACTACAACTTCTAGCCTGCTAAAATTTAATTTTATATTTCAATTTAAAAAGAGGTTATTCGGATTTAGTAGGTTTGTAGTTGAGTTTAGAATAAAATGAATATACTAACATGAAATCAGAAGTGAAGTGGCAAAGTAGTATAATTATTAGAGTAATTTAAGAAATCCCTAAAACACACCAAAATTAGAATATCTAAATACAGCTGTAATTCTATTTTCATAATCATTTTTACCAATAGAAGATAATACACATAGCTCAGGGTTAAAATCTAGAATTCTTGATGCTCTCTGAGCTTCATTGTTTACATGCAGACATTTCATTATCCATAAGTTGAGGACTACCTGTAATAGCTTTGCTTGTTTCTAAGTGTTCACAGATTTATTGCTTGATTATGGTTTCCAGAATCTTCTCAGGTACTAATTGGTTTATAGTTTCCTGGACCAATTTTTTTATTTTTGAAGATAGGAACCACATCAGCTGGTTTCCAGTCCTCTGATAGTTCCCCCATGCTCCAGGATTTTTGAAAGATATGGTTTAGTGGTTCTGGGATTAGGTCTGCCAGGTCCTTCAGAACTCTGCAATGTAATTGATCTGGTCTTGATGATTTGAATTCATCTAGGATGGACAGGTCTTTTCTTACTGTACGTAGATTTCTTTGTCCTGCGTTACTTCTTCTTGCTGTATGTATTGTGTTTTCTCCATGACACCGTGGCTCAGCTTCTGCTGGAAGGATGGTGATAGTTTAGTCCTTAAGGTTTTTGTATTGTATTCTGTATCTGAGGATTCTGCATTGTTCTGGTCTGTGTTATTATTGTCTACCTTATGTTTTCTTGGGTCTCTCTGTCAAATGTTGTTACTGGACAATTCTAACTAAATTCTAATGAATTCTAACCTGCTCTTCTAGGCAATTATGGGAGAGGGGTGAAAGGTATTCTAGTAGTTGGATATGACTATAGTGCTAAAATGTATCACTAGTGCTGGCTCATGAGTTTAAATATGCAAGAAACTGTTATGATTTACACCAGCTAAAAATATGATCTCTTTTTTCAAGAGCTAGAGCACAATAATCTAAATCCAGAAGGTTTTGATTTGAATATTTTAAAGATAAAAGAGTGAAAATATTACAAATATTTTAAAAATATATGCCTTTCTATATATAATTATTTCTTTCTAAATTTATATAACCACATTTGCTTCAGTTTTCTTTTCATGTTTCCACAGCAAACTGTTGCATGGTGCCTTCTTCTATTTTCCTATAATAGTTGTTTTTTTAATGATTGCAAAAAAAATATGTTTAATTGAGCCTGGCAGTATTATAAAATTATGATAGTTAAAACATTTTTTAGCTAGAATAACTGGGGAAGTATGGCTAATGGAATGCAAATTAAGAAGTTGAAGCAGAATGCAGATGAAATAATTAAACAAATAAGCTCTTTTTCCCTCCAAAAGCTTTTAAACAGTTACTGAAGAAAGGCTAAAATATCTAGCTAATTTTCAATTTGAATCAGTGGAAGAAAATCATTTAAGAGTTTGATATATGATGTTCATCCTTAATCTTTCTTGATATAATTCATATGATACAAATAATTCCCTCAACACTCTCAAGGTAGTTACTAAAACTGCATTACTATTAATCTTCTCATCATTCCTATCACCCATCTCCTCCCACTTATGACTGTATGACTGTAACCTTGTTGCTGGTATCCTTAAGATTTATATTGACTGTTTCCCTATGACTATCATTAAGTGTTGTACCTTATGATTCTTGACGAATGTATCTTTTCTTTTATGTACACTGAGAGCGTATGCACCAAGACAAATTCCTTGTGTGTCCAATCACACTTGGCCAATAAAGAATTCTATTCTATTCTATTCTATTCTATTCTATTCTATTCTATTCTATTCTATTCTATTCTATTCAGAGCAATATTAATAGAGAAACAAACACAAGTTAATGAAGGAAAAAAAATAGTGAATTTAAATGGAAACACTTCATATGCTGAAATAAACCAATTTTAGCAAAATAAGCTGACACCCTGTGAAGTCTGTGTGGGAAGCAGAGTTTTAAAATATAATAAACTTATAGGAAGCTTTATGTTATCATTTTGGAATATGTATAGATAATTTTAAAATGAAATATGGTGTTTTATTCATTTAATCAATCATACTTCCATCCATACATCCACATAACATGTCACACAAATCTTTCTGTACTTAACAGTTTTGAAATAATCCCACATCAAATTTTTTAAAAGAATCCCAAGATATTGGCAGTTGTGACTAAAATTGTGGATGTGGGAGCAGTTCTACATAAAACCTGAATAGCTTTGTAAATAGGGGAAACTGGAAGGAGATACTGAAGTTGGCGGTCAATATTGGGGCTGTTGGGGTATCCTAGTTATTATTTTCAATAATTGGTTTAAATTCATTAAAGCATCTCAAAATGAAGAAAACTACATCTGTGCCATCCTCAGCATCCTCAACATCTAGCCCAGCAGGTCAAAGGTCATTGGACGCTATGTTACAGCAAGAGAAAATGAATACGATGTAATCAGAGATGAAAGCTATAATTCAAGCCATGCATGAAGACATAAAAGAAATAATAGGAAAAGTAGAGAATAAAATAGAGAATCTTCAACAAATAATGATTTGTTGAACACATTCAGAAAATAGACGAGAAAGCTGAACAAACAGAGAAAAGAGTGGAAGAGATTGATTAGACTGATCCTGGCAGACAAAAGTCATGATAATAGTATCACTTGAGATGGATAAGGCTGATTATTGCTTGTGGTTTCAGAATATTGAGGAAGAAAAGGGAGAAAACCTGGCAGAGATAATGGCAGAGTTGCTGGCAAATGCTTGAGAAGTTTACAGATTACTATACCTATTTTAAACAATTCTGGTAAATTTGAAAAAGCATATTTCGAGGAACTTAATAAAGTAATATTAAGATATATCTGGCAAAGGGAAAAAACCAAGAATAAGCCTAAAAATGCTGTAGGATTCGAGAAATAGAGAAAGAAGGCTTTGGGCTACCGAATTGGGAATTGTATTATCAGGCTGTGGTACTTACATAGGTGAAAGAATGGATTGTATTGAGGCATACAAGACTACTGATTTTGGAGGGGCATGATTTTCAATTGGGCTGACATGCCTTCTTGTGGTATGGGAAAAATAAAATACATGGTTACTTTCAAAGACATTACATTAGGAATATATTATTGTTAGGGTGGGAGAAAATTAGAAAACAACATTCGGCTTTCAACAATGGAAACACTCATTCACCCAAATATTATTAACATGGAAAATATTGTTAGACACAAAGATATTTTGAATGAAAACGGAAAACTCAAAAGTAAACAAGAATTGAGCGATCAAGGGATTGATATGGCATGGTACTCACACATGCAGATACATTCTAGATATGAGAAAGATGTAAACTATATGGTTTTTATAAAGAACTAAAAGAATTAGACAAGATATTACTAGGGAGAGAAGAAAAATTGATAAAGAAAACGTACAGCTACATACTAGGCATTAAATTTGAAGATGAGCAAGTGAAGGAGACAATAAGTGAGCCGAGTTGGCGCAGTGGTTAGAGTGCAGTACTGCAGCTACTTCAGCTGACTGCTAGTTCAGCAGATCAGCAGATCAAATCTCACCGGTTCAAGGTTGACTCAGCCTTCTATTCTTCCAAGATGGGTAAAATGACGACCCAGATTGTTGGGGGCAATATGCTAATGCTAATGCAATATGCTAATATGCAATATGCTATTTGCTAACTTTGTAAACCGCTTAGAGTGGGCTGTAAAGCACTATGAAGTGGTATAGAAGTCTAAATAAAAAAAATAATAGTATGGGCATAAAACTTTGATTATATAATAGAGCTAGATAAGTGGCAGAAACTATGGGACAGGAACTATAAATTAACAATGTCAACTGCATACAAAGAAAACAGTGATGGGTTTTATTATTTATTTATTTATTTTATTAGTTCGATTTATATATGCCGCCCTTCTCCGAGACTCAGGGCGGCTTACAATGCATTAAGCAAAAGCCTTCATACTTTTGTATATACCTGCTTAGTAGGGCTTTTTGGGCCCCCCTGAGTTGTGTTCTATTTTATACAAAGTCAGTTTATTGCCCCCACAAACTGGGTCCTCATTTTACCTACCTCAAAAGGATGGAAGGCTGAGTCAACCTTGAGCCTGGTGAGAATTGAACTCACAGTAATTGCAGACAGCTGGCAGCTAAGTACTACTTTAACAGCAGCAGTTTAGTCAACTGCGCCACCAGGCAGCCCGCTAGGATTGCTACCGGTTCACCCCTGATCGGGTAAACTGGTGGTGATGATGGGAGGCTCTGCCCACCTGCCCAGACGCTTCTGCACGCACGCATTCATAAGCGAACCGGTAGTGACAGGTTTTGAAACCCGCCCCTGAAAGAAAATTTGTTTAAGGTATTTTATAGATGTATTTTGCACCACTGAGGTTGGCAAATATGTTTAAAGGTAAGTCGGCTAAATGCTGGAAGTGCCATCAGATACCTGGGTCATATTATCATATGTGGTGGACATGCTCAAAAGCAAAAAAATATTGGACAAAAATACATACGTGGCTGGGAAAAATGATAAAGCAGCATATTGATTTATTTTTGTTGGGGATTTTACCCAAAAAATATATTAAGGGCAATGCATATTTAATTATTCATATATTAATTGCAGCTAGAATTATATTTGCACAAATTGGAAAAGTGAAGAAATCCCCACAGATGAGAATGTGATTAGGAAAATATTAGAATGTACAGAAATGAACACTTGCAATTAAGGAGAAAGAACAAACTGAATATTATATGACATGGGACTTATTTTATCAATAGTTAGATAACAAAAATGGAAGTTAGAAAGAGGGAAACAAAAGAAAAAGATTAGTAAAATAAAGAAGATATTTTAAGAGAGAGAAGCAAATATTATGATTATTATGTTTAATATTATCATTTTAATATTATAGAATTAATGTTAATGTAATGAATATTGTTGTACAATATTATCATTTTACAAAGATATTTGTACCCAGACAACACACAGTTTAATTGAAGATGGAATTATTATATTAAAAAATAAAAAAAAGAAATGTCTACATTTACTAATCCTTCTTGGTGAACCAACTAGGAATACTATAACTTGCAATCCAGAAACATATGGCATAAATATAATTGGGAAAATCTGCTTTTAGATATATATACCAAACCAAACTTTACCCATGATACCAGGAATAGTCCATGAATTTTTAGAAAGATAAATTATCTAATGCAGTGGTGGGTTTCAAAAATTTTTACTACCGGTTCTGTGGGTGTGGCTTGGTAGGTGTGGCGTGGCTTGGTGGGCATGGCAGGGGAAGGATACTGTAAAATCTCCATTCCCACCCCACTCCAATGTAAAATCTCCATTCCCTCTCCAATCCAGGGGAAAATTACTGCAAAATTACTGCATTACTATTTCCTCCCGATCAGCTGGGACTTAGAGTGCAGTGAATAGAGGGGGGAGGGGCCGGTCAGAATTTTTACTATCAGTTGTCCAAACTACTCAAAATTTCTGCTACCAGTTCTCCAGAACTGGTCAGAACCTGCTGAAACCCCCTCTGATCTAATGGTATTAGCTAGCCTGAATAGGGAAAATGATCAAGCTGAGTATTTTGATTATCATAAGGAAACTTTTTCCTGATAAAATGTGGAATGGCATGAAAATCTGTCTCTCTGTCTTCCTATCTCCCTATCCAGTAGTGGTATTCAGCCAGTTCTATGCCGGCTTGGGTGAACTCGTACCTGCGGCTGAGGGTGCTCCGCCGACCTGGACATCATCACATCCCATTTTTGACAATCTGTGCACGTGCGGAAGTCCCTGCGAGCACTCACATTTGCGAACTGGTAGCGAAGGTAAGCGAATACCGCCCTGTCCCTAAAGATCTAAGCCCTGAAGAACCCCGTATAAATATTCATATTTTGTTTTCTGCACATTCAGTAAGCTTCAGTTTTTAACTTGCATCAATGCTTGTCCTTGGTTGTCTTTTATGTAATCAGCCAATGCTGATGCAAAAGCCGGGATGCTTTTCCTCTTGGACAGTTTGTTTAATCCGAAGTAAACTTCTGTCTCCATTTCTGAAGGGTAGTATAATCTATCAATATCACTATTTTTATACCAATTGACCAGTTCAGCTAGCGTTCAGTTAATAATTCCAGCAGTGTATTATGTCACAAGTATGGCTCAAGAATTGATGGTTTCATGTTCTAATTATTACCTGGGTAATAACTTGGAAAGAAGTTTTATTGGTGGGTTATAAAAATAATAAAGAGAATAAAATATTTATTTCCCACATTAGATTTGAATCAGATCAAACATCATTTCTCTATATTAGACTATGAAAGGACATATTTCTGCACTTTCTAATGAATACTTTGTCTGCTATTAGAGATATTGCAAGGGCCATAAAAGCACACTGATTTTGGAAGAATGAGATTAAATGAAGTGTTGAATATATAACTGCTGAGTTTGCAAACTAAAGCTGTTGTAAGGCTTTCTATTTATGAATCATCTTTATTTGTGCTGATGCTGTACCTTTCAGATTTTGTACTTCTTTGTTTTCTGTCCATTGATTTGTATTCCTAGTGAACTATGAAATTATACTTCTCTTTTTTATTTCCTTTCTCACTACCCTTATTTTCCTCTGAATTTATTCCTTGTGGCACCTAAAGAAATGATTAATAGAGTAAATTAGACTTGCTACATATTGGCTGAGCTAGGCCTGGAATTCATGCATGTTTCATGTCACAGTTGCATTACATAGTTTCTGTCCAAAGGGGAAGGCAATCATCACGAAACAGCCGCAAATCATTCTGTCCACCTTTCCGTTATATGGTTTAACATTCTATTTATAAAAGTATAATGTTGAAGTGATAATATAATTGTCATAAATTTAAGGATAGTTAAGTTTTAAAGTGAACATTGAATATATGAATCTTTATCTTAATTCTGCTCTTTTAATGATTAAACTTTATTCTTTCTTTGTTCTAAGAATCTCCTGGTATTATACACGTCAGTTTCACAATAACAGTGTAAAATAATTGATATTAAACCCGGATTCTGTTATATATGTGATTTGTATCTTTTACTGTTCAGTTTCTGGATTTCCTCATTAATGTTTTTCCTGGTGCCTTTAATACAACCATCCTTCAATTCCTGCCTGCAACATTTCTAGTTTTAGTACTGGTTGACAAAAAGCCCAAGATGTGAGCATGCATAGGTAAACATATATTTAAAAAGGTAGAAGAATATTTTTGAACATTTTTGCACAAATTATTTAAAAATAAGTAAAATAGATAAATTGCAGAAAAGCTGAAACAACACATATTCTTAAATTTTTTTAAGAAAACATATTCTTTCAATTCTTTCAATTCATTTCAACACATATTCTTACAAATTTCTTTGAGAATTGCTACCCTCAATATAGGCCTCAGTTCTGATAACTATAAATAATGAGGATGGGCATGTGATGGGCATGAGATAAACCTTAAGAATGATTATTAGAACTACTTATTATTAGAATATTAGAATATTATTAAGAATGATTATTAGCACTAGCAATTATTGCCATAGTGCTCATACTTGGAACATTATTGGATTATATTTTGTTCCATTTATATACCACTGACTTCTTTATGGCTTCTGACCATTAACAAAATTATGTCCATATAAAATATCCATACCAAATTAACTATAAACCATGGCATGTACTTGGTGAACTGACAATAAAATAACCATAATAAAAATCAATTTAGAAAATAAAAAAAACACAAAGTAATTCATACTTATATAAAAACCATGATAGCAATAATACATTTATTATCCAAAAATATAGTTGTAACCAAAATGGCATCAGTCAATCGATAATATTCTGCCTTGAAATGAAATTAAATAAAAGGTCTGATTTTAGTGCAATGTTCATTTAAAGATCAGGTGCTACTACTAAAAGTAATGCCTCCAAGTCTCAGCTCAGTCAGTCAAGCTGATTCTATTTGAATATAAGGGCCTGAAGGAATCTAAGTGCCAAGCCACATCTTATTTTTTAAGTGGTGTCATTATAGTATTTAGATACCATTGATACTGGATTTAGTTGTATATAGATATAGTGTGCAGGTTTTCTGTTACAAACCTTCACTCTTAATGTTTGAGTGTATAGCATACTGACTGCTTCATCCTCTGAGCCGTCTATGATTACCAGTTCTCCATTGAGGGTGGAGACAGCAGCCAGACGTGGGTTGTGCTCATTGGACAGAGGTTGGACTGAGCCTGTAAAATCTTCTTAAATCCTTCCCCTGCTAGGGCACCCAGTTTTTTGCTCAGTCGTCAGACTGGACAGTTGTGTGGAAAGTGTTCTCTAGTTCTATTGAGCTCTTAGGTTTCTATTGCTTTCTGATTGATTCTGGACTTTTGACTCTGGATTGGATTAGGTGTCTCTTTCTTTCAGCAGCTCCCTGGAGCTGCTGAGTTTTCTCTCTTCAGTTGCTGTCAGTTCCAACTAAACGGTTAGTCAAACCTTTGGAGGAGCCTTTCGCTCCCTTTCTGGGGGAAAGGGTAGTTTTTTTGCCCTATAAGTGTTAAACTACCGTTTACGGGAATTTTGGTGCTGTGGAGCCTTGCGCCCCCCCCAATCTAATTCGAAATCAATTCTCCCCTAAAAATTATTTGTGGAGTCTCGCGCTTTCCTGGAATAGCCGCTTGTCGGCGATTAGTTTCCCTCCTCCCCTTTGCTGCCCTTGGAGCCTAATTATTAACAAAGGGTTCTTTAGGACTCTAATTCTTCGAACGCTAGTCGTTCTGTACTCTCTCACCTGTCAAGGCTCGAGGCTGGAGTTCGGAGCTGCGGCGGCTGCCGCCTTTGTAGCTCAGCTGTTTGGCGCGAAGCGGAGGGGCGCGCTCCCTGCATTAGCCGCTTGTCGGCTTTACGGACGAAGAGCTTCCCTGCGCTCTAGTGGACGCTTCTTCTAGCGTCTGAAGGGTCTTCTGGCTCCTCTCCAGCTCTCCCTTAAGTATTTGCGCCGAACGTGTTGTGCTGAAGAAGAGCCTCGCGCTCTAACGGTTTTCACTGGGGCGCCATTTTGAAATTAAGACCTCGAGCCTTCCCTCAGTTTACGGGGCTCCATTTTGAAGGCTAGCTTCAAGGGAGGGCGGAGCTTACTGGGCGCCGTTTTGAAGACTAGATCCAAGGGAGGGCGGAGTTAGCAGGGCTCTGATCAGAGCCTCCTCCTCCCTTGCCTGTTAGAGGTTTGTTTTGAGCATTGGAACTGACATTTTAAAGGGATATTCAGGGTTTTTCCTGACATTCTACCCTTGCTATCTTCTGATTATCTTGGTCTGCTCTTGGGGTTTCCCATCTTCTACAGCTGGTTCTTAATTGTATCGTTGAGCCTACCTATTCTGGTTGTTGTGTCCTTAATCATGCCTAAAGCGCAATCTAAATCTAGGCATGGCCGGAAGGCCTCGGTCCGCGAACAGTCCGAGGCTTCCTTGCGAGACAACCAAACTCAGGCTCTTGGTGAGGGATTGCGGGTACCTGCCCTTTCCGCCAAGCAATCCTCGCGACCTTCCAAGGCGCCCAAGTCACAGGGTAAACCTGCCAATGAGGTGTCCAAAAGGCAGACGGTTAATAGAACCCCTATAGATAGAACCAGGGGTTCTTCTGAGGACTGGAGACGAGACGTCTCTTTGACTCCGGATCAAAGGTCTTTGCAAGACTTTCAAATAACAGTCCCTTCAACAGAAGTCTGGGGTCAGCGCCCTTGCCAGGGGTTCATTCTCCAGTGGAGTCTAGCGCTCCCTTTCTCCCAACGGTTCACCCTCCTGTCACTTCTGCTCCGGTCCGAGCCTCTATGGAAGCCGGCCCGGCCTCAGGTCAACCTCCGGTCAATTGGCAGCCAGAGGACATTCAACGAATGATTTCCGTTGCAGTCCATCAGTCGTTGTCCACCCATTTTAATCCTGCTCCGGGGCCGCCCCCTTCTAATGCAGTCCTTTCAGAACCGGCTGCTTCTATGTGTGGGTTCGATATGGAGGATGCCATTTCTCTAGCAGGCTCTGATTCTCCATCTGTTTCCGGGGTCAGTGATCACTCCAAGGATGTGATCATGGAGTCCCAGGAGCCAGAGCTGTCAGAAGATGAAAGGGTTGCCTCCGGACCAGCCTGCCTTCACTGGCCTTTTTCCCCAGTCGCTTTTTAAGACTCTGTTGTTTAAGGCAGTAAACACAGCTCAACTGGGTGCCACTTCTCTGCCAGAGCCTCCTCCTTCTGCGGGCTCTTTGAATCCGCTGTTTGCCGAGCAACCAAAGGCAGTGACAGCCATTCCTACACCTCCGCTTTTCCTGGAGGTCATCCAAAAGCAGTGGTCTGCTCCTTCCTCGGTTCCAGTGCTAACCTTCACTGACAAAAGAAACTTCATTGTTTCTTCGGATCTAGAGTCCCTGCTTCAGATCCCCTCAGTGGATGCCCCCGTTGCTGCGTTGCTCTCTTCTTCTTCCATTCCTGGTAATCCAGAGGAGGGGCTTCGCCCTGAGGAACGTAGAGCAGAACAGGTTCTTCAGAGGGACCACCTAGGTCCCTCTGGGGCCATTAAATCTGCATCCACCGCATCGTTTTTTAATCGTACAACGATCCTGTGCCTTAAACAATTACAGGAAAAGATGTCTTCTGAGGACTCTAGGCTGAAGCAGGATTTGAATAAAATCATAGCTGCAGTACAATTCTCTGCAGATGCCACCTTGCATGCCACTCGATTTGCAGCCAAATCTCTGGCCTCTTCCATTGCGGCCCGCCGTCTAGTGTGGCTTCGCCATTGGCAAGCTGATGCAAGGCATAAATGGCGGCTAACTTCGGTGCCTTTCTCAGGGTCAAAGCTGTTTGGCGAGCACCTGGACAAGTTTCTCGTAGAGACTAAAGATAAAAGGAAAATCTTACCAACTGTTTTCCGTAGGGGGGAGCCTAGGGTTTTCCCGTACCCTCCTCGTTCGCAATTCCGTCCGTCGGAAGGGGGCACGGGTCCCCACAGGAACACGGGTAATTTCTACCCTGGGTCTTTAAATTTTAGGCAGAGGAATTTTCAGGAGAGACCAGCTAGGGGGAAGAATTTTAGTTCCCGGCGGCCCTTTCGAGGGGGAGGGGGTCATTCAATCCGTCGCCGGCGTTAGTAGTACCGGGGATCCTCCCATTGGCGGACGATTGGGCCTCTTCGCCAAGGTTTGGGAGGGTACTACTTCAGATTGCTGGGTCCGGGCTTCCATCTCGTCTGGACTGGCCATTGAATTTGTCTCCACCCCTCCTATGTCCTTCATCCGGTGTCTTCTGTCCCACATAGCCGAACGTCGAGCCCTTATGGACTCGGCTATCAACCATCTTTTGGCCATTAAGGCTATTCAGCGAGTTCCTCGCGACCAGGTGGGACAGGGGTTCCATTCTAGGGTCTTTTTAGTCCCTAAGTCATCGGGTGGGTGGAGACCTATTCTGGACCTTAAACGTTTGAACCGGTTCGTGGTCTATAGAAGGTTCAAAATGCAATCCTTGTCTTCAATTCTGGCCGGCGTACGGAAGGGCGACCTCCTCTGTTCAATAGATCTCATGGAGGCTTACCTCCATATCCCTATTCACCCTTCTCATAGGCGATTCCTTCGTTTTTCTTATGCTGGGGTTCACTACCAGTACAAGGCTCTGCCCTTCGGTCTTTCTTCCGCACCCCGTAGTTTCACCAAAATTTTGGCGGCCTTAGCGGCCCATCTCAGGCTTCAAGCCGTTCGTCTCCAGTGCTATCTGGATGATATACTTATTATGTCATCTTCTCATCAGCAAGCCATGTCTGATCTTTGTCTTACGATTCAGACACTGCCGTCACACGGTTTCTCTGTTAACATTGAGAAAAGCCATCTGACTCCCTCTAATAGGATCCTTCATTTGGGGGCTATTATTGATTCGTCCCTGGGTAGGGTTTTCCTTTCCCCGGACAGACAGGCTGGTTTGAGATCCATGGTAGCCAAGGTGATGGGGGAGAGGAGGGTTTCCCCTCTATTTCTATCCAGACTACTAGGGAAGATGGTTTCGGCCATCTCCATCGTCCCATGGGCCAGGTTACACCTTAGAGACCTTCAATGATTTCTCTTGCCTTTTCAGAAAACGGGCAAGGGATCCTCCTTGACCAAGGTGGCAGTTCCACGGGGAGTGCGGTCATCCCTTCGCTGGTGGACATCTCCTGCGCTCTCCAAGGGCTCTCTATTCCTAGAACCCCAGCGGGTAACGGTCACTTCCGACGCCAGCAAGTCCGGCTGGGGGGCCCACTGCAGGACTCACTTCGCGCAAGGGACCTGGTCTTCCGTGGAGGGTGCCCGCAGCATCAATTGGTTAGAGCTGAGGGCAATTTCTCTGGCTCTTCGGGCTTTTCAACATCTGCTGTCCGGCGAACACGTGCTGATTCTGACCGACAACACCTCGGCCAAGGTGCACATCAATCGCCAGGGCGGTACCAGGTCGATCTTGCTAATGAAGGAAGCAAAGAGACTAGGCCTTTGGGCAGAGAGGCATCTGGCCTCCTTGAAGGCGGACCATATATCGGGGGTCTCGAACGTAACAGCGGACTGGCTGAGTCGCCAGCACTTGGACCACGGAGAATGGAGCCTTCACCCGCTCCTATTCCGGAGGATAGCGGCGCATTTCAGACGCCCGCTAATAGACCTGTTTGCTTCACCTCAGAACAACCAGTTACCTCGTTTCTTCTCCCGCTTCCCTTCCCATCAAGCGGAAGCTGTGGATGCCCTGCGCTCCCCTTGGCCACAAGGTCTACTGTACGCTTTTCCTCCGATTCCCCTCATCCCAAAGGTGATTCGGAAATTATTACTGGAACGAGCGGAGATCGTACTGGTGGCTCCACATTGGCCGAGGAGGTCATGGTTTGCAGACCTCATTCAGCTCTCAGTATCTCCTCCTTGGAAGATTGCGTGTTTCCCGGATTGTCTCAGCCAAGGGTCAATTGTTCATCCGGAGCCTCAGTGGCTTCAGCTGACCGCTTGGTGGTTGAGTGGGCAGCTATGCAGTGAGACCACATCCCCTCAGACGTGATCCATACCATCCAGGCCTCATGGCGAGCATCGACGGAACGGAATTATTCGGCTACTTGGCGATCCTTTTCCTCGTGTTGTTCATCCTAAGGTTTTTCTCCACTTCGAGCTTCAGTCTTGCAAGTTCTTCGATTCCTTCAGTCGGGATTGGACAAGGGTCTGTCTCCTAATACCCTTAGGAGACAGGTTGCGGCAATCTCTTCCATCCTAATGTATAATTCCATACATTCATTGTCTCAGCAACCTCTGATTCGGCGTTTCCTCCGAGGTGCATCTAATCTCTGCCCTCCTGTTCTACATAGGTATCCCTCTTGGGATCTGTCTCTCGTGCTGGACTCTCTTATGGAGTCTCCATACGAACCTCTTGATTCGGTCAGCTTGCGTTTATTGTCTGGCAAGGTGGCCTTTTTGGTTGCAATTACGTCAGCGCGTCGAATTTCAGAACTAGCAGCATTGTCTATTAGAAATGATTTGTGTGTGTTTCATGAAGATCGGGTGGTCCTCATATTGGATCCGACATTTGTGATTAAGATTAACTCTCCTTTTCATCGTTTGCAGGAACTAGTCTTACCAGATTTCTATCCTTCTCCTTCCAGTCCTGTAGAGATCCGTTTACACACGTTGGATGTCTGGCGGGAACTGAGTCTCTACCTTTGGAGGACTGCTGATATTCGGTGGACAGAATCACTGTTTGTTTCCTTCCTACTGTCTTCTTTAGGACAACGAGTGACCTCCTCCACGGTGGGGCGGTGGATCCGTGCGACAATTACAACTGCTTATGAACTCCGGTCGTTGCCTCCTCCTGCGTTGATCAGGGCTCACTCTACCAGAAGTGCCGCGACCACGGCGGCTTGGACCTCGAAGGCCTCCTTGGTCGAGATCTGCAGGGCGGCAACTTGGACGTCGCCTTCACCCTTTATTAGACATTATAAGATTGATAAATTTGCTTCGGCAGAGGCTGATTTTGGGAGGCGTGTGTTACAGGGTGTTCTCACTCGGGAAGGGTATTCCCGCCCGTGAATTGGGACAGTGATCTTTGGTATGTCCCACGTCTGGCTGCTGTCTCCACCCTCAATGGAGAAGGGGCGTTGGTCCTACCTGATACGCCCCTTCTCGTTGAGTGGAGACAGCAGCCAGCCCCACCGGGCGTTTGTTTCAGTCTGGTCATTCTGTTGTTGGTTTTATCTCATTTGTTGTTTTTCCTGTTTTTCTTTCCACACACCGAGTCTGTTTCCTTCTCCTTCGGCAAAAACCTGGGTGCCCTAGCAACAGGGGAAGGATTTAAGAAGATTTTACAGGCTCAATCCAACCTCTGTCCAATGAGCACAACCCACGTCTGGCTGCTGTCTCCACTCAACGAGAAGGGGCGTATCAGGTAGGACCAACGCCCCTTTTGAGAAAAGCAGTATTAATAGAAATCATTAATATATCACTGTTTTTTTGTTATTGCTGACAACATTCTAGGGTTCCAAAGCTATATTGCAATATTTAATTTTCTGATGCAACTCTAGGACCTTAGAGCAGAGTTTAACTTAACACAGGGTGTTTAGGTGGCATGATGAAGAAATTCATTTTCATGCTCAATGGAGTGAAGATGCAAACAAAAGAGAAACAGTATCTAAAGCTTCACTTTTACTATTTAGTTGTACAGTGCACGTATCTGAGAAATATAGAGAAAATGTTTGGAGTAGAATTTTTGCCGTATCAATTCTGTAGAATGCTATGCTTGGAAGAAACAGAATTTAGACAGAAAAGAATGGGAAAGAAATCCTTTTCAGTGTGATCACAATATTATTATTTTAATTACAAGAAGTAGAATACGAAGACAATGAAAACAAAAGCCTGTTCATTTCAAGAATATTGTTTCAGAAGAAATCTTATTATCTTGCAAAGCTGTTTGTAGACTGTCAGTTGTATTGAATAAGCAATAGTTGGATTCACAACAATTCAAAGCAAAATCAAACAAAGCATGTTATAGTTTTATTTATTTATTATTTATTTATTTATTATATTTCTATACCGCCTTTCTCCCGTAGGACTCAAGGCGGTGTACAGTCAAGAAAAATATAGACACACAAACATCATAAAATTGCTAATTAAAATTGTTACTTAGTTTGGTCAATTAAATAAAACCCAGAATTAGATAACATTTAAAAAATCATTTGCATGTTTGTATGTTTAGCCCTGCCTGTTGCAACATCAGGGTCTTGAGGGCACGGCGGAAAGCACGGAGATCAGGGATATTCCGTATCTCCGGGGGCAGTTCATTCCAAAGGGTTGGAGCCCCCACAGAGAAGGCCCTCCCCCTGGGAGTCGCCAGTCGACATAATTTGACTGACGGTACCCTGAGTAGTCCCTCCCTGTGAGAACGAACTGGTCGGTGGGAGGCTATTGGTGGCAAAAGACGGTCTCGTAGGTACCCAGGTCCTAAGCCATGGAGCGCTTTAAAGGTGATAACTAACACCTTGAATCGCACCCGGAAGACCACCGGGAGCCAGTGCAGCTCGCGTAGGAGAGGTGTTACATGGGCGTAACGAGCTGCGCCCATAATCACCCGCGCGGCTACATTCTGGACCAGTTGGAGCCTCCGGGTGCTTTTCAAGGGGAGCCCCATGTAGAGAGCATTACAGTAGTCCATACGGGAGGTAACTACGGCATGAGTGACCGTGCGCAAGGTGTCCCGATCCAGAAAGGGACGCAACTGGCGGATCAGGCGAACCTGATAAAAGGCACCCCTGGCCATGGCCATCAAATGATCTTCTAAAGATAACCGTGAATCCAGGAGGACACCCAAGTTGCGGGCCCTCTCTGTGGGGAGCAAGATCTCATCCCCTATTGTCAGTGATGGTACCAGCTGACTATACCGGGACGCCAGAAGCCACAGCCACTCGGTCTTGGAGGGGTTGAGTCTGAGCTTGTTTCTCCCCATCTAGATCCGCACGGCCTCCAGGCAACGGGACATCACAGCAAGGGCATCATTGGGGTGGTCTGGGGTGGAGATGTATAGCTGTGTGTCATCAGCATACTGATGAACACTCACCCCAAAACCACGGATGATCTCACCTAGCGGTTTTACATAAATGTTGAACAGAAGGGGTGAGGGAACTGACCCTTGCGGCACCCCACAAATAAGGTGCCTCGAGGTCGACCTCTGCCCCCCTGCCAACACAAACTGCGAACGGTCAGAGAGGAAGGAGGAGAACCACCGAAGCACGGTGCCCCCTATTCCTAACCCCTCCAGCCGGTGCAGTAAGATACCATGGTCGATGGTATCAAAAGCCGCTGAGAGATCTAATAGGACCAGGATAGAGGAGCAACCTCTGTCCCGAGCCCTCCAGAGATCATCCACCAATGCGACCAATGCCGTTTCTGTGCTGTATCGTGACCTGATCAGTTTTGTACTGATATTTCCAAAATGGCACCAAGGATATCACTGTGGTTCTGGACTCTCTTGATATCTGCCAAATTCCTGGTTACATGTAACTTCTAATAAGTTTTCCAGTTTGTTTTTCTATAATGTAGTTGAAAAATGAGCGGGGGACATTATGTAATGACCAAATTATATATAAAATTTAATTATAAAATTCTTTTCTTTCTGATATGTCCCATGACAGTAATGGGCAACTCCCTTACAGTTATTTTACAAGAATTCACACAATACATTCTTTTCTACCATGTGCTTTCCAACCCAGATTAACAAGAATTCCTGGTTTAGCATTAATTGTTAATCCAATCATATGGTTTAGTTTTGACTTGGCAGACACACTGCATGTTCCACTAACTGTTCAATCAGTCATGTTTAAAGTAAGCCATACTTTTACAGTATGTGAGAATATAGTGACAAAATGAAAGTTTTCAAAGAATGTTTTAAGGGCAATATTTAATATTGTTCATATATACTGAGGCCCAATAATTTAAATCTGGATGAAAATCAAATACGTAATCAGTGAAACGGAAATAAGGTACTACTATTGACAGGAATATTTTAGATATTGAATGCAATACAGGGATTTGATGTATTTTTGAAATACTAATTTTCTAAGCTTTTTTAAAGGTAGCACTATATGGAAAGAACCTTAGAATTCTAATCTGGAAGAAACTATTTTAGATAACTGCTGCCAGATTCATTGCACTATTCATCCTTACTCCTTTTTTCTTATTCATTCTTATTCATGAATTCTACATTCTATCTCTAACATTTAACATATGTTATGATCTTGTTTAACTCTTCATTTTATTGGTATCATCTGGAATTTTTATTGGTATCATCTGGAATGCTCTCAAACTTGTATCAGCCATTAATGTGATTTTTAAGAAGAATAATTGATAAATATTTTTTACATGTGCTTTTTACATGTGCATGCAACTCTTCTACTGGTGAAGAGTTGGATGTTTTACATTGCAGAATTTATAGTACATAATTATTTTTATTTTATTTCCTTTTTTTGTATGTCTTCATTGAACCAACTTTTAGATCCAAAAGGCATATTGAAAGCATGTGTGGGCACATTACCAAAATAGCTGTAGTTGGAAAGGGGATTGGCCATTCCAAAAATGATTGCCAGATTACACGTGGCAGTCATAGAACTTCTATTTCATCAATGAACAAATAAGTACACAAAAATCAATGTAATACCCAATGTACCTCTCCTCCAAGATTCAAATTTAAAATAGTAAAAAAACAAGCAAACAAAATAAAATTGGGCAAAAGATCTTGGAAAGAATGTGTAGCACATTGCAATCCTGCTAGTAGTCAGCAGAAGTAATAAACCTTTGTCATATTTAAGACCCATATAGCTAAAAAAATGGTTTCCTGACACTACTTCATAAAAAGAGAGCAGGATCCCGTAATGTATATTTCAGTTATTGATATGATGATTTTACATTTTTCAGTTCCTTATTTTTTTACTCAATAGGGTAAACAAAAATGCATAAATACAGTACATATTTACAAATATTTAAACATCGGCTGTATTTTTTCACAAAATATATATTGATAGACATATTTTATTTATATTTTATATTTTAAAATCTGTTCCTAAATGTATTTGGAAAAGTAATACATGTATAAGTAATATACTGTTTATAACTATTAGACAAGGAAATTACATTCTGATTGTTACCTTAATAAAGGACAGAAGGGTTTTTTTGTGTATGTATGTAGACCAAGACCACTATATCATAATTAAGAACTTTTGACAACCACCAAATATGTAGGACTGACACATATACAATTTGGGTAATACATATTGTCCAAAGGTGGAAGCAAAATATTAACCTTTGTAAAGTCAGTAACTTCTAATTGTAGAGAGCTGAGAAGAGTAACTTCTGAAGATTATACTATTGCTATTTTCTTTTTCATGTGCCTATGGGAAGTAATAGAATTCCTGTCCAAAAAGCTCTGTATTTTTAGAGCCATGGGTTTTCTGTAGAAAAATGTTCTGCACTAAGAAACTCTAATTGAATTGATGAGACCTAATTCAGTCTGTCACCTATGTTTTGTTTTCAGATGTCCTTTAAACATAAAGAGTAAGAAACTGATATAGAGTAGTCTTGAGTAGGAAAGACAATGTATATTGCTTGGGGGGTGGGGGAATTCTTCTACAAAATAAATAAACAATGGTGCTTGTTTTCTAGATTCATAACAGATGTTTTGTATGATACTCTAAATGCCTTGCAAATTATTGGATAATTACCATATTTTTTGGAGTATAAGATGCACCGGAGTATAAGACACACCTTATTTTTTGGGAACAAAAATAAGAAAAAAGCGGATTAGTGGGTGGATCGGCCTCCCGGAATACCCCCAATCAGCTGAACCCAAAGATGAATTTTAGCAACAGGTTTGTTGGTTGTGAGCTCTGTGCCTTGCTTTTTTTTTTCTGCCTCTGAAAGCCTCCGAAACAGAGCTTCAGAAAAAAAGCCTTTTTTTCTGAAGCTCTGTTTGGAAGCTTTTTTTCTGAAGCTTCTTTCGGAGGGTTTATTCTGAAGGACTCTGTTCAATCTCCTTTCGTTGGTATTGGTATATAGATTAACCTCTTCCAATTTGTTGGTTATTGTGTTATTCTCCAGATTTGTTAGCATACTTTGGTTAACATCTTTACTGATTCTTCTTTTGTTGCTTGCCATATTATTTTAGATAAAAGCCTTTCAGAGGCTTTTTTTTCTGAAGCTCTGTTTAGAGGATTTTTTTTCTGAAGCTTCTTTCAGAGGCTTCTTTCAGCCTCTGAAATCCCCATTTGCGAGGCTGCGCAGGGCTACATTTGGAGTTTAAGACGTACCCAGATTTTCACCCTCTTTTTGGGGGGAAAAAGGTGCATTTTATACTCCGAAAAATATGGTAGCCAAAATGTTTTCTTCATTAGACTGCTTTTGAATATTATTTGGTCAGAAATGAGCCAGCCTGAATTGGTTTGGAGTGCCACATTTCACTCATTCTTCAAGATTTATAGTACTCTAATAGTTTAAAATGAGTTACCAACATGACTAAAATTACACACCTATAAAGAATTGTGATTTTTATTTACCATAAGATTTACCTAGATATTTACTTCAAAAAAATAACCTGTTTGAAAACAGGATGGCTCTAGACAAGGGCAATGAAGGAAAAAAACACAGAAAAATCTGCCGTATGCATTCCATGGGAAAAAAGTTGTGCAATGGCTCAGAAAGCTGCTGACTGCCCCATCCTTAGCCTTCTTTTCCTAATTACATGATTCTAAGCATATATATCTTGAATTATGCTTTCCAGTGCACATATAAATAGAAATGTGGAATGTGACGGAAAAATATAAACCCACCCAAATATGCCACCATTCACACACACACACACACACACACACACACTTACACAAATGATGCAAACATGTAGGATAGTCAATATGTTATGTTTATTCATTGCCCAGAATAAACAAAATATATTTTCTGCATACATTGCATGGTTTTTATAAAGTGCTAATATTTCCAATATACTTCTACTATGAAGTGCTAACATTTCCAATAATGTATTTCTTTCCAGATATTTTGGAAAGAAATAATGTAAATGGCTTGACACTCTTTCTGACAGAAAAATAACTTTCTAAAAACTTAACAGAACCAAACCAAATTTAATGTGGAGGAAATATTGGCAAAAGAAGTCAGCCTCAAATTAAAAACCGGCTGGATATGGCCAGCAGCTGCAGGGAATAATATTCCAGAGAATATTGTTCCAAAGCGTTCCTATTGATGACTTATTTCGGCTACAGCTTCTTTCTATGCTTTCTTCCTAATCTTGCAAGCCATGTTTAGTATGATTTCCCTACCTTATTCTTCCACTGCAACCATGTGTCCATTCAACATTAAAACTCCTAATGTACTTAAGATGCAAAATACTGCTCTAAATTTTTTTAAAATAGCTATCAAATCATGTTAGCCTTTTATTATTTGTATATCTAATTTTTTTTCTTGCATAAATGAAAAATGTATACATGTATCTCTCTGATGGATATATTTTGTCATAGATTCAAAGGTTCAATGACTGAACCTTTGACATCATCTAACCCACGGGTGTCAAACTCACCGCGTCATGTTGCCATCACGTGACATTTCATGATGTTTTCCCCATTCGCGGAGCTGGGATAGGTGTGGCCTGCACGTGACGCATCCGGCCCACAGGCCGCCAGTTTGACACCCTGATCTAACCGAATCCCACTGGCCAGTTCAAGAATCCACACATGGTCAAGTTTTCTATTCTGTCAAGATCATATAGAATTCTGTTCTGTTTCTGTTCTGATTTATAATAGTCAATATATTTTATTACATTTATTAAATAATGCATAGCTTTAATGGTTTTTGGAAATTTAACACCATCTACCTATGTATATATGCATACGTATATTATCTTAAACTTGATACATCTGACTTGTCTAACTTGTGACTAACAGTGTCTCTCGTATCTCACAATTGAACTAGGAAACAGCTGTGGGTCCCACACTGAAACTAAGTACAGTTGAGCTCTGCTGATTTATGTTAACTCCTGAGAGAACAATGACATGAAAAATGAACACCACTTGAGAGCAAAGATATCATTTCTGTAAGTGCTAAAATTATTGAAAAAAAGAATTGGATCATCTTATTTATCAAAAAAACTTACATCATTTTTGAGACAAGCTGAAAGCAATAAGTATGATTTTTCTGGATCTGTTACACAAAGTGTTGCTTTGTGCAACCAGATTTAATCTTTCACATACTGTATTTGCTGGAGAACGAAAGAATCACAAACTGCTATTAGGAGGATATTAGAGGGAGCTAATCTGCAGCAGGCATCCTCAGATTTCTTCTCCAGGTAGGGTTGCCAGGTCTGCTTCCAAAAAATAGCGGACAAGCGGGAGGGGGGTTAAGTAGTAAAAAAATAAAAAAAAAATTTACAATTAAATTATATATTTTCTTACAAACATTTTAACACGCCATTTTAGGTCAGTCAGCTACAATACATTTTAAAAATGTGAACTGTACATAATTTTATAATATATTTTTATTTTAATGTCATCATTAATTTTTTCAGAGAATCAAATATCAATGGATATTTGATCTTTGTCTCATTCTAACTTATGAAAAAAAAGACAAAACGCGATTCTCCTATCCTTATTCTCTTAGACTGTACAGCTTTAGATTACGTACCATTTCATAATAAAGCTTTTGAATAAAAAGCTCTTGAATAAGAGCCTTGGTAGTACAGTGGTCTAAAGCACCCTGTTATTAAGACCAGCTGCCTGCAATTACTGCAGGTTCAAATCTCTCCAGGCTCAAGGTTGACTCAGCCTTCCATCCTTTCTAAGGTAGGTAAATTGAGGACCCAGTTGTGCGGGCAATAAGCTGACTTTGTATAAATATACAAAAGGATGAAGGCTATTGCTTAGCACATTGTAAGCCGCCCTGAGTCTCCGGAGAAGGACGGCATATAAATCAAATTTTTTAAAAAAAATGTCCACTATTTTGTGAAAAAAAAATAGTGAACATAATGTGAAAAAAGTGGACTGTCTGCTCAAATAGTGGACACCTGGCAACCCTATGACTCCAGGTGATTGGAACATTTGCATAAAGAGGCTTGTTTCCACAAGGTCCAGGTTCATATCTTGATCCAGTTTTAGCCTGCCTAAGTACACAGTCTGGACTGAAATGGAGGCTGCAGCAAGAAACTCTAGTGCCGTATAAAGAGGGCATTACAAAACCATATTAAGGCAACTAACAGGATGACACCATACTATTGCTGATTTATCAATGTGTTGTTTGTTCATGTTATATAATGCTTATTATTCGATAGTTACAAACTTGATTAAGGAATGGCCAGAAAAAAGCATATAGGCAATAGTAAAAATGCAGAAAATATGTAAAACATGTTTTAGAAATCCAGAATGGCCAGACCTTAGGAAAACTTGCATGTCAGTGATAGAATACCGTAGTCATTTTCATCAGAATGTGAGTTTCAGGCTGTAACTTTGTTTTTATGTGTGTGGGTTCAAAAAAGTATTTCAAACATGCCTACAGATTTTATAAATATATATTTTCCAGAACGCTGCTACTACACTCCAGCATTGGGAAAATCCTCTTATCTGACAGCAACTGAGAGAACTTTTTTTTACTTATCTACCCACTCTGTGCTCTCTCCACGCCCCCTTTTGCACCCAAATCCCCAGTCTTTCTCTCAGTTGCTGACACACTGGGAGGATTTTCTCTGTGCTCTGAGTGTTGCGTTAGGCCTTTTGGTTATTTTTGATTAGCCCCCTTTTTTATTTCTCCTTTTTTTCGGTTAAGGGTTCCTGTGAGTCTATCAGCTGCTCGTCGGTTTCGTGCCCAGGGAGCTGGGTCGTGCCGACTTTCGCGCTTCTGCGCCTGCTACTGCCGGCTTCTGTCCCTGAGGGGCGGATCCGGTAAGACTATTCTATTGCCGGGGAGGTCGGGGCTGTCTGGATCGCTTCCCGACTCCCGTGTGGAACAGCGAGCCGGAACGGAGGTATTTGCAGGAGCGGCTACCGGCTCGCTGTGTGTAGTGGCGTGACTCATCCAGCGGCCGTCCCGTCAGGCTTCTGCGGGCGGCGCTGTGACTGGCGGTGTTTTCGGCCTCGGAGCTTCGGCCGTAAGTGATTGCTGAGGGGTGTGTGTGGCGTGGCTGTCGGAGCTCGCTACCCTCCCGCCGTTCAAAGCCGCTCCGGTTTTCATCCCTGATTGGCGTCCGCGTGTGAGCGGCGCCAGGGGGAAAGCGCTCCGCCATCCTTCAAAGCTCGGGCGGCCCGCCATTTTTATAACTACGCCACCAACTTGCGGCCGCCATTTTGAGCCATTGGGGCGGCCGCCATTTTGGGAATCACCTCGTGGCAGCGTGGACCCTAATTAGAGGGCCGCAGCCTTTTCTCCGAGGTCTGGCTGGCTGAGTCTCTGTCCCGCCCTGGGCATTGACTTGGAGGAGGAAAAAGGGGGGGGAGCATTGCCAGTTTATAGCTCACCCCCTTTGCAGCCATTGTGCAAGGCTTTCCCACACACCTGGGCAGAGGCAGGGGTGCCCTGGTTCTTGGCGTGGCAGGAGTGCCAACACTGCTTGTTGGGGCATAGTGTTTGCCCAGAGCGGCAGCCAGACTTTTAATTCATCAATCAATTAATTAATTAAGCAAGCTTTCCTCCAATCATTCAAATAATTAATCAATCAAGCTGATATTTATTAATTAAGTAATCAAAGCAGCCAGTCATTCAATCAACCAATTAATTTATCAAACAAGTGTTCATCCAATCAATTTATCAATTAATCAAGCAAACTGATATCTGTCAATCAATCAATCAATTATTGATTCCTTATTTATTATTATTACAAATCCATCTGTCAATCAATTGGTTAATAATTACTATTCACCTTGGGGCACTCCCACCATGGCGGACTGTTCATTCTCCTCAGACAGTGATCAGGAAGTCAGCCCTGTCAGATCTAAGTCCCGCAAGAAACAATCGGGCAAACGCTCTGAGTCTGGCGGTCACAAGTCCCGCCACTCTAAGACCTCCTCTGCCGCTGAGAAGGATGCTCTCAGGCGTCATAAGGCTTTGGAAAAAAGATGTGAGAAGGCCAAGCAGGCGTCAGCTTCTTTGGCCCGTGGTGATACGGGATCCGCCCACCAGGCTGTTCCTGTTCCTGACCTTTCGGAGCGGAGACCGGTCCAACCCAGTTCCTTGGCTTGGCAGAAGGGCGTGTCCCAGTCGATGCCTGATGTTTCCTCAGCGGGTTTGGAGGCCTTTCCGCCTCCTCGGCGCCAACCTTCGGCCACTTTCACGCCTACAGCAGCGGGACTCCGAGAAGTGGACAATCCTCCGCCTCCGTCTCAGTTTGACTTCCAGACTATGTTGTCAACAGCGTTGGCTTCTATTATGGCGGCCGGAGCGCAGACAGCGGCCCAGACATCGGCGGCGGGGACTTCGGGCACGTTGGCCTCTTCTAGCTCTCGCAGGGCTCGTTCCCCCTCGCCTCGTGAGTCTGTTTCGTCTGAGGGCTCTGGCCATGACAAGGAGGACCCCGATGACCTCGAATTCTCTGAGGATGAAGGTCTGGTACCTGACACTCCAGCCTTCACGGGCTTGTTTCGGCCCGCACTATTTAAGTCCCTCCTTCACAAGGCTCGTTTGACTACTAATCTGGGTTCGGTGGGAGCACAACCCCCGACTACCCCGTCTGAGACCGGTCCTCATGATGTCCTGTTTAAGCAAGTCAAGCAGGAGAAGGACTTTATTCCGTGCCCTCAACTGTTCGCGGATGTTCTGCAAGCGCCTTGGGCCCAACCAGGGTCGTCCACTGCGCCAAGCAATTTAGATAAGAAGCTGTTCTGTGCGGCGCCCGAACTTGAAGCCATGTTAGACGTGCCCACTGTGGATGCACCGGTGGCGTCTCTCACTTCGCATTCGATGGTCTCATCCGATCCGCTGGAGGGGCTCAAATCGGAGGACAGGCGCACCGAATTGGCCTTTCGTAGGTCTCATCAAGCCGTGGCCTGGACTGTTAGAACTGCCACAGCTACTTCGTTCTTCAATAGGGCCTCTTTGATCTGGTTACGCCAACTTCGGGAACGACTCCCTCCAGAGGATACCCGCTTGCGCCACGATATTAACAAGATTATTGCAGCCACAGAGTATTCGGCGGATGCTTCGTTGAACTCTGTCAAGTTTGCATCGCGGGCGTTAGCGACTTCTGTCACATCGCGACGCCTTTTGTGGCTACGGCCGTGGAAAGCCGATGTGAAAACCAAGTGGAAGTTGGCGGCGGCCCCGTATAAAGCTCCGAACTTGTTTGGCACGGCACTGGAGCCGATTCTTGTGGAGGACAAAGACAAACGCAAAATTATGCCCTCGTCCTTTCGCAGACAAGACAGGCGTTACACCCCTTACACACAACGTCAGCCATTTCGTTCCTACTCGGGGCAGGGTGGCCCCTCAACTTACCGACAGTCGTTCCAGGCTCCAGACCGCTTCTCCGACAGACAACGTTTCAGAGAGCGTGGCAGATCACAGTCCTCCTCCAAGCGCCCCTATCGTGGATCCGCTTCTAGACCCTTCAGAAGGGGCAAATGACTCACCGACTCCGGGACCAGTGGGAGGTCGTCTCCGGGCCTTTTGTCATCGGTGGGCCCAGTCCACTCCGGACGAGTGGGTGCGTCGGACTATTTCGGAGGGCCTCGCAATCGAATTCACGGATCGGCCCCCACGACGGTTCGTCCGGTGCCCAGTTTCCCTG
Source organism: Pantherophis guttatus (assembly GCF_059756535.1). Taxonomy (NCBI): domain Eukaryota; kingdom Metazoa; phylum Chordata; class Lepidosauria; order Squamata; family Colubridae; genus Pantherophis; species Pantherophis guttatus. Next base: position 44,933,449 of record NC_142067.1, on the reverse strand, counting down.
TCCACAGACTCTCGCAGCCTGATGGTGGAAGAGATAGCACACCTGCTGGAGATCCGTGCGATAGAACCGGTCCCGTTGGACCAGCAGGGGACCGGCTTCTATTCGATTCTATTTTTGGTTCCCAAAAGTTCGGGAGGGGTCAGAGGCATTCTCAACCTCAAGGAGTTGAATCGGGCGGTACGTTACCGTCGTTTCAAGATGCACTCTCTTCGGTCCATTCTGGCTTCTATTCGCCAAGGGGACCTGATGCAGTCGGTGGATTTGCGAGAAGCTTACCTGCATGTTCCAGTGCTTCCTTCGCATCGACAGTTTCTGCGATTCGAGTATGCGGGCAGGCATTACCAGTACTGTGCGATGCCGTTCGGTCTTTCCTCGGCTCCCAGGACTTTCACCAAGCTGGTGGCGGTAGTGGCCGCGTCTCTCAGTACCGTTCCGGTGAGGGTGTTATGTTACCTGGACGACATTCTGATCCTGTCCTCGTCCAGGGCACAAGCGGCGCAAGACAGAGACAGGGTGCTCCGTACGTTCCGAGAGCACGGATTCTCCATCAACTTGGACAAGAGCCAGCTCGTCCCCACGACCGTGATCCTACACCTCGGGACCCTGATAGACTCCAAGAAGGGTCAGGTTTTCCTGTCTTCAGAGAGGGCGAAAAACATCAAATCGCTTGTGGGCCAAGTGCTGACCCGGAGAAGGGCTCCTCTGTTGACGCTGTCACGTTTGTTGGGGAAGATGGTCTCGTGCTTCCGCGTTGTTCCGTGGGCACGCAGACATTCTCGTCCACTGCAATGGCTTCTTCTTCCATTCCAGAGAACAGGCAGTTCCAACTCCACAAGGACGGTGCTCGTGCCACCGCGAGTCAGACTGTCACTGGGTTGGTGGAAGTCGTCGGCCATCCTGCAAGGTTGCAGTTTCCTGGAACTAGACCGGGTCGTGATCACCACCGATGCCAGTCTCCATGGCTGGGGAGCCCACCTAGGTGTCCAGGTGGGCCAAGGACAATGGTCTCCAGAGGAACGTGCACAGAGCATCAACCTATTGGAGCTTCGAGCCATTCGTCTCGCCCTTCTGCATTTCCAGTCGCTGGTTTGGGGTCGTCATGTCCTGATTCTCACGGACAATACATCTGCCAAAGCGCACATAAACCGGGAAGGGGGGACGAAGTCACAGTCGCTGATGCTCGAGTCAACACGTCTGTTCACCTGGGCGGAGAGGAATCTGGAGTCCATCCTCGCAGACCACATTTCCGGGAAAGCCAACACACGAGCGGATTGGCTCAGCAGGGAAGTGATAGACCAGGCCGAATGGCAGCTGCTTCCCAGTCTATTTCAGGAGGTTTGTCTTCGCTTCGGACGGCCTCTGGTAGACTTGTTCGCCAGTCCGACCAACGCCCAGCTTTCCCGGTTCATCACTCGTTATCCGACCCCAGCGGCAGAAGACACAAACGCTCTGCGGTGTCGTTGGCCAGCGGGTCTACTGTATGCCTTCCCACCCGTCACACTGATTCAGCAGGTGGTTCGCAAGATGATAGCGGAGAGGGCGGAGCTGTTACTGGTGGCTCCACATTGGCCCCGCAGGCCGTGGTTCGCGGATCTTGTGGAGTTTTTGGTGACAGACCCGTGGGTGATTCCTCCACATCGGATCGTGCTGTGTCAGGGGGCCATTCGTCATCCCGAGCCCCAGTGGCTGCAGTTGGCCGTCTGGCATTTGAGCGCGTCCTCTTGAAGAAAGGCCGTTTGCCAGATACGGTGATTGGTACGATTCAGTCGGCCCGTCGACCATCCACGACGAGGATCTACGAAGCCACGTGGAGGGCCTTTTGCCGTTGGTGTGCGACTACTCATGTGGATCCTACGTCTGCAACGGTTCAGGATGTCCTCATCTTTCTACAGGCGGGTTTGGAACAGGGTCTGTCTCCCGCCACTCTCAGGCGCCAGGTGGCGGCCCTGGCCACTGTGTTGTCCTGTCCACCGTACACTTCCTTGGCTCATCATCCGTGGGTGAAGGGGTTCCTTCATGGAGCTACGAACCTGAGACCGCCTACGGTTCATAGTTATCCCTCTTGGGATTTATCTTTAGTTTTCCAGGCCCTCACTTTGTCTCCGTTTGAGCCGCTGGGTTCCACTTCGCTTAAGTTTCTGTCGTTCAAAGTTGCATTTCTCCTGGCGATCACGTCGGCTAGACGCATTTCTGAGCTCGCTGCCTTATCCGTCAGGAAAGACTTGTGCATTTTTCATGCTAACACTGTGGTCCTGAGGATGGATCCTGTTTTTTTGCCCAAAGTTAATTCGTGGTTTCACCGGGCGCAGGAATTAGTGCTTCCGGATTTCTGCCCGTCGCCGAGGCATCACCGGGAGGTTCTTTGGCACACTCTGGATGTGCGCAGGGCGTTGAGACGTTACATACGTAGTACGGCCGAGTTTCGGAAGACGGAAGCCCTATTTGTTTCGTTTCATCCTGCATCCATGGGTCAGAAAGTGTCGTCGACCACGATTGGTCGTTGGATTAAGGCCTGTATTGCTGCTGCTTATGAGAATCAGCGTCGTCCTGTTCCTGGGAACATTCTGCCTCATTCTACGCGGAGTGCGGCTACTTCAGCAGCCTGGGCTACCCAGGTTTCTGTGTTGGACATCTGTAGGGCGGCTACTTGGACTTCTTTGTCGCCTTTCATAAGACATTACCGGATTGATGCCTATGCTTCGGCTGAGGCGTCTTTTGGGCGACGAGTTTTGCAAGCAGTGGTGTCTGGGTCCTCTGAGTTGGATAGTGCTTTGCCCGACCCTGGAAGTTAGGCTTGGGTATGTCCCAATGCTGGAGTGTAGTAGCAGCGTTCTGGAAAATGGACATTGACTTACCTGAATGTCCTTTTTCGGAACGCTGCGTATACACTCCATTTCCCTCCCTTTCTTTGTCTGTTGGCTTGTGGTGGTTTTGTGTTAATAAAGTTTGTTGTTGTTTACCTGTGGTGTCTTCGTTCAAGACTGGGGATTCGGGTGCAAAAGGGGGCGTGGAGAGAGCACAGAGTGGGTAGATAAGTAAAAAAAGTTCTCTCAGTTGCTGTCAGATAAGAGGATTTTCCCAATGCTGGAGTGTATACGCAGCGTTCCGAAAAAGGACATTCAGGTAAGTCAATGTCCATTTTAGAGAATCTTACAAAGCTGTTTTTTAGAGATTCAGACGTAAATATGAATCTGATTTAGCACTGTTACTCTGAGTGGGTCTTCAAAATTCCAGACATACAATATAACTTTTTCAGATCTACCTAGTGTCATACAAATTGATTTGAAATAAAAAATATTTGTTGTTTCTAGAAAATATATGAATGTTTCTTTCTTTTTTTTGTCTTAAATCTAATTAGTGGGAATTTGAGAGTCTATTATTCAATATATATTTCATATAAATCACTGGAATATGGTTAATATAATGTAGTCAACATATGCTGATATACAACAGAAAGCTGCTTAACTCTAAAGGTATAGTTTTTAGACCAATTTTCTAACTAGCTTAATAAAAGTTCAACTAATTGTCTGATGCAAAATCTGGTGCATATGATGATACATTAGCTCATAAACATGGGAACTGAACTTGATTGGCCGTTTCTAATTAATACAATAAATTCTTATATTTAATTTACAATAGGACAAATAAATTGATTTCTGTTTATTTCTTTTTGGGAACAGCTCAATGTGTGTGTACTAGCAACTTGCCAGGATCAGAAGCATAAATAATAATTGAAATTTTAATTCTTGAAATTAATGGATCTATTTGCAGACTACAAAGTACCTTTTTTAGGTTGTCTCCAATGTTGCTTGTTTTATACTTATACTGATAAAGTGAGGACATTCAGTTATCTATGTAGGTGGTAATTATAAAATATAGGAGAATACCTCTGGGACAGAAAGGAAACAAAATTTTTCATACCCTCTTGCTTATAAATCACTGTTAATATCCTTATATTACATTGAACTATTGATTTATTTTCAAGAAATTTTACTCTCCCCTTCTGCACATGTGCAGTTTTCATTAAGCATCAAAAATATTTCCTCTAGGTTTCAAAGGAAGAATAAATCTAAATCTATACAGTAGACATTCCGTAGTGTTTCTTAGTAATTTTGATACAGGATTTGTTTTAATGCTGTGAATGAATGCTTTGTTTATTATTTCAAAATGAACTCTTTTTCCTGAAGAATAGAGTGTTCTTCTAGAATAGTAGCCAAGAGCAATATATTCATGCTTTTGGAAGATATTTAAAAACATTTATGCAAGAATTAGTATTGACAATATTAAAAATATTTGTCTTATCCACTTACTATAACTTCTAAGCATAAAGCCACATAATTCTATATAGAAAAAAAAAAAAAAATTCTGCCTATATGTAAATTCTGCTAGAAAGTATCTGGATGCTATAACATTAGGGGCATTAAAACTAAAATAATAAATTGAACATAAATCACATTTCCAAGTTGCCTAACATCTGTAGTCATTAAGAGCCCTTACAGAATCTTAACATCTGGGAAAAATAAGCAAGCATAAACTGATGCATTCAATTCTACTAATCAGTTTAGAGTAAATAGCAATAATGATATAAAAATGCTTTAAAATGAAATATTTTGCCATAACCATATTATTTAATTCAATATCAAAGGGCAATATTTTTTCATTAAAACGTCTAATATTCTATAGTTGGACAGGGGACATTACTAATTTGTTATTTTTCTCTGGCTCAGATAAGAAGACCAGCTATTACAGTAAATGATGGGGAAGGGCACTCTTTCAGTGCAGGATCCATATATCTTCTTTGAAATAAAAATTGCCATGCTTGAAAGAATAAAGTTGCAATTTAGAAAATTGATGCCCCAAAATGTACCAATAATGACTGTTGAATCAAGAAAAATTTAAATGTGAATTTAATGGGAGATTAAATATCGTGAAAAATTACCATTAGATCAACAATTTGATCTTACATACAGTATATTTTGTTTCATTCTAGGAATTTTAAAGTATACAAAGAAAGATTATTATAAATTTAAATTTATTCATCCTATAAATTTAAAGATAAGACTGTTGACCAGATTTGTACTCTTTATAAATTTACTAACCTAATTGATGGAAATTTTTGCATGTAAATTGATTTCATCTGCCTGAACTAAGCTTTATACCTCCACAAGTTGTGGATGCTCCATTACTGGAGGTTTTTAAAAAGAATTGCACAACTATGTCTGAAATGGTATAGACTCTCCTACTTGAGCAAAGGGTTGGACTAGAAGACCTCCACAATCTCTTCCAAATCTGTTATTCTAGTATTCTGAAGACATAATGTTACAAATTCAGTGGAATCTTTTTGTAAAACAATTTTTTTCTGCTTTGTATATTTCAGGTTTAAAAAAATATTATTGATTCTTTAAAAATTATTCTTAGGAAGTATTTCATACAATGATTCTATAAACAATAATGTCTCTTTTTATGAATTTAATTTAATGAATATCTGCATCTGTCTAGTAAATTCTCCGTGTAAATGTAAGTTTTTAGGGTTAGGGTTAGAATTTTTAGAATTTTCATATGCAGGAATGGTACATAATATAATTAACGGAAGTAAAAAAGAGTGTCCTAAGTTTTAGAAATACAGTTAGTTAATTGTAATGTCCAAAAATAAAGAATGCAAATTTAGGACTTTTGAAATATTGCAGAAAATTCTTCTTTGTAAATTTAGAAATATCATGTGTGAAAATTTGTTGCTAATCTCATGCAATCTGTCTCAAATTTGAATTATTTATTTATTACATTTCTATTGTTCCTTTATATAGGTCTTTCTAATTTTACTGCCCTAATAACCATTGAAAAACACAACTAAAACTGAGCAATTTAACCTATTTATAAACCTTACAGTAGCATCATTGGTCATTCAGATCTGAATGGTCAACAGGTAATATGTTCCCTAACACCAGTGAAACTCCAGTATAGTACAGTGATTGTGGTGACTATAAATTAGAGTTAAGGAGACAAAGGTGACCAAGCTTCAATAACTTCTGAGTTTGCTGCTCTAACAACTTATTTCCAAACATTGGTTATAAATTTGTTGTTTATTGTTTATAAACATTGTTTCTTAAATTTGTTTCTTGAGCCCAAATTATTTAATCTATTTTTAATAGCTTTTAACTTTTGTATGTTTTTTGTATTTTTTATCTTGGCTGTTCACCGCCCTGAGTCCTCCAGGAGTAGGCGGTATACAAATATGATAAAATAAATAAATAAATAAATAAATAATAAGTGAGATGAGCTTACAAGCTCTAGTCCATGGCATTATCAAGGCTGAAAAGAGAAAGATCATCTCTCTTCAAGCAGAAACTTGAAGAGAACTTGATAAATAAGATCATTTGTAACTGAAGGAAAAAATTTTATTTTATTTTTTATTTTATTTTGAATTTGTATACCGCCCTTCTCCCTGAGGACTCAGGGCAGTGAACAGCCAAGTAAAAACATCAAATACAAATATTAAAATACAATTAAAAGTATATATAAATTTGGCCCCATTAATTAAAAACGATAAACAAAACACTTAAAAACACTTAAAAAATTAGGCCAGCCCGGCTTGCTGGAAAAGGAAGGTTTTAAGGGCACGGCGGAAGGCACTGAGGTCTTGGATTCTCCTTATCTCTGGAGGCAATTGATTCCAGAGGGTAGGTGCCCCCACAGAGAAGGCCCTCCCCCTGGGGGTCACCAGCCTGCACTGTTTGGCTGATGGCACCCCAAGGAGGCCCTCTCTGTGGGAGCGCACAGGTCAATGGGAGGTTGTCGGTGGCAGTAGGCGGTCTCGAAGATAGCAAGGCCCTATGCCATGGAGCGCTTTAAAGGTGATAACCAACACCTTGAAGCATACCCGGAAGACCACCGGGAGCCAGTGCACCTCAAGCAGGAGCGGTGTTACCATGCTGCTCCCGTCACTACCCGTCACTTCTGTCACTACAATGACAGAAGGATGATAGTATATTGTCTAAATAAGCCTTTATTCTTGAAAACTAATTAATAAAACAGAACAGAACCTATACCTTATGCTTCCACTTCTCATTTGCACTGAATATTGAATAAACAGTTTCCCCAGGAGGCTTAATAGAAAAAAAGTTAACCTCATTAACAATAAAGTCTATCCAGCTTTAGAGTAAATAAGTAATGGGAATAACATGTGAAAGTTTTATTAATAATAGCATGATTGCTTTGTGAAAGACAGAAAATTGACAGCATATCTTAAGTATTCTAAGTAATTCACAGACAAAATAGGCAGTTAATTCTACATATCTTTGAAGGCTTCAGCACTTTTTATCTTGTAGGCTAACGATAAGAATTCATTAGTTATTTCATGAAGGAATAATACCTCTCAACAGAGACAATTGTTGCCTTGACCTAACAGCTTCTACAACTTTATCTTTTCACTGGTAGTTAAGTATTTACCTAGTATAGCTCCCTGATCAAATCCAGCAGAAAGGTTCTGTGAAAAACTTTTACTTCAGGTGTCTGGAGAAGCAATGAAAAGTTCAACATTTCATCTACTCTGCTTTTAAAAAACTGTCAGCTAACAAGGGAAACAAAAATTATTCTTTTAAAAGAAATAAATAAAACCATTTTAGCATGGACAAGAAGTACAAAGCCTAGAAATTATTAGAGTACAAAACTGCTGGAAAAATAAATTATTACTTTAAAGCTAGTTGCTCTGACTACATATACGTATGCCTTTTGTATAATGCACACACAAACATTGAAGTTGCTTACTGCAAGCGTTTCCATGAAAGGATAGAGGCAGAGCAGCAAGAGAGTTGTCCATGGGGACAACATGATAGCTGCAACCTGGACTTAATAACTCACAAATTGTTGTGAGAGATTATGGGAACCAAGTATAAGAGCCCACTGGGTATGAGAAGAGGCAGCAAAGCCAAAGGTGGAGAACTAGAAAGGAAGTATCTCAGACTGCATTGTTCAAAGCCTGCCTGGCAATCTGTTGTCACTTTAGGATTATGTATTCCTGATTATCATGTTCCTTTGTTTTGCTCAGTAAAAGTTAAATTTAATTAACATATTCCTCATTTCTATGCCAAAATTGCTTTTCTGTTGCTAATTAGCAGAATGCAAGTCCTAGACATTGGTAGTTTGATACAGGAAAAAATAAGTAATCTATTAATCCTTATTTTGATAAGTAATCCTCGTTTTTGATAAAAATGAGATTGAAGTTTGAAATAAATATCCCTAGGTCTCTACATTTGGTAAAATGCACTCTGATACTTGTGGTAAACTAGTGCTAAAAAGAATATAATGAAAAGGAAAGCTGAACAAAAATCTGAAATTAAAATAAAGGTTAATTTCAGACAATAAAAATAAATAAATGCCTTTAGTTAGAAATATTAAAATACAGAGAAAACAACTAAGTTATAATTTTTATACAAAAGAGTAAAACCTTATAATTACAAATGAAGAATTCCAGGAGTATATGCAAAGATTATATATTGTCAGTAGGGCCACCTGCTGGTGTAAAGATCATCCCAGCTGCCCACCTAAAAGGACCTATATTGGCAGCAACCATGTAGAAAATTTGGAGGCATTGATCACTTTAGTGACAATGTCAAAGGCATCAATAATACTGCAGGAGTAATATAAACAGCAATGTAAACGATTCCTGTTTTCACCAAGAAAACCACCTACATAGCAAATATAAAATTATTGACCATATAGTGATGGATGATAGGCCCCACAGATTAGATGGCATTCAACAACTTTGGAGGAAATGCTGAGGTATTTACGGCATGGCTATATTAAAACCTTCAGGTGCCTACTGCTGATGTTGCCATACAAGAAAAGAAAATGTGAAGCTGCAAAGATAAGATGAAAATATGGAACTTAAGAAACACTTTGGAAAGCTTGACAGAGTGAAAGATGAACTGATATCACAAATTCACATTTTAGACTTCAGAATTTAGATGCAGTGGAATTGGACAATTTTATTCAAAAAAATTAGTGTTTAATGCCAAGCACATGAAAAATAAAGGAGGAACAGAAACACTAATTGGCTAGAATATAATCAATGACTGAATAACATCAATTAGACTTTGTGAATGCATTCAACAGTCCTTCAATACGACCATCATTCAAATTTATATTTTAAGTATTGAGGTAGAAGATTGATTAATGTTATGATCAAATTCAATTTGAAACTGACAGAATATGCAATCAATATATGCTGCCTTTGACTGGAAACTGGAATGAACTGAAATTTTAAGGAGTAAACTGTAATTGTATTTGTATTGTTAGGAAACTCAAACTCAAATTAATAGGACACTAATTTAAAAATTGCTGCCTCTTCAGCTGTTTATTCATAGCTAACATTTTCTTCAAATAACTGAAACAGTGCTTGTATCTAGCCACATTCAAGAATAGTGGCCAGTGGCAAATAAAGGTGGGATAAAAATCAAATAAATAGAAATCGAATTTACTGCATTATTGCTAAAAGGAGGTAGAGGAGCTCAAATATAGCATTAAAAGCTTGTAGAAACATATATCACAATAATTTAGTGAATTGTAATAATTTTGTTTTTGCTAATTACATTTAAAAAATGTCTAAAAAACAAAAGCTTCTGAAACAGGAAATATAATACTTTTTCAATTTATTTAATATTTATCTAATACAAGAACTTTTATTTATTATTCTAGTAACCCCAAAAGATAAGTTTTCTACAAGCAATTAAAACATTACTCTGAATCTTATTAGTTTCTTTGATTTTCACAAATTTATGAATAATTAAGAAATGATTTCTGAAACCAACAGAGGCATCAACTAAACAAGCTAACCTATAAACCTATTTATTCTTTCAGGAGTTTTCTTTTCGTGAGAAACAATTTATCTATAGAGTTAACAGAAGTAAGTGAGCTTGTTTGTTAGTTATCAAAAGGCAATCCAGTGACTTCTACTATTATGTTGCAATAAAGAACTTCAAAACTATCTGGTGGCTTCTTAAATTATATTACATTTTTCAAGGTATAGCACATGTCAAAATATATTCTATCATAATTATGAACTGTATGAGAAGTTAACATTCTATTATTAATTATTAATTATTAACATAATAACATTCTATTATTTTATGTCTCCCATATAGGACAATAATATGAAAATAATTTTTTCATCCTATCACTATTTTAATTATAAGCTAAAGGCAATTTATTTAAATCACTGTTCAAGATAAATTCCTTTTATCAAGAAATAAAAAAACAAAGATAAAAAGACAAATCTGTTAAATATATCTACACATTCTGTGTGACTTTACATAATTAAGATTTAGATACAATATCTGCAATCAATTTGTAAGTTAACAAAACAAAACAAGCTAAATATTCATTACATGTATTTGGCATTATAATATTATATATACTTAATTGCCCAATTATAGTGTTCTCAAATTGCATTCACAACTTGCTAAATATTATGTGCAATTTTATATAATGATATATATAAATATCATTATATATATGTGTGTGTGTGTGTGTGTGTGTGTGTGTGTGTGACATGATAGCAGTGTTCCAATATCTAATGGACTACCACAAAGAAGAGGGGGTTAACCTAATGTCCAAAGCACCTGAAAGCAGAATAAGAAACAAAGAATGAAAACTAATCAAGAAGAGGACCAAGCTAGAAATAGAGAGACATTTTCTGACAGAACAATTAATCAGTAGAACGGTTTGCCTTTAAAAGTTGTGGTGCTCCATCACTGGAACTTTTTAAGAAGAGACTAGAGAACCACTTGTCTGAAATGATTTAGTCTCCTGCTTGAGCAAGGGGTTGGACCAGAAGACCTCCAAAATTCCTTTCAACTCTGTTATTCTGTTATTACTTTATGTCATTAAATAAAGTTGCAAAGAACATTAATTGAATTTGTAACTCCTTTCTACAGAAAAAATATTCAATATTTTCTATTAACACATATATTATGTTGGGACAAATGCTATAGATATGAAGTCTTCACTTAATGACAGTAAATGCGACCATCAACTTTGTCATTATTCAATATGGTAATAAAGGCAATGCCAATTTACAATGGCAGTTGCAGTAGTTTTCGTTATTGTCATAGTGACTTCTAATTTTTAATATGAAATAAATCTAATTTATTCTTTATTAAAAATTAATCTCTAGATTTTATTTATGTTAACCATCCTATAACATGTCAGCTCTTACAGTGCGTTCTGGGGGGGTCCTTACCGCTCTCTTGTTTTCTTACAGACATTTCATTACACAAACTAGGTAACATCATCAGTGCTACTACTAGTCATCAGGACATCATTATGTAGTTTGGGTAATGAAACATCTGCAGGAAAATAACTAAGGTCAGAGAGCACCAAGGACCCCTCAGTTCAACCCTGAGCTACAAATTGATAGCTTTATTGGTAGAATGCCTTTTCTCTGACAGCATCTATTATATAGAACAACATACCTCCATATATATGGATCATCCTGATCCAATTAGCCTTTGTACATCATTAAAGATTTTCTCAGGCATTTGGGTCAGATAGCTAGGTAAGCTCTGCTGGCTGATATTATTTTATTTTTAATGTTGGGTTGGGTTAGATTTGCGGCTTTAGGTTACAGGTTATAATGATTGTTGTTAAATTGTTCTTTTTAAACTTTGTACATCATGTACAGTCAATTTTGTGAGATAAGTTACCATAAATATTGCTGAAATAGATTATACAGTTGGGACACAGAAACAAATCATTTGGTGCATAATTCTTACTTGGCAATAAATTCAGAAAAACTTCATGGCAGTTGTTTCTGAATAGACTTATACAGGATTACATATTGCATATTAATATGCCATATTAATATATTAAGTATATATAGTTACATACTTATCTGCAATCTGCAGAAAAGAAATTAAAAATAATACAGAAATCAAGGGTATGAAATTAGAAAAGAAAAAGAAATATAGATAAATCAATTTCACACCAAACCATTAGTTATATCTTTCATTTTATATCCTTTCAAAACATCCTTGCTTCTGCTATATCATAGCATGTATAAAATTTACTCTTATATATGCCAGAAACTATTGTGAAAACAATAAGATGTAACTTGATCATTATTCTAATCCATTGAACAGTTGTTAGAAAGATAATTTCTGCTGAGTGGCGCAGCAGACTAATGCTACTGTTAAAGGTAGTATTTAGCTTCCAGCTGCCTGCAATTACTGCGAGTTCAATTCTCACCAGGCTCAAGGTTGACTCAGCCTTCATCCTTTCTAAGGTAGGTAAAATGAGGACCCTGTTTGTGGGGCCAATAAGCTGACTTTGTATAAAATATACAAAAGTATGAAGGCTATTGCTTAACGCATTGTAAACCGCCCTGAGAACCCGGAGAAGGGCGGCATATAAATAAAAAAATAGTAATAATAATCTGCCCTAATATAATGGACATAAAGATTTATTAGCTGTAAATTTAAAATAGTTTCATCGCTAGTATAGATTTTAATACATCCTGTAAAAAAAGTGTCTGAGAATCATTCATGAAAAATAATAATTTGTTTATGATTAAATCCAACTTTCTAGCAAATCTAAATCGTGTGGCACAGCTGTTCCTCCCCTGGCTGTTCTACTTACTTTCTTAAGACTCCTTTATCCGCGCCAAGCATGTGTTTGGTGTGCACTCCGCATGCACGTGCATGCACCATGCATTTGGTACACACTGCACATGCACGGGCAGAGAACTGGTTGCAACCCAGGGAGGATTTCACCACTGCTTTTATGTAATCCAAACACCACAATGTTACCATTAACATTCCTTATTCAGCTTTCATTAATATAATTACCAGAGAGTCATCACATGTTACTCAATGCTCGAAGACAAACCATTTGTTAAACTTTCAATTTATTCTCACACATGCATTACTCCAATCATAAATTACTCTTATCCATTCAAAAATCAAACTTTTTAGTGCAAAATGTTCCGTAATTCAAATATATTCATTTTTTTCCTCATGCTTTGTGTAAAGCAACAGACCTCTCCTAGAATTTTAATCAGTTCTAGTCCAACACCTTCCTGATAACACTTAAACAGACTAATATTCTTATATTTACTTTTGTGATACATCCAATTCCTTAGACATATCAGTTTTATTACATATTCCTTACAATACAGTCTATTTCTATTAATCTTAAGGTGGTACTCAGTTTCATTTTCCAAACTAATATGTGGGATGAGGATACAGAATGTAGGACAAGAAACAATAGATGGAAACTAATCAAAGAGATAAGCAACCTGAAATTAAGGAGAAACTTCCTAACAGTGAGGACAATCAACCAGTGAAACAGTTTGCCTTCAGAAGTCGTGGGTGCTTCATCACTGGAGGTTTTTAAGAAGAGACTGGACCATCTGAAATGGTGTAGGGTCTCCTATTTGAGCAGGGAGCTGGACTAGAAGACCTCCAAGGTCCTTTCCAGTTCTATTCTGATTGATTGATTGACATTGATTGTTCATTGGCCACTATTCTTCATCTGTATATTACATACAAGAACTTAATTTAGTTCAATACAGCTTCTAAAGGTAGTTAACAGGACACACTCTTATTACCAAGGATGCAAAATAAGGCTGTATATTATTATTATTCTTGTTCAATTTCTATATGCAGATAGTCCTTACTTAACAAATGTTTTGTTTAGTGATGATTCAAAGTTACAACAGTGTTAAAAAAAAACAACTTTGTGACCAACCCCTGAATTTATGACCATCACAAAATTATCATTTGCATGCTTCCCAAGCAGGTTGCAACAAGTATAGTTAACGGACAATGCAGGAGTAAAATCACAAGTTATATTTGGCTTAACAACCACTGTAATTTGCTTAACAACCATAAGGAAAGTCTGTCACAGTCATGTGATTTTCTGCTTAGCAATTGCAGTGGTTAGCAATGGAATTGCAAGTCCCAATTGTGTTTGTTAATCAATGACTACCTGTAAATTATGTATAAAATCAGCTTAACAATCCAAAGGTCTCTTTTCCCCAAATAATGTAAAACTGCCATATGCAGTAATCCTTTGAAGGACTCCTAGAAAACAAACAAACAAAAGAGACCTTTGGGAAATTTAAAGAGGACAAAATGAAAATTAATTATTTTAAATCTAACAAAATAACATTTGCTAATAGGTACAACATGTTTTTCTCTTTATCAACAGCAAGGCCTTTGACTGGGTGCTATGTTTAAATACTGGAAAAATAGCTTTCCAGGCCAATAGCAATAAATGGTTCATAGTAACTATCTGACTCAATATTCACTTCAAGATTCAACAATTCTGAGGCAAGGGAGTAGACAGTATATACTTGCACCTATTAATCAATTTGAAGCCAAACCCTTAACTAGCTGTGGTGGTGCAGTGGTTAGAATGCAGTATTGCAGGCTAATACTGCCGACAGCCAGCAGTTCAATTCTCACCGGCTCAAGGTTGATTGAGCCTTCCATCCTTCTGAGGTTGGTAAAATGAGGGCCCAGATTGTAGGGGGCAATATGCTGAGTCTGTAAACCACTTAGAGAAGGCTGTAAAGCACTGTGAAGTGGTATATAAGACTAAGTGCTATTGCTAGCACCATTTCTCAGCTTTGTACCTCTTGAAATTGTAATCTAAATTCTTAAAGAGCAATCTTCAAATTTCCATCCATCTTATGCCTGGAATCAGGAACAATAAGAGTGGAGATCAGAATACAGAAGACCATATTAAATTATTGACTGATTACTAAATTATGCCTCCCTTCAGTAATACTAGAAGAAAATACAATAAGATGGCATAAACGTTATAAGAATTACCCTATGAATCAGGATAAGTAGAGTCTACTGGAGTTAGAATTAGGGTTATATATATTGTTGTTGTTGTTGTTGTTTTGATTTTGTAAGCTGCCCAGAGTGACTCAGGCGAAATGAAATAAATTACATGAATATTTTCAACTGTTATCAATTTCACAATGAACCCTGCAGAAATGTAATTATTCTGCTTTAGAGTAATATTACAGGACTGATCACCCCACAACATAACAGTTCCTGTTCTCTGACACCAATCCTCAGAAACAAACATCTATCTTCTTCATCTATCTATCTATCTATCTATCTATCTATCTATCTATCTATCTATCTATCTATCTATCTATCTATCTGTCTATCTATCAAAAAGGATCTATGTATGCATATATATACGATCCAGCATAACTCTGGAACGGCTCAAGCAATTTCAACCAAACTTGGTACACAGTTGACTTACACTCTGGAAACAAATACTCTGGGGGTAAGACACCCCTGGGGTGCGTGTGTGTAGCTGTGTGTGTGTGTTCCAGCATAACTCTGGAAGAACTCAAAACAATTTTAACCAAACTTGCTACACAGATGACTTACTCTCTGAAAAAAAATACTGTGGGCGGGATAATACACCCCTAACACTCCTCGGGATATGTGTGTGTGTCTGTATGTGTGTGTTCCACCATAACTCTTGAATGCTTTGAGGAATTTAAACCAAACTTGCTACACAAATGACTTACTCTCTGCAAAAAAATACTGTGAAGGTAAGACACCCCTAACACCCCTCGGTGTGTGTGTGTGTGTGTGTGTGTGTGTGTGTGTGTGTGTGTGTGTATGTCTGTATGTATGTCTGTTCCAGCATAACTCTGTATCTTCTGTTAAGATACAGACTGTTGTGCCTTAAAATGGCTTCTAATGTACATCACAATGGAGTTGCCATGGTAACTGCTTCACAGTACTTCCACAAGGGGCTGCCTCTGGTAAGGGGGATTGGTTCTTAAACAAACGAACAAACGAACAAACAAACAAACAAACAATAAACCCCCTAGGCCCTCAGCTTCAAGCAAAGAGGGCAAGTTGTCGGGGGACGTGCCTGCTAATGCAGATAATCACCTCAAAGGCTGTTCTTGTAGAATTTTTCCCAGGCTGTTGACCAGGGCAATTAGGTCTCTAATTCTCACCATAGTGAGGGATGGCTTTCCTGTCTAATATAGGATTGGGATAAATAAATACCCGGGCAAGACCGGGTTATCAGCTAGTTGCAAAATAAAATAAAACTGAAAAACTGTTTAATTATGATCCTGCTAGATATTTCTAGCACCAGGTTTAAGAGAAATTTGCCTTTTATTAGGTAAAATTGCTCATGGTTTTCCTCTCTGAAAAATCTCTTAGTTAAATTTATGTTTATCACTCTCTACTGTTATTTATTTTAACTCTTCTATTCTCACCTTTGTGCAGATAAATTTTCACTGCATCTTATTTACTTTGGTTACGGTTCTTCAGACCATGCATGTTCTGAATTGGGAGTTTGGGTGAAAGAAAAGAGCTTAATAGAATATACTGACATGCCTAGAATGATAATTGGAAATATACATACTTTGGACTGTTCTCAGAATCAGTGGAATTTTTAAAAAGCAGCATAATTACAGGGAGGAAAAGCATATTTCAAACTTTCTGCCAGTTTCCTAGTATCAGTTATGAATTGTTGTCTTCCTATTCCATTCCTCAGACAATGGTCTCTTTATTCCCCTGTCCCCCTAGAATTAAAGTTCTTCTATGATAACTTTTTTTTTTTGCCAAAACACTTAACTGTAATTAAGTATAATTTCCACTTAATTTACCAATTTCAGTAACAATAAAGAAATACTTCTATCAGCTTTTAGGTAATATTGTTGCCAGAAAGACAGATTCATACAATAAAAGCTCTATTTTTTAAAACTATAATTTATATATTGCCCATCTCACAGTCACACAAACCTGGGCTAACAAATTTTAAGTTTGATTTTTCTATAGTAAGAATTCCTTGGAATTTTAATAAGAATATGATGGAATACCATGCCATAATTCCAGCCAGGTTCATATTGCAAAGGATCAAAAATTATGATAGCCCTTCATTTGGTGCAGTTGATTTGATACAGAGTGACATGGGATCATAAACGCTTAATTTACTTGATTCTCTTTACATAAATCTTTCCCCCTTTACATAAATCTTTCCAATGCTTTTCCACACACAGCATGGTTTTGTGTCTAAAAAAATGCCTCTCGTAAATTTCATTTTAATTTGGAAGATTAGCACTATCCTTCACATTATGAATATTTTTCACAAAACAAGTATATTTTGTTTCAGTGTTTACAATAAGTAATGCTGGTTGAAATGAAAGAATAGTATTTAGATTCCAAAGGTTAATTTAAAACAAGGCTCTTTAAATTTAGAATAGTCTTATATTATTTCTAGGCTGAAATGGGTTGATTATTTCAGGCTGCATTATTGTAGAATTAACTAGAGAGAGTATTTAAGTAGAAAATTTCAGTAGAGCTACGTAGTTATATTTACATATATTTAAATAATTATGATTGCAGTAATTATTGCACCCAGTGAATAGAATGTTATAGTTGATGTTAATGAAATACATACATGCAATCACACACACACCTTTGCATACACACAGACATTCACATTCTGCCATGTTCAAAGTGTTACTCTGGGTTATTTGATTAATATTTTCAATTTATTTTCACCAAGTGACAATTAGGACATTCTCTAGCATGACTCCTAATGTAGGACCTCATTATGGACATTTCAAGCATGCCTTTTAACTGCAAATCATTTTAGACATGAACAGTGGTAATGAGACAGTCCAAGTGATAAACCAAAGCATACATTAAAATTTAATTGTAATTAATATATACACACATCAATGCCCCTGTTCACAACCTAACAGTACAGAAAAGGCTTCTATTAAAGCATATCAATGTGTTAAGGTCAGATAACAATACCAATTAATGAGAGAGAATGCTAAACACTGAATCAATGAACTTCATCCACATCTACTCAATAAAAGACAAAATTCTTTAAAACAAAGCTTGAAAATATAAGCCTAGGTCATGTTGCCCTCTAGTGGAAAATTTTCAATTTTCGATTTCTTTCTTTCTTTCTTTCTTTCTTTCTTTCTTTCTTTCTTTCTTTCTTTCTTTCTTTCTTTCTTTCTCTCTCTCTCTCTCTCTCTCTCTCTCTCTCTCTCTTCCTTTCTTTCATCACCAAATGATTAAAAAGTCATATTGGTGTTTTCCCATTAACAGTAATTGTGCTTGTACTGATTTCAGTAACAACATTAAACACATTAACAATAATGAAAAGGAAAAAATACAGTGATATTTTGTTCTTTTAAATGCAGTTATATATAAATTTGTATTCTAATTTGAAAACTCAGTTTTATTCAAAAATAAAATTAATAATTGAATATATACACATACATACTGTCTCTGTGTATGTATGTAACTGTGTATGTAACTGTACACACACATACATTATTAGAAGGATCATTCTGTTCTGAAGTTTATATGTGAATATTTAACCTTATTTAATACTGACATCCTCCAAGCACATGGAATTTTGGAAAACTGTAAAAAAATCTTTGGGTGAAATTGTTAAACAGTTCAGTGTGGACTGAATGTGATCAGAATCCTGGCTAAATGAGTGGAGGACAAATGAAAAAATCTAGATAAGACACAAAAGAAAAGAATGACTAGAAAATAACTCAGAAAGGATTATTCCATACCACATTTTCGTTGTATGTCCCACTGGTAAAGCATAAATAGATGGACGGATGGACGACAGTCAACTGCCTGGTTCTGTGGCACTATTTCACAACCAAAGTTATTAGGCTATAAAAGTTAAACACCACCAGATCCCTTAATGTGGACCAATTTTTTTTAAAGTCCTTGGGGTAATGGAGAAATAATTGTATGACAACAGGTAAAAATAAGAAATGTCAAAATTATCTGGTACAATATTTTAAGCACTGTCCTTAGTATTGATGGTTATATCAACAAACATCTGAGTTGTTATTCTTATTCAAATAGCATGATTTTTTTGGGATTTGTTTGGGCTTGCAGTATTCTGGCTAAAATGTACCAACTAACCAATGTTGCCCTTACTGTTATCTGGGAGTATTGCATGTGAGATGAGCACAACTAAAGTTAATAACTACTCTATCTTACTTAAAGTGATCAGTTAAAGTGGTCATTCAAAACAATGACCAAGATACTTGTGTTTGACATAGAAATAAAACCAAATAAATTTAATAAGTTATAAATATATATAAAAAAGACTAGACTTATTAGGTTAATATATGTATCATTGTACAATATTTAATAATGATGAAAAATTAGAAATTATAAAGTAAAACAATAAGATGTACAAATAGTGTTTCCCCAAAAATACAACCCACCCGAAAACAAGCCATACCCCAGTTTCACACCTGCTCCTAATATAAGCCCTACCCAAAAATAAGCCCTAGCTAAGCACCTCCCACCACCTGGTTCTACGAGGTGGGGCAAGGTACAGGCGTAAAAATCAAGCTAGAGCGGGGATGGGGGAACTATTCCACACGCCCTGTACCCACTTACCTTAGAACTGTCGCAGCCTGGCTGTTCTGTCCCCATCTCACACACGCACACAAACAGTCAGCCAGGAGTTAATAAAACCAGCAGTCAGGAATTTCTTTGAGATAACAGCATTGGCAGCAACCCAGTAGCTGCTTGCCAAAAACTTTACTCACAAAGGAAGGGTTTCCTCCTCCGTCGGATAAACCAAAATAAGTTCACAAAGCCAAAGAATTGTCAAGTCCAGTCCATAATAAATCCAAGGAAGGCATATAACGAAGTTCCAGAAACGCAGTATGACTTGCTAGCTTTTCAGTTTTGTCCGCCACAAAGCCTGAATGGCCACCACACCCCCTTTTATCCCCTGTGGGGTGTGGTCCAGTGACTCAGCTTAATCTCTGGCACGCCTCCTTTCTGCTGCGTGCGCTTGTCTTTCCGACGCTGTCAGGGATCCAGCCAAGATTTATCTCCGTCGGTGTCTAACTGCGGCTGCTCAGAAGTGCCTGGCTATCTCTTCTCCTTCGGAAGACACCTGAGGCATTGCCAGAGAGGTGGGTCCTGGAGAGGGAGGCCTTGCCAACTCCTCTCCTTCACTTTCAGAGTCTTCTCCCTCCGATAAGACGGGCTTGGGGGTCGGAGTCACAATACTGGCCTCCCAAGCCCTGACACCTGTTGAGCCACTTCCTGACTTCTTTTGCAGTCGCTTGTGTCCACTCGCAGCCGGATGCCATGTGATACCTCATGCCGGTGTCATCATTCATGGCAGAATGCTGCAAGGCTCATCGTGCCAGTGCTGCCGCTCCTGGCAGAATGTTGCAAGGTTCGTCACACTGATGGCGCCGTTCACGGCAGGATGCAGCAAGGCTTGTCACACCGGTGCCACTGCTCATGGCAGAATATCATGAGGTTCGTCGCACTGGTGACGCTGCTCACATGCGCAATGGCACAACGCACCACCAAGCCTCCTGCCATGAGCAGCAGCACCAGTGTGACGAGGCACGTAGCGTCTGGCTGAAAGTAGCTGCAGAAGTTGAGCAACAGCATGACAAGTGTAGGGTTGTGGGAGGCGTAACAGCGGTGGTCCTAAAGTAAGCGGGTAAGACATCCTCCGAAAATAAAACCTGGTGCTTATTTTGGGGCCAAAAAGAAAATAAGACTGGGTCTTATTTTCAGGAAAACAAGCTAGTGATAAAGATAGAATGAAGAATATATTTGATGTTAGAATAATTGTTTAAAGAAGTGGAAGTCCTCAATAATAGCATGTTTCTGCTTGATTTGTTATATAGCATTGGATATGTTAGGAGGTATAAAAATAGGTTGAAAGACATGTGCAATAAAGCAAAGACATGTGAAATCAAGAATAAATGGTTTTCAGTGAACATGAACTGAAGAAAAAGTGACTGAATTACTAGAATCACAAATAAACAAAGAAAGGGAAAATATTTGTTTCTTCTGCCTAGCAACTGGACTTAGTCATGCAGTCACGATCTTGATTTTTTTTTTATTTATTTTTTTTGCTAACTTTTAAGTTAGGCTGGTCCTAACTTTAAAAAAAATGAACAGAGAAAAATATCATCATTTTTGGTTGTAAATCTGATCTAAGAGATTTAAATGAGTAAAATGAGTAAAAATTATGAAGGGACAAAAGTTGGCGATCGTATAATTTATAAATTTACCAACAATAAGCCATTTACAGATGAATGCTGAAGTACTGCAGCATATTCTCCTCCATAAGGGTTAGAATTAGTTAAGTTGTCCACCCATGGAGGCTAATGGAACCAGGAGATTCCTGGTAGCTCTAGATATTTTCTGGAAACTGACTATAGTGATGTGGTTTAGTAACAAATTTTTTTAAAAAAATCTGTTGAGTTCTTTATATGTTGGCTTTTAAACATCCTGGGCTTGCTTGTTATAGCACACAATTTTTTTGTATATATTGGCTTTCAAATGGAGCAGGACAAAAGATGAATTTAACTTTTACAGCTACAAGTTCAGGCATGAATGTGACTGCATGTGATTATAAAACATGAAAAAAATATGGATTTTTGTGATAGACAGAAAAATTGTCCAAAAGAAGTCTTCAAAATTTATGAACAAATCTATTCTGAAGAATTTCTAATCAATATCCTAAAACTGCTGCAAGTTACTTCAGATTCAGAGGTATGTAAATGAAACGAATACATATCTGTTCCCTAGTTAGTTGGATTAGACAGCTCAGATTCATTGAAGGCTTTGGATAATACATTTTTTTTCATATTATATATTTTATAATACTTATATTTTAATTTTATATATATATATAAATAATATTGAGTACTTAAGTGTATATATCACCAACCATTGACAGTTCTATAGATCAGATATTTTGTCCATAATTACCTTTTTTTTAAAATATAAAAATTATCTAAATAAATAATCAGTAAGTAAAAACTCCCTAACTATTCAAAACAGAAAGAAAAATAGTTGACAGTAATAGAACCCTGAAATATTTTTTTCTATGCTAATCATACAATTTCAGGCATTGTACTTTTTTTTATTTTTGTCTTGTAATTTAAATGATAAATGTAACTCTGTTAGCTTTTCATCATCTGATTTTAAATTAAAGAGTTAATATTTGAAGAAACTCAAATATGATTGTTAAACGCTAGATGGCAGAACAACACAGGACTGGAATTTTTAAACTTGCACTACCTCAAAGTCCTTTATTCAGATACTCATATATAATGATAGCGAAAGAGTACTGAAGACTGTTTCCTCTATCTATACATCTCTGTTAGTTGCCCTAGAATTTATTAGCAAATAGCAACCTGACTGCTCATGAATGCATACAGGCACTTGCACACATAGCCCAGAGGCCATTAAAATTAATGTTTTTTATAACATCATATTATCTGTCAGCACAACCATTGTAGAGAAATTGTTTATGATACCAAGAATATTGTGCTAGGTATATCTACAAAATATCATCCATACTCCTGTGCATTAAAAAAAAAATCTAAATTACAGAATTCACATTAAAAAGTGAAGTTAGAATACCAGCTTTCAATTCACAATTTCAAAGCTATCTGTTCAAAACAGAACAGTTGTATTACTTCAGGACATTGTCTGTAATTCATTCCCCCTTCTCCTTTTTGTCCCTCTGCAGCAACAATGGGAGAGCCAATAAATGTTTGATACTTAATAAACTGGTTTCTGCCCTAAGAAAAAAATAAAACTGACAAAACTGAACCCCAAAACAAATTTGCTGTTCATTTGACTTGGGTAAAGAGTCCCCTGGATAATGGCACTGTTAAAAGTTTGCTTATGATAGAAAGGAAATAAGAAAGGACATAACAAGGAAAGTGCAACATAAAATTCTGAGCAGTATCTTGTTAGTAAGCACCTGCTCATAGATACTCTTCCACTCATGACACATACCCTAAAAGATTAGTAAATGAGAAAAAAATTCAAAAACATAACCCACACCTAGCAACTTCTTCACAGCCATTGTGAGTAGAATCAGAACTTTATAATTATAGTATCCCAGAAGCAACCTTTGACTAAGTTTGCATGTTTTGTGAATAAAGAAATTATAGGTCACTACAAATATGTTAAGTTTCCTAAAGTTTTTATTTTAAAAATTAACTGACTGGATAAGTGGAATTCTTGGAATTCTGGCCCCACTTAAACAATGTGCTGGTAACAGTAATTTTTTTTTACTTTATGTAGCACAACATATTCCAATATAATTAAATATTAAAGCTGTGCTATGAGAGATGGAAAAAAAATACTAGAGTTAAATACTTAATAAAGTGGAGGGATAAGTGTCCAAAGAGTTTCTAATACAAGATAATATACACCTGCAGAACTTTTCTTCCATTTTTATTGTCAATACTGAACTATGTTGTGGCACTTGTGAAAGAGTAGTCTCCGAAATGCAAAGACATGGTGATCTTTAAAAATACTTCTGTATCTAATCCAAATTACAATAGTCAAATGTTTTACTTGTCTAACACATTGATCTTGAAGACACTGAATACAACAGGACTCTCATTTTATCATTCATTATAAAAATGTCAAGCTATTCCATTTCATTTTCTATAGTATGTATGCTTAAAATAAAATGTCTCTTGTTATGAAGTATTATTTTATAGCTTATAAAATTTTGCCAATAATTCTGGATCTAATTTCTGATATTGTGTTGATAAGGGCAGTTAATTAAACAATTTCACGGTGTAAGTTTAACAATCATGATTAAGTTAAAGATATCCGTACGTTACTGTATTTGTTTAAAAAAATGCTGTCATACTGTTTAACACAAGGCCACGCCTCACATTCAAAGGCATTTACAATACTGTTAAGGGTGATATTCAGACCTGGTTCAATAAATGTAATATTTTTCTTTACTTTATATATTTTATCATACAACTTTATTTTTCCTAATTAGTTGGGCTAGAAGATTAATGTGTTTAAGTGAGATAATAATGCTGAAAAGGTTTGGACCAGAACTGACAATTCAGTAACATAGAACATAGAATCATAGGGCTGGAAAGGACCTCAAAAAGCTTCTAGTCCAACCACCTACTCAAGGCAGGAGATCTTATAGGATCCCAATTAAATGGTTGTCCAGTTTATTTTTTGAAAACTTTCAATGATGGAGCATTCCCTTAATTATAAAAACTGAGAGATGTCAGTCAAAAAGGACCTTTCATAATGGTGGATAGGTCAATCCAGTACCCATTCCAGACAGGAAGAAAATACTGAGTTCATAAAAAGTTGGTCTCAGAACTATGATGTAAATGGATTCATTAAGACCCCATGATTCTGAAACCTGTAAAAGTCTTTCCCTTCTCATAAAAAAAAAGAGAATGCCTAGCCCTTCTGTTAAAGGAAGTAGACCAGTGGTGGGTTGCCACCGGTTCGCACCAGTTCTATAGAACTGGTAGTAAAACCGGCGGGAGGCTCCACCCACCGACCCTGATGTCATCAAAACACTTCTGCGCATGTGAGTGAAGCAAGTGCGCGGCCCCGCTGCAAATTGGTAGTAAAGGTAAATAGATCCCACCCCTGAAGTAGACTATAATGATAAAGGATAAGAATGTGGGCAGAGTGACTGGGCTGTTTCTTTGTTTTCAATGTGGCAATCCAGGTTATTGGAAAAATAAGTGCCTTAATTATTTTCTGGAAATGGTATAGGGGTACTCTGGGAGGGGTGGTACAATGGTAGCAACCCAAATAATTCAAACAAATGCATCATGTCTTTAAATGACAAGCCTATTCATTTTTAAACTAAAATTGGAGCTAGCTGACTGTTCTACTATTAGTACGTTACCATTGCTTTCTGGCATTGATGTTGTCTTTGCTATAGGAATGGAAGGAAAATAAATTAAGCATTATTGGCATAAACACTCAATGTATTAAATGGGTACCATTACAAGTGAACATGTCTTCTTGTTGGTTGTACCTGTGTTTCTAAAGCATTTAGGAGAGGATGTCCTAGTAAATGGGCTATAAAATTGATGTCATACTAACAGTATGCTAATTCTTCTATTCCTAGAAATCATGAGGAGATAATTCAATATTGCTTTAAGCAAATCCAAAATAACCTGATTTTTTTTTTGACTGTCAATTGGTTATGTGGGCCATGAAAGAAAGAACTGCCATCATATGGCAAATAAAAATGAAGTATGTCTAAAACCTGACACCATAGACCCTGTGTAAAACAATATTTAGAAGCTGAACAAGGAATATGTCAAGTTATTCAATCTTCATATGACAAGGTATTTAGGAACTTACATCCAGCCCCAGTAATACACTCTTATTTCTGATATGTAAACAAGGAAATTACTCTGGTAGTTACCTAAGTACAGACTGGTTTATAATCTATAAGAAATAGCATCATACTTATCAATGGATTGTTTATAAATCGATCAAATGCATTCATTTTCTCCTAATCTGTAAACTAAGCAGTTAATGAAATTGGCAATCTAGAGCAGAGGTGTCAAACTGGATTTGAGGGCTGGATCAGAATTGTAGTTCTTCTCCATGTACTGGCCGGGGAGGGGGGGGGACAGATGCCTCCTGCAGCACCCAGAGTGCAGGGGGGGCATGGGTGTTTTGGCCAGCACAGTGCTGCAGGAGGCATCCAGGCTGAAAATGGGGCAAGGGGGGCATACACATCCCCCTGTGCCCCATTTTGGCTGCCAGAGGCACCACAGGCCAGTCCTTTGCTATTTCCAGGCTGACCCTGTGGACCAGATTTAAGCATCCCTGATCTAGAGGATCACAAAGCATTTTCTAGTTTGGAGGATTTAATTCTGGAAACACACAATGCAGCACAATGCAGAGGAAAAATTGAATGCTCTGGTGTTCCCTAGAATGCTTGCAATTTTGTACTGCAATTGATAGCGACTGCTCTCAACAGATGACTTACTTATTGAAAGAGAATATTTGTAAATTGCTTTGTAAATTGGGAGACAGCCCAGAGTTTTTCTAGAGGTCAACCTAACTATCAAGGCCAGGGATGAGAGATGGAGTTGATATATAAAGACATGATATTTATGACCAGGTTCTCTGCTGCTGACACTTTGATTAAACATTAGGGTCAGTCATAGCTACATACTTGGAATCCTGTGGGAATCCTGTTGATGTACTGACTGCCAGCGACCCATTAAGGTTTGTGTCCGAATTCCTTCACCAGCTGTCAGGGCTGGGGTGTTAGTGCTGTGATTGGAGTATCCTTGTTTCATAGTGCTGGGAGACTTCAATTCCATGCCTAGGGGTAGGGAAGGCTCAGGAGTTCATAGACTCCATATAGCCATATGTTTCTCCACACAGCCAGAAATAGACTGAACCTTGTTTCACCACAGAATTAGATTATCTGGATATGGAAGGTATTACACCCAGCCTTTTGGGATAATCAGATCATTTCCCACCCAGGACTACTATGGAGTAAACAGATCATTGGAGGGGTCCTTCTCAGGCAACTACTGTATGAGGCTCCGACTCAACCCCTCCAAGACCGAGTGGCTGTGGCTTCCGGCATCCCGATATAGCCAGCTGATGCCATCGCTGGCTATTGGGGGTGAATCACTCACCCCCACGGAGAGGGCTCGTAACTTGGGCGTCCTCCTGGATGCACGGCTGTCTTTGGAAGATCATTTGACGGCCGTGGCCAGGGGGGCTTTCTATCAGGTTCGCCTGATACGCCAGTTGCGCCCCTTTCTAGATCGGGACTCCCTACGCACAGTCACTCAGGCACTCGTCACTTCCCGCCTGGACTACTGCAACGCTCTCTACATGGGGCTCCCCCTGGGGTGCACCCGGAGGCTCCAGCTGGTCCAGAACGCGGCCGCGCGGGGGATTATGGGGGCGACGAGGCGCTCCCATGTGACACCTCTCCTGCGCGAGCTGCACTGGCTCCCGGTGGTCTTCCGGGTGCGCTTCAAGGTGTTGGTGACCACCTTTAAAGCGCTCCATGGCTTAGGACCGGGGTACTTACGAGACCGCCTTCTGCCACCAATAGCCTCCCACCGGCCAGTGCGCTCACACAGAGTGGGCCTCCTCAGGGTGCCGTCCGCCAGACAATGTCGGCTGGCGACCCCCAGGGGGAGAGCCTTCTCTGTGGTGGCGCCCACCCTCTGGAACAACCTCCCCCCAGAGTTACGGATAATAACAGACCTCCGGATTTTTCGTCGGGCCCTGAAAACCCATTTATTTCAACTAGCTGGGCTGGCTTGAGTCAAATTTTAAACTGATTTTAAATTGGAATTGTTTTAATTACGGCCAAAAGATTTAATTATTTTAATCAGTTTTTAGATTTTGTATGTTTTGTATGTATGTCTTGTTTTATTTTGGCTGTTCACCGCCCTGAGTCCTATATTGGAGAAGGGCGGTATAGAAATTTAAACAAATAAATAAATTCAAAATTCCCCAAAAAATTGAAACCATTTCTGTTGATAGTCTGATTAACTACTAGAAACAGAAGTTGATCTGGGATCTCCATGAGATTGCTTCCAACTGTTTATTGATTCCAATTGACTTGTTTGACTCAGCACAGTTCTTAAAGCTACATAATACATTCACATCATACAAACATACAATGTTGGCTTATATATTTCCTGGCCAACCAATTAGGCAATAACCATTTCCTAACAAATATTATAAGGTGTGTGTATGTGTGTGTGTGTGTGTGTGTGTGTGTGTCTGTCTGTCTGTCTGTCTGTCTGTCTGTCTGTCTGTCTGTCTATCTATCTATCTGTCTGTCTATCTATCTATCTATCTATCTATCTATCATCTATCTATCTATCTATCATCTATCTATCTATCCATCCATCCATCCATCCATCCATCCATCCATCCATCCATCCATCTATCTATCTGTTGGAGTAATGTGATTATTCTACTATTGAGTAGTAAATAGAAATGATAGAATAGAGAACTACAAAAGCAAAGTACGTAAATTGATATGAAATGCTATAAAATTACCATTAACGTTATGTAATGTTCAATAGATTATGTTTTGACATGTTTTCTTTTTATATATGTGTGATTGTCTTTTGTGTTATTTTTAAAGACAAACTGTTTAATAAAAATTATTTAATAAAAAAATAAATAAAATGAGAGTATGAGTAGCATTTTAATTTTATGGAAATGCATGTTATTCAATAAACGAATGTTTATTGCTATGCTATGTTAACCCAATCTTTATATATACATTTATGCAGAATTCTATATATTACAGTATAAAGTAGAAGATCAAAAAGTATGCTTTAAAATACATGTGCTATTCCAGAATGTTTCCAATATAAATAGTTTAGCCTTAATAAATTTTAAAAATATTTTTAGATTACATTAATATGTAAATTCATAAGAAGTAATTAAATTACATTAATCAATAGTTCAATTTCAACAGAGAGCCACACTGATTGCCATAATTATACAAGTAATAGGTGTTATTGTACGTAAAATACCCTGTCCTTAAGCTTATAATCTTAAAAAATGTTCAATATTGTTCAATACTGCAGTTTCAGTCAAAAACCCCATTTTATTTGTGGGAATTCAAGCTTTGATCCCTTTGTCAGGCTTCACATCTTGGGCTGAATAGAGATGGATATTCTAAATGACTAAAGCTTACAAGTAAATGTTTTGTTTTAGAGCAGTATGTAAATGCAATGTTAAATTTTATTTTTGTAATCTCTTTAATCAGAAACAAGGGAATTAGCCAGCTGTTTGAAAGTCATGTTAAGATGTAATTAAGCCTCTGATTGAATTTCTGTGCATATCAAATAGCAAAGGCTGGTTATTTGCACACAAGGCTGATCTTTTCCACTAGAATAAAAATACCAACAATAGAAAGATTATTCCAGTGTGGCTTCTAGGTATTTCTCCAACATAAAATGTAAAAAAAGGGTTCCTTAAAAATCAAAGAATAAACAGTCAAAAAAACCCTGCTTGATTTATGTGTCAGTCATAACATAGATTTCCTTAATGAGTGACACCAAGAACTCCTTTACATATGCTTCTCTAGTACACGAAGGAATTGCTGACTTGTCAGCTTCCCTTTTTCTTTCTTGGACACACACATGCACACACAGAGATGTATCAACACACATGTCAATTAACCATGTGTGCTTTAAACATAATTTAGTAAACAGTGTTCTAATTTTAGAAACTTTTTAAATGTAAGACACATTTGTTTTTCCTTTGCAAAACTACAAAATATATTTTTGTTGTTCAAGAAATACTAATAGATACTAATAATTAGTATTTAAAAGTGCAAGTGCAATCAATGTAATGTAAAGTGAAATTAACAATACCGTAAGTAATTAGGCAGAACAATTAATATTTAAATCTGGGATTAAATGATATAAATCACATCACAAATATTATGAATTACACACAAGAATTTATATGTTCTATTACTACATAGAATATAGTGGCTCTGAACTATATTCAGAGATTATTATCCCTGAATTCGGGATAATAAACCATAGTCTAGAAACTTGATTGCTATTGGTCACTATTTGCCATTTTCTGATTTATTTGACTCACTGTACCTATGGATTAGAATACCAGTGTTAGAATAGTAGTTATATCTGAACAACTAAATTCTATGAAGATTTACTAAGAATTGTCACAGAATCCTAAGTACTAAATGCATTGGTGCCTAATAAGAAGGAATATTACAATATGCATTTTCTAGAATCATAAGAATATGAATTAACTTTATATCGTATACATTCATTTGATGAAGGTATGCAGTACATGCCTGTAGAGATCAGAATCACATGACAGTGAGATGGATTGCATATAAATGTAATAAATAAATAGAAATAAATTCTCAGTGTTGAACATAGTAAATATGTTCAGCGATCTTTAATCTAAAATGTATAAAAATAAGACAATCATATGGTAAAATAAATTATTATTTAATAGTTTAAATTAAACTATTATTTTGTTGAGAGCCTCTAAATCATCACCCTTTTCTTGAATGTCAATCCTGAGAAGAATAAACCTTTGTTCCTGGTGATTGACTCAGATTGGATCCTGCAAAATCAGCTAAAAATTCCATATATATTGAGAAAATTACATTATATGAAGTAAAATGTCTTGCATAAATATTGCCTTTGCTGCTGGCTTATTAACAGTAATGTCTATATTGAATTGTGATTTGATTATGAACCTTATGCATCAAAGCATTCTCTGTCTCCCACCAAATAAAGATATTTGATAAAGATTTCTTGGTAATTTACAGAAATAAATATTTACCAAATATTATTGATTTAGAGGCAAAAAAGTACTTGCTATGTCAAGGGGTCCACTTGCAGAAGAATGGTTGTATTGTTTGATGCAGTATTATGATGCTAATTCTGCTGTGTGGTCTCATCATGGTGATGGAGTATATTCAGAAAAACTGGAATCCCATTTCAAGACAGAATACAGACAAAACATTGGCAAGCTCCAGATTGGCATAAGAGTGTGACAATACTTTCCCCTTATTTATTCAATCTATATACTGAATATGTATTAACCAAAGCAACCACAAGATCTCAATCAAGGACAAATAACCAAATTCAATTATTTTATTTCAGAAAGAAAGACCTAGTTCCCTGGGAAATAGTCTTAATACACCAAGATGGTTACAATTGCAATGAGTAAACACGTAACTTAATAGCCAGCCATAAAGCACCCGAATTAACAACCAAAAGCTACACACAACCAGAAATCATAGAAATACTATGTGTAGAACAGCTCAGGGCACATATTATGGAAAGAAAGTAGTTCCATGATGATGGGCTCAAGCATGAGCCTGAAAGATTGGAAGAATAAACCTTTGTTCCTGGTGACTGACTCAGATTGGATGCTGCAAAATTGTCCTGGGAGTGGGATATGTATATTTACTTTCATTTTCAATGAGTGCATCATTAGAAACACTGAAAGACCAATTTAGGATAGATCATCATGGAGAAAATTATGTGGTTGTTAGGAGTTGGAAATAACTTGATGGTACATGACTAGTCATAGTACATAACTAAGAGCCGTAGTGGCGCAGTAGTTAGAATGCAGTATTTCCGGTTGCAGTACTGTATACTGTATACTGTACTGCATACTGTAGAATGCAGTATTGTATTCTGCCAACTGCCAACAGTTCAACTATAACCGGCTCAAGATTGACTTAGGCTTCCATCCATCTGAGATGGCTAAAATGAGAACCCCAATGACTCAGGGGCAATATGACTCTGACTCTGTGAACCGCTTAGAAAGGGCTGTAAAGCACTTGAAATGGTATATACAGTAAGTCTATAGCTATTACTAGTCAATCAATCCTCTGTAGCAAAATGAATCTCAAGTCAGTTGCAATTGTTATTGTGAATGGATGAGTATCTGCTTGGTTAGTACTACGAAGATATCTTGTTTTCTATAAGGAGGATCTATCTACAATATTATATTTTTAATAATCTAAAGAAAATGCAATAAAAACTTATGTGCTGGTCTACTCATATAATCAATCCAACAATCGTAACACTGTATGAATAGAATAGAATAGAATTTTTTATTGGCCAAGTGTGATTGGACACACAAGGAATTTGTCTTGGTGCATATGCTCTCAGTGTACATAAAAGAAAAGATATGTTCATCAAGAATCATAAGGTACAACACTTAATGATAGTCATAGGGTACAAATAAGCAATCAGGAAACGATATAAATATAAATTGTAAGGATATAAGCAACAAAATTACAGTCATACAGTCATAAGTGGAAGGAGATGGGTGGTGGGAACGATGAGAAGATTAATAGTAGTGCAGACTTAGTAAATAGTTTGACAGTGTTGAGGGAATTATTTGTTTAGCAGAGTGATGGCATTCAGGAAAAAACTGTTCTTGTACCTAGTTGTCTTGGTGTGCAGTGCTGTATAGCATCGTTTTGAGGGTAGGAGTTGAAACTGTTTACGTATGTCCAGGATGTGAGGGGTTCTGTAAATATTTTCACAGCTCTCTTTTTGACTCATGCAATATACAGGTCCTCAATGGAAGGCAGGTTGGTAGCAATTGTTTTGCCTGCAGTTCTAATTATCCTCTGAAGTCTGTGTCTGTCTTGTTGGGTTGCAGAGCCAAACCAGAGAGTTATAGAGGTGCATAGACAGACTCAATCATTCCTCTGTAGAACTGTATCAGCAGCTCCTTAGGCAGTTTGAGCTTTTTCAGTTGGTGCAGAATGAACATTCTTTGTTGTGCTTTTTTTAATGTTTTTGATGTTAGCTGTCCATTTTATATCTTGCGATATGGTAAAACCTAGAAATTTGAAGGTCTCTACTTTTGATACTGTGTTGTCTAGTATTGTGAGAGGTGGAAGTATGGAAGGGTTTCTCCTAAAGTCTACCACCATTTCTATGGTTTTGAGTGTGTTCAGTTCCAGATTGTTCCGGTCACACCACGAAGCTAGTTGTTCAACCTCCCATATGTATGCGGATTTATCATTGTCTCGAGTAAGACCAATCACTGTTGTGTCATCTGCGAACTTCAGTAGTTTAACAGATGGATCGTTAGAGATGCAGTCATTGTTATACAGAGAGAAGTGGGGAGAGCACACAGCCTTGTGGAGCCCTTGGGCTTTAGGTATCTGATGTGATTCTGCTTAGCTTCACCTGCTGCTTCCTATTTGTTAGGATGCTTATGATCCACTTACCAGTGTGTTCAGGTATCTGTAGCTGATTTAGCTTAGTTAGAAGTGTGTCTGGAATGATGGTATTGAATGGTATGATAGAAGAAATAATATTTATATAGACATTTTTGGAAGTTATTCAGAATTGTCCATTTTTTGAAGTCATACTTTTAAAGCCAGACTCGTAACCTCAGCAAACTATTTTAATTGAATGCAACAACTGGTTTTTCTAGCCATTATTCATGATATCAAATATTAGTTCTTTAGAATTTCAGACAGTAGTTATTGGTATTGAATAGGGGACCTTAACTAGGCAAAGCACATATTTCACCATTAAGTTATGGAAGAATTGTAACTTACAGTGAATATGCAGCTGGTGCAAGCTACTTGCCTGGTCCCTTACAACATGCTGATATTCAAGAATTTGAATATGATATGGTACTAAAGATATGGTACTAAAGATCTTATAAATTTTCTAATATACTTGAATTGCAAACTATAGTTTATTGTTGGTTTTAATTTTCTAAAGTTTACAAAATAGGTATCTGATTCCTTATACCTTATTTTGTTTAGCCTTTCTGAATCATAAGTTCTAATTTACTATATAATTTGGTCACACAGAAATTCATCATGATAAACTTTAAAAATGACTTCATTTGACGATAAAGAGATTGCCTTGCATGTTTATAAGTTTCTAAACAGTTGGACATTCCCTTCCCATAACAATACAAATTATTCTAATTTTCCTATTGCAATCATTCTTTCCTGATAAAATGGTGATGAGTGGCAAACAAATTTAATAAATAAATAAAATGGAAATTGAATTGATAATATTGAAAGAAAATAATGTTTTTCCATCTGTAAAGGCTTATATCTCATGTACTGGAAGTTAAACAATTTTTTTAAAAAAATTATGTGGCAAAACTCAAATTAAAAGGTAAAGAAACAATCTTATTTATGAGGCAGTATTTTCAGATACATGCATTTCAATAGAAAAATAGATTCTTATTATTTTTTTCCTGTATTTAATGGTTTTTCTGTATCATCCAATTTTATTAAAAGCACGGAGCTTTATTTGCTTTGCCTCCTCTTCCTCTTCATTTCAGAAATGTGCAGTAGTCCATTAGTGCTCCATTCTTTATTCCTGTTTTCTGTGTCAAGACAACTATGTAAGAATTTCTATCACTAAAAAGTAATTCTTGTTGGAATGGAATAGCAGTATAGCAGTTATTAAGTCACAGTATTCACTAATTTGTTTACTGTCTATAGAACCATATGACATTGTTAATCAGTGTCAGGATACTATTCATTTAGAAGAGTGAACTCTTTCCTCATTAACTGAATGAGGAAAGCAGCAGTAGTTTTATTTAATTTTATACGTTTGCTATATTTAATGAAAATGATGTGTACCAGTTCCTCCAAATTCTTTTCTTGCCAGAAATGACTTTGAAGAGACATAATAATAATAGAATAGGTAGAATTAGTGGGACATAATAGTAGAGTCAGTAGAATTGGTTTTACTTGCTGTTTTGCTTCTGTAAGAATTGCTTTGCTAAGAATTGGAATTGCCTCTGCCATTTACTTCTACCAGTGATCTCACCTCTGTGTTATCTTGGTTTTTTTGTACCACTCGATGCCTGGTGGATATCTCAAGAAGCGGGGTTGCTGAACGCCCAGCCCTTCTGTTGCTGAGCTCTCAGCCCCCCTGCTCTTGTTCCTTGCTGCACAGCCAATACAGGGCTGCAAGGAAGGCATAGGCCAGGGGGGCAGAATTGGGTACTAAGCTGATGTCTCTGAAGGTATAAAAGGACACCATACCTTCCCCAAGGGTGGCTATTCCTCACATACATTATATCTGTATGTTCTGGATATAGTCCCACACAGTATTTTGTTTATGTCCATAAATGAAATCTGCTTCTTTTTGGAAGCCTCGTCTTGAGTCTCTCTCTTTGGCATTCTGGTGACTCAAGTACCTTTTGGGATCTTACAACCTGACCTGTATATCCTAAACAAAGTTATAAAACTGCATGTCCCTGAGGTATTCACAGCACTTTAAATATGTTAAATGAATTTAAATACATATTTGATTTTTTTAAAAAAATCAATAAAGAATTAATCCCCACTAAAAATCAAAAAGTGACAGATTTCTTCAAGATAAGACGACATACAGAGATAGAAGGAAAGGATATGCTAAAAAAATTCCATGTAATTTAAGCTGTAGGGATGACTGAGCTTGCATAGCATCATCTTGTGGGAGGCCATTTTTATACATTTTTGTACATTGACAGTATTTTTAAACATTTGTATTTAACATTTTAGTATTCTCTCAATAGCATATTGTTGTGAGTAGAATATTATTGAAAGTTATATTCTACAGCTATAGAAATATGTATCTTTCTAAATTCAAATTTCTTTGCATAAAGTGACTTAATTTGTTTGTATGAGCCATATATTATTTTTGGCATCTTATTAAAAAAGGAAAAAGTAAGATAAAAGACAGTGGTAAATATGTTAAAGCAAACCACATTTAATAAAATTTTAAGAATCAATTACTGACACGTGTAGGAAATAGAAAGAGGGGAGAGTTAGAGAAGAGCATGTGTAGATAATTTGGAAATGCAGACAGGCTATCAAGGAAAGTTAAAGCTGAGGAAAAGCTAAGGTAGCTAATGTATTCTAACAGCTCATCAGTTGCTCAGTGAAGACTGCAAAGAAGTAACAAAGAAAAGTCAGAGCTACTTGGCTCCTGTTCTATTATAATAAGAGGAAAGATATTCCACCTGGTATTTGCGAAGAACAGAACTGAATCTTGAAACTGACCAAAAACAGTCTTGTAATGCCTAGAAATTTAAATATCAGAATAAAATGAATTGCATTTTCATGTATTGAAGGGACACTGAGAAAATAAATGATTCTCAAATGATTCCAGAAAAATAGATGTTCCTATGTTAAGAAATAAAAATAAAATAAAGAAGATTCCAGAGAAATACAGAACTAATATATTAGTATCTTTGAAGATTTCAGATCAGAGTGTAGTGTAGTGTAGTGTAGTGTAGTGTAGTGTAGTGTAGTGTAGTGTAGTGTAGTGTTAGTGTTAGTGTTAGTGTTAGTGTTAGTGTTAGTGTTAGTGTTAGTGTTAGTGTTAGTGTTAGTGTTAGTGTTAGTATAGTATAGTATAGTATAGTATAGTATAGTATAGTATAGTATAGTATAGTATAGTATAGTATAGTATAGTATAGTATAGTATAGTAATAACCATAGTTAGCAAGTTCCTGTCAAGAACAAGCCTTGCCAAAACATACAAACATTAAACTGGCAACTTTCTTGGCATTTTGAAGGCATTTTATAAATACAAGCATGAAAAATAGATGATTAATATTTTTTTTATTCAAAACGTATCTGTCAATGATTTCTACTTATAGTAGAAAAGAATCCTTTCCTTAGGCATAAATCAGAGCATCATCTTAACAAGATTTATAGCAGTAAGATTACAAGAATTTCCAGCATTAAATTACCTGCTTTTTTTCCTCGTCCTGTTAAATCATGTCCAGTTGTCAGAGACTGCGTAGAGAAGTGCCTGCAATTTTCTTGGCAATATTTTTCCTATTGGTTTGCCATTGCCTTCTTCCTAGAGCTGTCTGGCCCAAGGTCACCCTTTTGGTTTAGTGCCCCAAGCAATACTAGAATTCATGTCTCCTGGTTTCTAACCTGATACCACTATAATTCCTAAGACATTTAGGGCAGAGACTTGTGTAGTATCTTTTTAACATTTTTTATCACAAGGAATTCAATCTTTTTACCAATAATTTATACTCAGATTCTATTTGCAAAACTTCCTTCTGAATCTTTATTAGCCTGAAAACTAATTCTTACATCTGTATGGTGGATACCTGGACATATATTTAGTATTGTAATAATTAGCTTTGAATAATATTGACTGAAAACTAAGTAACATTGTAAGGCCATTTTAAGCTGCATATACAGAAATTCAATTTTTAAATCAAAAGAAACATTCCACTTTTACTCTTATCAATTCATGTAATATACCTGGAAATACTGGAGAAACACAAAATATCCTTTAAAAATAAAATATACTTTCAAAATCTATCACTTTCAAGCATCCCAAAGCTGCAACAATCAACAGACCATTTTCATTTATAACATATTTCTCTTTCACAATACTTTGAAAATGTTACTATCTCATGAAAAATACTGTTTTATCAATGATGTCTTCATGGCAGCACCCAACCATAACTTAAATTATAAACTTACTAGGTAAATGAGCCTAGAAACTATAAATCATTAATGGAGAAATAATTAGTAGGGCACTTTGCAAGAACAAAGTTAGTGATTTGTTTCAATTGTACTTTTTGATGCTACTTTCAGTTAGTAGGGCAATTAGATTTATGAAACTTTTTTAAAAATATAATTGCTGCTTTTCCTATGAACTCCAACTCTAAAACCATTAGGATGTAGACTGTTATACTGTATATGTCTTGGGGCTTACAAAAAGATTTTTAAAAAATGAAATGTGGTTTTCTGCTCATCTATTCCAGTTTAAATAGACAGAACATTTGTTATATTTAAACTCTTCAGTTCTTTGGTTTCCTTACAGCTATCAATGATAAGTGCATTAAGACAATGCACCTTTATAGCTACATTAGCCCTAACTGCACTTTAATGCAAGGCAATTCAATTTACAAGCTATTATTCTCTTTATTAAATCAGACTAAGTATGCAGATTATACTCAACACCCATTCTTGCACAGCAGGAGAAGAAATTAACATTAAATAATCACATTTCTTTATTTAACGTTAATGGAGCTTACATATATGGACAGTTGAATCATACCAGTTCTGACATAGCAGCAGATCTAAGTTCTATATTACACCACACTTGGCAGAAACATATATTTATTCAATGCTATGAATTTAAACAACTATTATTAAAATGTTTTTATTTATTCAAACAGTATGCTTAGAGTGATATTTCATGAATTACCATGCAAGTGCTGCAAGTCTCTTTGTCATTGTTTGTCACAAAATTAGCTCCAGGAAAGTAGAAAACTCCCTTGGAAGGTGGTAATAAACAATTAATATTTAGACTTAAAAAAAATCAGTGCTTAGGACAGATAAAAAATACTTTTGATTTGATTTATATTTAAATATAATTAAAATTAAATATAATTAATTTTCAGCAATTAAATATTTTCCCTTTCACATTAAGATTTACAATTTTTATAAGAATATTGAAGTTGATGGAATTTGAATTTTATGCAGAGGAGGCATACATACTGGAAGCCATACATTGTATCTGTTTTTTGTCTCAGGGTGGTTGAGACATGATCTGGCAATAGAGGACATAAATATCTGTCCATCGCCATGGACAGAGTGGGACAACTTGACACAGGCAATTCACTATGGACAATTCGTTGCAGGACTACTTAACAATTCTATTTAATTATTTAAAATATTTTTTTTTAATTTTTGCCATTCACATTTCATTTTGTTCTTTTTGCATCCTTTAATGATTCTATTCCACTATTTCTTTGATATTAGTATAACTCTTGTCCTGCAGCGAATTGTCCTGCAGTGAGTTAGCCGCGACAAGTTAGCTATGGCAAGTTGGCCATGGTAAATTGTCATAGACCATGGTTAGTTCATTCCCTGGCTGCCTTTCAGTTGACTATTGTCGCTTCTCCTTGCAGAGAGACAGGGCCTGTTTGATTGGCCTGCTTCGGGAAGTTGATGAACCCAATGGGATTATTTAAAGACTTGAGATTTTCCCTGAGAATCTGGTGGGCAGTTCAGTTGAGGTCCTAATCACTTCCTGGAATGTATTTTAGTCAGGTTTTACACTAATTACTGAAACAGCTTGGTTACACTTGTTGATGACCTGTAACAGAACAAGAATCTGAAGTTGTGGGTTCCAACCGGTGTTACTACCGTTTCTCTTCATGCACGCGCTTCGCATGCGATCGGTCTGTCTGTCACCGTTCATAATTATTCTTGCTGTTTTTTTGTATAAATTTCCCCTATGATTTTTTCAAATTTTGTCCTGAATTGCATAAATTTTAGTTGCCCCATTAGAAATTTCCAATTTAGATTATCGAATGCTTTTTGGGCATCAAGGAAAATCAGTGAAGCTTGTTTTTCCGGTGTGATTCGTAATACTCTAATGTGTTTATTATTATTCTCAGGTTATTCTTGATTTGTCGGCCTGGCAGAAATCCATTTTGGTCCGAGTGTATATGGTTATTTAATACTTTTTTAATTCTTTCAGCTATAATTACTGCAAATATCTTGTAATCTGTATTTAACAAGGAGATTGGTCTGTAATTTTGTATTAACTGGTGGTCTGGGTATTAACTGGGTATAATAGTAATTATTGCCTCTGTCCAGGTTGTAGGAATTTTTGCCTTTTCCAAAGCCTCATTATATAGTTCTAACATGGTTTCTCCCAATATTTCCTGTATGTTTTTGTATAGTTCCACCATCTTCTTCAATATAAACATGAAACTGTTGGCTCAGATAATCCATCAGTTCGGGGTTCAGCAGCAGTATGCTGCTAATGCTCAATTATATATTTAATTCTGTGCTGGCCAAGTGAAGGTGTCAAGATTCTGTCCAAATACCTGGACACTGTGTGGTTTGGATGGGGAGAAATAGTCTCTGACTATTGACTGTGAGTGGATGTGATTCTTTTACCATATAGATATGGAGATATTCCAACTATAAAGTTAGATGGGGTTGAATTTCTCTTCAATTATGGTATGCAACTTGGATATTCTCCTAGACTAGGGTTTCAAATTCAATTTCATTGAGGGACGCATCAGGGTTGTGTTTGACCTCAGGGGGGGCAGGGGGCATGGCCAGGGTGGGCATGGCCAGCTTGATGTCACTTGTGTCAGGGGCGCCTGTGGTGGGCTGAGCATTCTGCCAGCGAAAAAGGGCTCCTGAGCTCCATTTTTGGCTGTGACAGCCTCCTGGAAACCTCTGCCAGTGAAAACAGAACTTGGGAGGGCAGCCCTCCTCAGCTTCACTTTTTCTGGCAGAGACATCACGGGCCAGTCCTTCACGGTTTCCAGAGTGGTCCTGAGGGCCAGATCTAAGTACCCTGTGTGCCAGATCTGGCGTGGGCCTTGAGTTTGACACTCCTGTCCTAGGCTGGAGGACAGGAGGCAGAACCCCTGCTCAATAGATAGATAGCAGCTGTGGCAGCTGTGGTCAGGAAGAATTTTGCACATTAATCTGGTGCCCCTTTCCTAGATCATGCGGCCAGTCAGCCAGTCATGCCCTGGTGATGAATCTCACAGCTTGACTACTGCAATGCACTCTAAAGGGAATAGGTCTTATAGTCTATCTGGATGTTTCAGTCCTTTAAGCTTCAAAATGCAGAGGCATGGGCAGTGATAGGCATGTTTTGATATGCCCATGTAACACCTTTGGCATGCCCATTAACTACAACTCCATGTGGTTCAGGCTCTGGACAAAAGATTATTACTGACAGAATCTATTAGCATTCCTAAATCTGTAGATAAGTGTGGAGGATTAAGAAACTAGCACTAAACTTTAAATAAGGTTTGACTTACATATTGACATTACATAGTTATATTTATGCATATATGACTATGTGCCTCTATATGTGTCTCTGTATACACAGACACATGTTATGTATTTAAGTGTGTGCATTTCATTACATTTACATATTAATAAAAGCATTATCAATATAATAATCAATATAATAATTATATTACCAATACAATAATTTTAAAATAAAATACATCTCCTTGTAGGGGAGATGGGTGACATAAAATTTTAATAAAAACAACAGTCTTCATTTGTTAACTGAATGTTTATGTATGGATGCATTTTTATCTATTTTCATCATCTAGCAAGGACATAAAGAAGAAATAATATGAATATAAGGAATATAAAAATAACAATAGCAAAAATTGTCAAGTTAATTAATTACTGCACTAGAACCAGAAAGTAAATTTAAACAGACCCTAGAAAATAATGCTAACAATAATTTATAGACATTGGCATCAGACAAACTGGAAAATGTTAGTAGATAATACTATTAAAGTGCTACTTGTAATCAGTAAGTCAATATAAAAAACAATACATACACTGTAGTACAGTGGACTAAAGCACTGTTATTAACATCTGCTGCTTACAATTACTGCAAGTTCGAATCTCACCAGGCTCAAGGTTGACTCAGCCTTCCATCCTTTCAAAGGTAGGTGAAATGAGGATCCAGATTGTGGGGGCAATAAGATGACTTTGTATAAATATACAAAAGTATGAAGGCTATTGCTTAACACATTGTAAGCCGCCCTGAGTCTCTGGAGAAGGGCGGCATATAAATTAAAGCAGTGGTTCTCAACCTTCCTAATGCCGCGACCCTTTAATACAGTTCCTCATGTTGTGGTGACCCCCAACCAGGGGTAGGTTCTAATTTTTTTTACTACCGGTTCTGTGGGCGTGGCTTATTTTGTGGGCGTGGCTTGGAGGTCATGTGACTGGGTGGGGGTGGCTAGCTGGTCATGTGACCGGGTGGCCATGGCTATGTGTATAGGGACTACTCAGAGGGCTGAAAAAAGTCATTTCTGACAGGTCTTCGCACTTTTGACTGGTCCTCACACTTATGACCATCCTCACATTTATGCCTGTGCAGCATTCTTAACAACCATGTCACTCATTTCACAACTGCTTCTTTTCACCATGGTGATAAGATAAGGCAAAAAACATAAAATGTGAGGATAGTCGTAAATTCGAGATCTGGTCAAAAGTGCGAGGACCAGTCAAAAATAACTTTTTCAGCCCTCTGAGTAGTTCATGTGCACAAAAGGACTACCCAGAGGGCTGAAAAAAGACATTTCTGACAGGTCCTCGCACTTTTGACTGGTCCTCACACTTATGACCATCCTCACATTTATGCCTGTGCAGCATTCTTAACAACCGTGTCACTCATTTCACGACTGCTTCTCTTCACCATGGTGACAAGATAGGGCAAAAATGTAAAATGTGAGGACAGTCGTAAGTTCGAGGACTGGTCAAAAGTGCGAGGACCAGTCAGAAATAACTTTTTCAGCCCACTGAGTAGTCCACATGCATAAAAAGATACAGCAATAGAGAGGGATGAAGGAAGGGAAGGGAAATTAGAGTAGGAGTGAGGGTAAGAGAGGGAGGAAGAGAGGAGGAGAAGAAGAAAGGAAGAGGAAGTAGGGAGGAGAAGAAGAGGGGGAGGAAGAGAAAGTAAGAAGGAAAGAAAAGAGAGAGGTGGTAGGTTTGAGGAGAAAGATTGCTGCACAATAAAAAAGATGAAAGGGAAGAAAGCCAACCCCAAACAAATATAAAGATATTAAGATAAAGAATGAATTGTTAAACTTTAAAGAATAAAAGAGAAATATGAATAAATAACAATAATTAGAAACACACATACAAACATACAATGTATTTTCTTTGAACAGAGTATTTGGCCGGTTCACAAATTTAAACAGTGTTTAGTCATTTCAATTAAATTTACAATGTCTATATTTCCTTTTTGCCATATTTATTCCTCATCTATTTTTGTAAAAAACCAATATTACCCTTCATCCTCATCTCTAATCTTAATCAAATTCAATTTTTCCTTTCTCTTCTATATTATACCCCTTCCCATTGTCATCTACTTTTATATCCATCCTCACATTGGTTAATTATGTAATATTACAGTTGTTTAATATAAATTCAACATTTTAATATAAATCAATTAGTTATATAACTACCTTTTTTGTATATTAATCAATATGAACATGAATATTCCAATTATTTCCATGCAATACAATTTCTTACAAATCAATTAATTATATTTACCAATAATAATAAACCAAATAATTTCCCCCATATATTCCTCCAAACCACAACTTAACCATTTCTGCTTTCAACACAATATACAATTAATAGTATCTCAATTATTACAATTCCCTAGTTAAATAGAGCTTTTTTTCTTTTGTGTTTTAAAATCTTGAACTCTCCTCTTTTTCCCTAAATTTCCCATTGTTTGCACCTACCTTTTTTGGTGAGGAAAAAGAAAAGAAATCTGCCTGGCTAATTTTTCAACGTTGCAGCAACAGCAAAGCCAACAGCCTGCTTTAGTTTCGGTTTCGTTTTTCAACATAGCTAGGGGAAAAAAAATCTGCTCCAGGACTCTTTGAAAGGAAGCAGCAGAGCCCTGAGCAAAACAGCTGAGAGCAAATCAGCTGAGAGTCGGGAGCCGATCTAAACAAGGGCTAATTAGCCTATGCTGAAGCTCCGCGGGCCAATAAAATGACAAAAAAACACCGAACCATTTGTTAAATTGCTGGCTCGCCCGCCCTTCGCCCACCACTATTTATTGGCAATAAATAGTGGTGCGGAGGGGCGGGGCAAGCCAGCAATTTAACAAATGGTTCGGCTGAACCCCCTAGAACCGGCAGAATCCCACCACTGGCTATAGGGCGGCCCTTTGAAGCCCCGCGGCAAGAATTTAAACAGTTTTTTTTCCCTCTAGCCATCAGCTGGGACTCAGGAGGCAGCAATAGATTGGGAGTGGGTGGGGTAAGCAAACGGCCGGCGATCCAACAGAGCAGAGAGTGAGGGTGAGTGAAGGCGTGGGGGGGCAGAAATGGCCGTTCGACCCCAAGGGGTCGCGACCCCCAGGTTGAGAACCGCTGAATTAAAGCAAAAAAAAAAAGTATCAATCCATACTCTAAGACCAAACCAAAGTAGTTCTAAAAAATACTTAAACTATCAAACAACTGTGCTTGTTTCACATATTGTAACATTTTGCAAATCAAATATCAATAATACATGGACAAGAACTAGATGTATAAATTAGCTTCAAGATAGATCTCATTACTAACATCCAGTGGATTTTACGGGGAAAAAAAAGGAAAAGATTTTGCCTTATTTAACTTGTTTGCAGAATGTATTATGTGAAATGCTGGACTCGAGATAGTAGTTTTGAAACTGAAAAATCAGCAACCTCAAATATGGCTGAAGATATGTTGATATTCTGAAGATGCTTTTATGTCTGAAAATGCAACAGATCTAACAAATCTCTCAATGAAAGTAAAAGAAGATGGAACAATATTAAAAGTAAGACAATAAATATGCTCTGCCCTCCAATACAAATAGATGGAAAACTGTAAGAGACTGTATATCCTTATTTTTCTCAAAACTTCACAGGATAATGATGATGGTAGCCATGAACTAAAGACACACTTAATACTTAGGGGGAAATGATACATATAGTTAAAATATTATAGTAAGAGATATTATATTATAAGGAAAGAACCATACTGTGAAGATCATAGTTTTACTACTGTGAATTGTTGAGCTGTGATACATGTGTACTCTGTACATGCTCTTCTGTTCTGTTAGATTGGTTTTTACAGGGTAAAAAGCATAATAACTTCTTTTCTTTATACCACTATATGAATGTAAATAAAAATGAATTTGCTTTTGTTTGGTTTGTGGCTGGCAGGCAGTCTGCCAAAACCCTCTATTGCTTCTTCATTTAAAAAAAAAAAACACACCACTAAGAAAAGCTCATGGGAAAGGAAGAAATTAAACCTACCATATTTACTTTCAAGTCTAGATTTATTCATTTTCAAGCTGGAAGAGGTGCTAATTGAATCTTAAAAAGAATAGATAATGTATGGGTTCAACATCTCAGATCTTATTTAAAGAAACAGAAAGGCATCTGTTGAAGAAAGGATAACCCTGATCTGAATTCACAGATTTTTCAAATGGTAGAGCAGAGTGATTCTCCCCCAGTTTCTTATATCAGTTGCCTGTTAATTAAAAAAAAAACACTACATGAAACTGCAGTTAATTAAAAAAAAAAAAAAAACAAATTTATCACTATCAATTGTTTCTACAAGTTGCCTTACCAGCAGCAATTGACATGAACTATCCTTACACCGAGCCTTGTGACATCAGAATAAAATAAAAGATCAAGGAATTTCTCAGTAAGTACAATTGTGTTTTATATTGACCTACCTTCTACTGAAACACAGAAAA
Source organism: Pantherophis guttatus (assembly GCF_059756535.1). NCBI lineage: Eukaryota > Metazoa > Chordata > Lepidosauria > Squamata > Colubridae > Pantherophis > Pantherophis guttatus. The sequence goes on along the minus strand of NC_142067.1, from coordinate 44,888,839 downwards.
TTCTACTTAAGTGTTTCCATTTCAAAATTGTTCAATTTTTATAAAACACTTTATGTTGACTGTATTATCAGTTTGGATATTCCTGATCATTCCCAATCTTTTAATTAAGATTTTAGTTGTTCTAAATAACTCAAAAGATGAAAAGGCAAAATACAGTATCTTTTAAATCAAGTTTAGTTAAATCAGGGATAGCCTATGTAGTCCTCTTGGCAGCAACAGGAAAATTGCTTTGTTTGATTTCACTATTTAATCTGTAGCCTGGAGGTATCTCATCATAATACTAACAAGACTTGACCTTGTTTAGCTTCAAAATTCAGAAACATCAACCTAAATAAAACAGAAAGACAAGCCTTTATATATTTATTTTACTTTAGTTTGACCAGTTTCCTGCAGAAAGAGATAAACAAAAAACAGTTCTGACAGGACAAAACAGAATGTAAAGTAGGCATAAAATAAAATGATTTAAAAAAAAAAACTTTTATTTCATAGTCAACATACAAAACATCTTAAACAAAAAATCAATCATATATATATATATATATATATATATATATGTGTGTGTGTGTGTGTGTGTGTGTGTGTGTGTGTGTGTGTGTGTGTGTGTGTAATTTCCCCCTCCCTCCCTTCCCCCCTCCCATCCCAACCCCACTCCCCTCCCCGAACTTCCCAGAACAAGTACAGGGTAAAAACATTTAACAAACCTTAATGAAAAACCCCACAAACTAACTATCTATAGATTTATCTATCACTTGTACTTTAACTCTTCCTGTTCAAAACAAAATATAACTTTTCTTGCTTAAAGGTAGTTAATCCCAATGAATTCAACAATAAACAAACATTTTAAAACCCTTGAAAATATATTGAAAAATCTATAGCCTTGAATTTAACATCCAAAAGGAAATTTCTCATTTAATCCATTACTTAAAATAATTTTTAGATATAATCCATCCAATCAGATCCAAAGAGATCAGGCTTCTGGTTTGATTTCCGTCGCCACCAGACGATCCTTTGAGACCGCCAGCCCCGTCGCTCGTAAAGAGCTGCATTTACATCTGAAAGGCGGCTTGAAAAACTCCATTTCCATAAGAAAATGTGAGATAGAGCAGGCGAGGGTAGGTAGAACCCTCTGCGAAGTCCCCAGAGTTTTTCCTTTACTCTTGGGGACGAAGCAGGATGAGGCTCCCTATTTTCCTCACCGCTGCTCCGGGCTTCGGGAGACCTCTGCCTCTTGCAGAGCCAGGCGACGAGATCAAGCCTTTCAATGAAAACAACAGATTGCTTAATTAAAGAGGATGAGATCTGGACTTGGGACCCTAAATTGCAAGTATTTTTAATGATTTTATAAGCGTTTCTAAGCGAAGGAAAAAAAAAGCTTAAAATGGTGACTGCTGAGGCTTGAGAAGTAGCCGAAAGTGAAAGTCCTTCCGTAACAAGTTACAAAGTAGCGGAGCAAACAGTGCTGGCTAAAATAGAGAAAAGAAAAAATTTCTATTCTAAGTTTCTTTTTTTTTCTCTTAGAGATCTGATATTGATCTTGTTGGAGAGAAGTCCTCTTTCTTCAAAAAGAGTTTGTCTGTGTGGCAGGATGGCATTAAAATTAACAAAGCCAGACAAACAAGCAGCGCGGGGGGGGGGGGTTTCCCCCATTTACAAATATGTGAGCAAGTTTCGAGTTTACAAACTCAGAAGGATGGTTTTAATTTAAAAGAATTTGTTTTGAAGGAAATGGCAAGACATGACGAGATTGTGAACCAGAATTTTGAAAAATTCAAGCAGGAAATTAAAGAATTCATACAATTAAAGTATGATAACCTACAAAGAAAGATTGTAACAGTGACTAATGCTTTTTCAGAAATAGTTATAAAGATGGATACAAATATCAAGTTATTAGAGTCTAAAATGGAGGAAGCTGATGATAAGATTTATAATTTGAACAACAAAATACAAAGAATGGAAAATGAATTGATAAATATTCAAGACAATAGCTCTGAAGTAAAGTCTAAAAAGGAAGCTGATCACGAGACTTATAATACAGAAAATATAAAACAAGGGATTGAAAGAGAAGTTACAATGATGCAATACAGGCTCACAGAATTTGCGGTTAGAATGAGAGGGTTACAGGAAAATAATAGAGATTATTTAAGAAAAATATCTGCTAAAGTTTTGGCTGGGATTTTAAAGATTCATCCAGGGGAGGTATCTTGTAAGATCGACAAGGCCTATAGAGTAAATTCTTGGATTGCAAAGCAAAGGCAATTGCCTAGAGATGTGGTGATTTATTTTACAGATAAAGAAATAAGAAATGATATTGTGCAAAAATCTTTTAATTCTACTCTACAATTGTATGGAAGAAAGATCTGGATATATAAAGAGTTGCCGCCCAAGATATTAAAAGATAGAAAGAAATTCGGATTTTTGGTGACTGAACTAAACAAACAAAACATCTCATTCAAGTGGGATGTCCCAGTTGGTATAATATTGAGATATCAAGGAGAAAGATATCAACTAAACTCTGTTGAAAAAGCAGAAGAATTTTACTATAAGGTTCTTAAAATGGGTTCAACTTCTTCATGTATAATACATGAGTGGAATAAAGAAAAGCAAAATCAACAAGAGATAGAAATTCAGGATAAGCAGAAAGAGATGGAAGTAATGGAAAAACAACAAGCTACAGAGGACTTTGTAGATGAGCAGCTTCTGGATTCTCCTTCAGAGGTTACAGCTGGACTATTTATAAATACAAGAGAGGCGGCTTTGGATTCTAATGTGATGATTCATCAAGTTACAGACCAGCATAGAAATCAATCAGTTGATATACAACTTAAAGAAAAGAAACCAGAATGGAGACTTAAGCCACAAAAGCAAAACCAACAAGATCAAGTTATAGATCAGCATGAAGACCAAATAGTTGATATACAATTTATAGAAAGGAAATCAGGATGGAGATCTAACCCACAAAAAGTCAAGAAAAGAAGAAGCAGGTCTTACAAAAGCAAAAAACTTTTAAACTAAACAACAGTGCAATGCCAGTTATCTAAGAGATGATTGAATATATGAAAAGATAGCTGAGGCAAAGTATTGATTTATATTATCCTGAGGACAGTGACAGACCTCTGCAATGCTGTACTTTTGGGATGTGAAAAGGGCCTTAAACTGAATGGATTGGAATTATCTATTTTGGATTCTTTGATAAATGTATTACGTTTATGTTGAGCTACAAGGCAAGAGAGTTACGGCATTGGGGCACGCAGAAGATCTGGTTGTTACCGTATTACGGTGGTTGGAATTAATAATTTAGATGAAAGATACTACTATAGACACTATATGGAATACAAATATAAAGTCACTCGGGTGGTTGTTTTTTATATATCAAGACATCTATTGTTGATGGGGGCAGATGGTAATTGAAGATACCGAACATACTGTTGGAATTAGGATGTGATGTTACCCTAATATGGGTGATGGAGTTAACAATCTAGCTGAAAGACACTACAGAAGATATTATATGGATTACAAGTTTAAAGTTATATGAGGATTTTATTTATATAAGGGAATACTTTTTAGTGGTGTGGGCAGAAGAATAAAGAGATCAAGAACTATTATGTATGGTAGTTCTGTAGGAATGTGGGTGGAGATAGGTTAGCTTATTGATGGTTTAGTTGAAGAAAAGGGATATGTTATATTAATATATCTATTATGTTTAGATATGAATATATGTAAAAGATTTGAGTTAAGAGATATATCTATGGGGGTGGAGAAAATGGGCAGACTATGAGTTGAATAAATGTTAAATTAGGATTTATTATATAGTTTTATAGTGGAAGGTTGCTTTGAAATGTCATATTAATATACAAAAAAGATTTGATTTAAGAGATACATGTATGGGGGAGGAGTAAAAAAGTAGATCATGAGTAAAAATTGTTAAATTGGGGGATATAATAATATTACTATGCTAAATTAGGAGTTATTATATAATGTTATAGTAGAATGTTATTTCGAAATGTATAGTATAAGGGGGATATAATAATATTATTAGAAAGAAAGGGTCAGCATATGGGGGATGGAGCAAGGGGATGGTAAAGTATTATATAATCTGTTATGAATTTGGGTTGTACTCTGAAGAAGCCACAGGGGGAGGGAGGGCGAGGGGGGGTTAGGGAGGAGGGGGGGAAGGGGGAAAAATTTGTATTTGAAAAACTTTTTCAATAAAAAAAAAGAACCAAACAGATCATATCCTTGTTCACGTTTATATAACAGTTGAAACATCCAGTCATTTAACATCCAAAAGAAAATTTCTTTTTTAAAAATCCATTTTTATAACAGTTAAAACACCCAGTCATAAGTAAAGAATTTTTTTTTTCAAAACCAAACAAATCATATCCTTAATAAGACTCTTGAATACCAATACAATCATTCACCATGTTATCCTGCCTAACAAAGAGGAATAAAACTCTTTCACTTCCATTTCCCCCTGGTTTTTTTCCGAGCCTTCTTCTTCCGCTTTATTCCACCATCTTTTATTTTTACAAGCTTTTGTGTATTCAACTGTAATTTTATCTTCCAATCCTGTGCAGCTCGCAAAGCAACTCCTTTTAAGCAACACACCTCTTTAAATAGGATTAAAAGTCCATTTTTGTAAAGAAATTGTAATGTTCCATTTCTAATCCTTCTTGATATCTTGAAAATCCAAGCTTCTCCCAGCACTTTTCCTCTCATCTGCATCAAAACCTCTGGATAGATCTCTCTCCATATCTCCGGATTAACCTCCTTCAAGCCCATCAGTTTATTCATAGTTTGAAAAACATCCTTTCCATGTTCCTCAGGCGCTTTTTGTTCTTCCTCCTCTTTCAACATTGCAACTTTGTTAGCACTTTGAGTAATAAACTTCTCAAAGATCCCATCCAGTCTTTCCATAAATTATTTTTGCCATACATCCACAAAATCCATTGTCAGTATTTGTACACTCGCTGAGAAACCTCCATTCTCTTCAAAAATCTTTACTTCTGCCATCTTTTCTTATGCTGCAAACTTCATTCAGCAAAGCTTCAAAGTACTGACAACTATAACGACCTTAACAAGCGCAAACAAGCTTTAACAATCACTTTCTTCTTAAGCTTCCGTTTTAAATCAACGCCATTTTGGATCTCTTTAAAGCTTTCACTTTTTATCAGGTTCGCCTGATTCACCAGTTGCGTCCCTTTCTGGATCAGGATTCCTTACACACATGCACTCAGGCACTCGTCACTTCCCGCCTGGACTACTGCAATACTCTCTACATGGGGCTCCCCTTGAGGAGCACCCGGAGGCTCCAACTGGTGCAGAATGCGACCGCACGGGGGATTATGGGAGCGAGGGGGCACTCCCATGTGACACCTTTCCTGCGTGAGCTGCATTGGCTTCCAGTGGTCTTCCGGGTGCGCTTCAAGGTGCTGGTTACCACCTTTAAAGCACTCCATGGCATAGGACCTGGGTACTTGCGGGACCGCCTTCTGTCGCCAATAGCCTCCCACAGAGAGGGACTCCTTAGGGTGCTGTCAACCAGACAATGTTGGCTGGCGACTCACAGGGGGAGGGCCTTCTCTGTGGCAGCTCCTGCCCTCTGGAACGATTTGCCCCGGAGATACGAAGGATATCGGATCTCCGGGTCTTTCGCCGTGCCCTGAAAACTTTTCTTTCCATCAAGCAGGGCTGGCGTGAACCCCCCCCTTCTTTAGTCTTTTTTAGTTTTTTAGCTTTTAAATTGTCAATGGGTTTTAATTTGAATTGTTTTAAATTTGGGCCAAAGTTATGTAATTCTTTTAATAATTTTAAATTTTGTATTGGTATGTTTTAGTTCTGGCTGTGCACCGCCCTGAGTCCACCAGGAGAACGGCGGTATACAAATTGAATTAAATAAATAAATAAATAAATAAATGCAATTTGTAGTACATTTTAATGGATTGGATTTCACATTATTTATATGTTTAATGGTGGATAGGACAGAGGTTAATTAATGTGTGAATTTAAGAAAACAGTAGTCAGCAAAAGCAAATATTTCTTTTTTTCTATTGTTAGTATAATGATCAATAAGTTTTATGCCTGAATAGTTACTAAATACTTTTTTGGGGAATATTTAGTGTCAAATATAAAGTCAAGAATGAATTATACATTAAGGATGCTAGAAAACCTGAGGATTATGTTTGTGGTAATTTATGTTACTAGGAAACAATCAGACAAGCGAGCCAGGAGATAGCAATCACTTAATAGACAGAGAAACTTAGCAAAGACCTGGACAACTTGCAAGATTCAGTTAATATAACCTTACAATAAAGTAGAATTAGTTCATCTTGTTATGTTTCCTGTGTGGTTTACCTGGGAGTGCTGACACATGTCAGGAAACTTTTTAAGCATTATTAAATAATGCTAGTATCTACTGCAAACTTTGTTATAGTGTATCTTGATTACTATCATTAAATATAACTACCTAAACAAAACAATTCAAGTGTCACTACATCATATAAGCATATTGATGGATAACATTCTATAATTCTAAGTCATTACAAAAAAACCCTATTTGTTCTGTAGGTGTGAAATTTCTGATAAAGAACAAACTAGTCTAATTTCACAGTTCAATCATAGAGAGTTGCCAAAAGTCCCCACTGAGTAAGTGTCACAATTGCATGCCTTCAAAATCATTAATGAAGGTGACTGAAATGAGACTTGACACTTCAATTTATTTATTGTCAAGCAATGGGCCTGAAATTGCACTGATTATAGTCTAGCTGCAATTCCATATACAAGTCCAAATTATTTTAATATTTTGCATTCTCAGAGACCAAATTTTGTGTTTTTACATAACCACTTTCAAAAAGTATTGTCTTATTGATAAAATGTTACTCAAAAATTTGGATATTTATATCCATAATTGTTCATAGCATAATTCAATATCATTATTCAGAAGTTATTTTCCAAAATAACTCTTATGAATTCAGATAAAGGCCTATTATTCTAGCATCGTGTCATGTTAGCTTTTGTACTGAGGCAATCAAGACACAAGAGTGATATTTTATTGAATTTATATACTTCCCTGGATTTTGAAAGTAGCACATACATACAAAGCTGATTTGCCACTGAAAATTTTATGTTGTGTAAATTATAAGAAGTTTATCTTCTAATGGATGGATAGAAGAAAATCAGTATTTTATGTACAGTATTTCATAAGATTAACTAAAGTTGTAGAAGCAAATATATTTAAATTAAAATTTGGTCAGCTTACTTGACCAGAGCCATTAAGAACTGACTTCTATTTGTTTATTTTGCCTGAATGAAAAACCAAAACCAAAGTTAACTTGTTTACACATCTGTTTTGATATCACAAAATGTACAGTTCAGTTGATGGCTTTTTTTGTTTGATTGCTTTTTGGGGGAAAATCTCATTTTAGAATATCTAATTTGTACCGCCTAATAATGAATCATTCTTAACTAAAAATTGCCAACCAAACAATAACTCTTATAGACACATCTTTAAAATTAATATTGAATTATAAACTGATACTTTCTTCTGCTTGTAAGGTATTCTATTGGTAGATTTATATTTTCCTTATTAATTTCATTAATATATTATCTAAAACAATCCTGCCCTATAATAAATGAGACTTAGGACGATATTATATCATTAATTATAAAAGATAAATTTGGTTTATGCCTATTTTAGAGGAAAACAAAAGATTTGAAACATACAGAAAATAATGGAGAGACGGTATGAGAGAAGTCTAGATCTAGCATTAAGAATATAAAATAATTATTGCATAGTTGTTTGTGTAGTTGCTGATCTCTTTTTAGCTAATATAAATTGCATATTTTATTTCTGCTAAGATTGTGGGTCTCTGGAGGAGGAGGAATAGGCTTCTGCTCAACCTCCTAGAAAGACTCCTAGAAAGTCTCAGAGGCTTTGGCTTGTAAGGGGTTCCTAGATATAAATATGTCATCTTTAGTTCTAGGTAGGGGAGAACTAACCAGCTAAAAACAGTATATAATTAGGATCCTTTTGGATCATGACTTCTTTTCAAATGAAATACCAGGAGGGCTTTTGCATAGTTTTGTGTTCATTATATACATGGTCTATAATTGCTCATTTATGTTTTGGCCACTTGTCATATGGAGGTGTTCCATGATCTGTACTGATTTTCAACAGACTTCGAAGTGCAATACAAGGATGTACTTATAAGAAATGTATGGCATGGAAACAAGATACTTGAACAATCACCTCTCTCTAGTTGGCATAGATATATGTACTTACTTCAAGAAACAGATAAATATTTTTGCAGCTGATGGATCTTTAGTTCTGTAATATAGTAATACAAATTGTGCTTAAAAGTGGCACGTTTAAAATTAATAGAAGAATAGAAAACTGAAATAAAATAAAAGTAATATTATCAAATCTTTAAATTCATATTATACTGGAAACAGAACATATAGTGTTTCCTTCCTAATTATTGACAATAGAATTGATTCAAGTGATTTGACTTTGACTGTAATAAACATTTGACCGACTGATCCAAATGTAAATGTAAATTAGAATTGCTGATCAGCTAGCATCAAATGCATACATGAAAAATGACATTACATTGGTAAGAGTGTTAGCTTTCATATGTTCAAATCTCTACACAGCAAAACTATCAACCATATAAATTCTTTGGAATACAAAAAATATGGAAGTGGTATGTACAAAGAACACAGAAAATAAGCATGCCAGTTTGTGTAAGTTACAGTGGGACAAAAAAGTATTTAGTCAGCCACCAATTGTGCAAGTTCTCCCACTTAAAAAGATGAGAGAGGCCTGTAATTGTCATCATAGGTAGACCTCAACTATGAGAGACAAAATGAGAAAACAAATCCAGACAATCGCATTGTCTGATTTGGAAAGAATTTATTTGCAAATTATGGTGGAAAATAAGTATTCGGTCACCTACAAATAAGCAAGATTTCTGGCTCTCACAGACCTGTAACTTCTTCTTTAAGAGACTCCTCTGTCCTCCACTCATTACCTGTATTAATGGCATCTGTTTGAACTTGTCATCAGTATAAAAGACACCTGTCCACAACTTCAAACAGTCACACTCCAAACTCCACTATGGTGAAGACCAAAGAGCTGTCGAAGGACACCAGAAACAAAATTGTAGACCTGCATCAGGCTGGGAAGACTGAATCTGCAATAGGCAAGCAGCTTGGTGTGAAGAAATCAACTGTGGGAGCAATAATTAGAAAATTGAAGACATCTGGGGCTCCACGCAAGATCTCACCCTGTGGGGTCAAAATGATCACAAGATCGGTGAGCAAAAATCTCAGAACAACACAGGAGGACCTAGTAAATGACCGGAGAAAGCTGGGACCAATGTTACAAAGGCTACCATCAGTAACACACTATGCCGTCAGGACTCAGATCCTGCAGTGCCAGACATGCCCCCCTGCTTAAGCCAGTACATGTCCGGGACCGTCTGAAGTTTGCTAGAGAGCATTTGGATGATCCAGAAGAGGATTGGGAGAATGTCATATGGTCAGATGAAACCAAAGTACAACTGTTTGGTAGAACACGACAAAAACTCGTCGTGTTTGGAGGAGAGAGAATGCTGAGTTGCATCCAAAGAACACCATGCCTACTGTGAAGCATGGGGGTGGCAACATCATGCTTTGGGACTGTTTCTCTGCAAAGGGACCAGGATAACTGATCCGTGTGCAGGAAAGAATGAATGGGGCTATGTATCGTGAGATTTTGAGTGCAAACCTCCTTCCATCAGCAAGGGCATTGAAGATGAAACGTGGCTGGGTCTTTCAGCATGACAATGATCCCAAACACACCGCCCAGGCAATGAAGGAGTGGCTTCGTAAGAAGCATTTCAAGGTCCTGGAGTGGCCTAGCCAGTCTCCAGATCTCAACCCCATAGAAAACCTTTGGAGGGAGTTGAAAGTCTGTGTTGCCCAGCAACAGCCCCAAAACATCACTGCTCTAGAGGAGATCTGCATGGAGGAATGGGCCAACATACCAGAACAGTGTATGCCAACTTTGTGAAGATTACAGAAAACGTTTGACCTCTGTCATTGCCAACAAAGGGTATATAACAAAGTATTGAGATGAACTTTTAATATTGACCAAATACTTATTTTCCACCATAATTTGCAAATCAGACAATTGTCTGATGATAGTCTGGATTTGTTTTCTCATTTTGTCTCTCATAGTTGAGGTCTACCTATGATGACAATTACAGGCCTCTCTCATCTGTTCAAGTGGGAGAACTTGAACAATTGGTGGCTGACTAAATACTTTTTTGCCCCACTGTACATTACTTTTCTGTTAATGCTTTTTTTAAATTTTAAAAATGCTAACTTGGTTTTGTTATAGATAGAAAACTACAAAACTAAACATCCACTGGAAGATTTTTAGTTTTGCTACTTGCATGTATTATAGTATCTACAGTATGTCCTCTAAAAGAAAATAATTTGTATATAGAAGTTATTTGTTCCTCTTGTTTTTGACTTATTCATGCTTCTGTCACTTTCTCTTTGCTTGTTTGTTTTATTTGGTTCTCAATTTACTTGGTCTTAAGTTTATGCTCAGCACATCAAAATCCTTGTTGCATTTTCACAGTGGTTCAAAAAGTAGCAAGGTAAATAAAATTATTCCCCAATGAATCACTTAGATATATAGAGATCAAGTAGGTTGTAGAAATAAATTTATTGTTACTCTTGTACGATATAATAATTTATTGTTTTTACTGATGTTATATATTCTATCATTCAGGAAAATTCTCAGCATAAAGAATTTTGTTTTATTATGCTTTACACAGAAAAGATTACCATCTTAGACTATTTGATTATGATTTCTCTATTGTTGGTCTCTAGCATCACTAAATACTTTATCTTAAATTTATTTATTTTAAATATAGCTCTCTGAAGTTTGACTATAATTGTATGTTAAACTGGATCCCTAAAGAGCATAATACATGGCTTTCAAGAGGAAGACCAAGCATTTATGAAGAGATTTCTAGTCAATAAGTGAACATCTTTTAACTACTATTTTTAATTTTTACTATATTGCTTTTGTTCTTGTTAAATTGTATATTCTGTATTTTACTTAGTTCAAATGAACCACAGATGTTTTAAAATTATTCAATTTACATTTGCTGCCAAAGTTGCCAGAATGCTGCTGGGTATAAATGTAGTAAATAAAAAAGAATAGGTTTGATGTTAGGGCTAGTAGTAATTTGTCAACTGTCATTGGATTTATTGGTAGCAGTTTCTGTAGAGAAATGCATTTTCTATAACTACAGCTATCAGGGCTGTCTTAACTCATGGGCCTGATTGGTACTTGCCCATGGGCCCCACAAGCATAGGGGCCCCATGCTAATCTGTGTATGTTAACCCTTCAATGTACCTTGTTATCATATAAATACAGCAACATATTTATTACATATTACTGCATTTTTTATTAATACTAACATGCAAATATATGTTTAATTTTATCGACCGTTTACGTTTTTACTCCTGTGAGTAGTTGTCGTAGGGGGCCCAGTACACTGCTTTGTCCAGGGGCCCATAATGCTGTTAAGACAGCCTTGCAGCTAGTGCACCAGCTACAGTATTTCTCTTCCTGAACCAGTTAAGACATATTTTAGTTACATCCTGTCTTGACTATTGCACTTATTTTATCTGGAATAGTTCTTAAAAGTGTCTGGAAATTGTAATCAATACAAAATATAACAACTATTTTCCTTATCTGTGGAAGGTACAGGGAACATGTGATTCAGTATAGGAAGATGGTTCCAAAGATTGCCAATTGCTTAATGGACATAATTTAAGGTACTTGAGTTGATCTTTAAATCCATACATATCTTAGTGTCTAACTATCTGAGTGGTTTCTTTTCCATTTACATAGTTACTTAGATCAACAAGAAAGTTCTTTTGAAGATGCCCTTTCTGCCAGTAACTCATACATCTGGCATGTAGGAGGTCTTCTCCTATATGGCTTCCAAGTCAGAATACTTTCAAGAAGCTGCATCTGGTCATTTACAGTAATAAAAAAAATAATAAAAAAGTTATTATTTTCATCATTTAATTATTTACTTTAATAAATTGTTTTATTAATAGCAGTAAATCGAAGTTTAGACATACAACAGTTATAGTACTGTTTTTTTGTGAAAATATACATCTCAGTATTTATAGTTGTTATCAGCTGCTTTGCAATTTATATGGGCAGATTTTTAAATAAAAATGTTATTGTAAATATTGGGATCAGACTTTTCTCAATTTTTAGAAACTGAGAAAAGCAGCAAAGAATATGGAAAAAGAAACGTAAGAGTCCGACAGTGGTATTAAAAAGGGAGATTCTCAGTAAAGGGAAAACTATCTTCTAAGATTAATGCCAGGACTAAATTTAACATTATTTCCTATTGAAGAAAAAGATTATCCCACAACTACAAGTAACATTTTTTTTACAGAAACAAAAACATAATTGTGTGATAAGAATTAGTGCTTGCTCTGTGAAAAGTGCCTGGGGTTTAACTTTCAGGTCTCAAAGGCTCAACATATCTGGTTTGTACAGATAAAAGTAACAATCCATCTTTCTCAGGGTTTTTGTTTTTTTGCTTCACCTGACTTGAGGTAAAAGAAACAGTTTCATATGTCTATAATATTGTAACTGCTACAAATGAATAATTTATATTTACTTTTATATATCCTAATTTTAATGGTCTGTTCTATTTAATTTTTAGATACACAAGTATTTGTATGTATGTGCACATAATAAAATTCACATTCACTTGCTATACTTTTCAATATTAAAATAGTACATTAATTTGTTGTTCATTTTGATTATTTATTTTATAGATACCCTATAACTGCTACATTTAAGCATAAGATAAAAACTATTTTAAAATATAGCATGGTAAAAGAAATAATTTCCTTTGAACTCTTTCTCTTCCTCCAAATGTTTGAATTCTATTATTTCCCTGGTGCTAGCCATAGATCTGTCTGTGAGGACAAGGGACAAAGATATTGGTTTGAATTTCATTCCATCCTATTCTTGCCTATGAATAACTCCTAACAGATTTATTATCATCTAGATCAGGCATGTCCAACCTGCTGCCCATGGGCCACAGGTGACCCTGGACAGCTAGTAATGTTCCCTGTAACTTGCCTATTCCTATGGCACAGTGTATCATTCTAATTTTGCTGTCTGTGCTAACAATAAGTGTTGCCAACAAGCACCAGAACATGATAAAACTCATGTCAAACTGAATGTCAAAAACCTTTCAAATACCTATTTGTGTGATCACTGTATGCTAAGAGGGCTATTTATTTGTGTTGTTAATTATTATATGCTCTGCAATTGGCAACTGAAAATCTTAAAATTTATCTATCAGTTTAGCAAGTTTGTTTCAAAACTTATAATGATTGTGAGATCATGTTGGCTATAGTCATCCATGAACTATTAACTAGATTGGAGAAGATGAAAAACTTCGAACAGGAAACTCACCCATAGGTATCTTGCACTATAGTCATACTAGTTTGTAATATAATAACAATTAAGAAATGAGCATCAAGTTACAGATTTTCTACCTAGTGGTGGAATTGATCCAGAAATTTATATATGTCAAACAGAAATCATTAAGTCCAAAACAAAAAAGAGTTTTGAGACCATATCCTAATACTTTACAGAGGTGTATGTAGGTTTTCCTGAGTTTCCCTATAACTCAGTTTCTTAGTGGCATAATCAGCAAGCATGCCATCTTACATGTATGCAACAGACCTCCCTAGACTGGCCCACAATTTGTAAGATGCAGCACCACAGCAGATATTGGGACCAGAATCATATGCCAGGGAAGCCATGAATCTTCCTGAGCCCACAGCAACCTGGAGATCATAAGACTATTGTGAAAAGAAAATCACATTGGAGGAAAAACTGGAACCATTTCCTTTGGGATGCACAGGGGTGGTGGTAATTTAGTATGATGTAAGAAAAAAGGCAGCCCTTGGGAGAAGATAAGAAAAAGTTGTATCAAGGAAACCTTGATATATTATTTTTATTTCAATACACCAATGACCCAAATATAACTATGACAGTTCTTAATCTAAAACAAGTAATAAAATTGGATTTATTTTTTGAAAAGAACAAAAACTGAAAATATTATTCAAGATCAGCCTTGAACCATATATGTGAAAATTAAGACTAACATTGTCAAAAGAAAACAGTCTTATAAATAAATCAAGCCATTAGTCAAACAAAGAATAGAGAAACAGAGAAAAACTGGAGAACAGAAAGCCTCCCGAAAAGAGAACTGCTTTTAGCCTTCTATAGAGTGAACAAAAGGGGCGTTGGTCCTACGTGAGATGCACCTTCTCGTTGGATGGAGACAGCAGCCAGGATGGGTGTGGTCATCTGTTAGGCCGATAGACTTAGCAAATTTGCTAAGTCCCGCCCTTGTTACCGGGTAAACCCAGCTTTTGGCGAGGACAAGAAGACAGACTCGGCGTGTGGGACACCAATAACAGAGCAAAGAAAGGAGGCAGGTTAGAAACAAAAAAGGGCCAGACTGGCGAAAGAGAGGGAGGGTCTGGCTGCTGTCTCCACCCAACGAGAAAGTGCGTCTCACGTAGGACCAACGCCCCTTCTCCATTGTGGGTGGAGACAGCAGCCAGGATGGGACATACCAAAGATTCACGTCCCTACAGTCGGGTGGGACCAGTCTGGTCCGAAGTACCCTCCCCGGAAACAACCCGCTCCAACACTCTACGACCAAAAGCGGCATCTGCCGAAGCAAATTTGTCCAGCTTGTAGTGTTGAATGAATGGAGAAGGTGAAGTCCACGTAGCCGCTCTGCATATTTCGAGCAATGAGGCCTGAGTAGCCCAGGCTGCCGATGTCGCAGCACTGCGGGTAGAATGCGCCGTCAGTCGAGGAGGTCTCGGAAGAGATCGTAATTTGTATGCCTTGGAGATCGTCTGACGGATCCAATGGCCAACAGTCAATGAAGACACCTTGGAGCCCAAGGATACCAGTAGGAAAGAGACAAAGAGGGATTTCGTTTTGCGGAGGTCCGCCGTCCGCTTAATATAGATCCGCAGGGCCCGTCGGACATCCAAAGAGTGCCACCGTCATTCGAGTCTGTGGTTTGGACAAGGACAAAAGTTGGGCAGGATAAGTTCCTGCATGCGATGGAAAGTGGTATTAACTTTAGGTACAAAGGTTGGGTCCAGACGGAGAACCACATGGTCGGCATGGAACACACAGAGGTCCTCCCGGATTGAAAGGGCGGCCAATTCGGAAATGCGTCGGGCCAAGGTGATTGCAACCAAAAAGGCAACTTTGCACGTCAAGAGGCGAAGGCTAGTTGTGCGCAAAGGCTCGTATGGGGCTGACGTAAGGGAATTAAGAACAACGGAAAGGTCCCAAGTTGGGTACCTATGCAACACAGGAGGGCAGAGGTTTGTAGCCCCTCGTAGGAATCGGCGGATTAAAGGGTGCTGTGTCAAAGAGGATAAGGATTCAAAGGTAAGGAACGATGAAATTGCCGCCACCTGTCTTTGCAATGTGTTGGGGGACAGTCCTTTGCGAAGGCCTTCCCATAAGAAAACTAGAATATTTAGAATATTAACGATCGAGGCCTGGAGGGGAGGAACCCCCGCCCAATCACACCAGACACAGAAAGACTTCCAAGTGGCCGAATAAATCCGGTCCATAGACGGCCTTCTCGACGCCTGAATAATGGAAATCACGTCTGCAGGGATGCTGACCTTCCCAAGCGCATGCCACTCAAGCGCCAAGCGGTCAGACGGAGCCACTGTAGGTCTGGATGCGTCAAGGTCCCTTGGGTTAAAGCATCCTGCGGTTAAGATAACTGCCAAGGTTGGGTTATCGACAACGACACTAGGTTCGCAAACCAAGGTCTGCGTGGCCAATGCGGGGCCACAAGAATGACCTCCGCCTGTTCTATCAACAACTTGCGAATCACCCGGGGAATCAGAGAAACCGGAGGAAAGGCATATAGGAGCCCTGGGAGCCACGGGGAGCGGAGAGCATCGACGGCCTCTGCCTGAGGCAACGGGAACCGTGAGATGAATCGCGGCAACTGAGCATTGTCCGATGTGGCAAAGAGGTCGAGCACCGGCACCCCGAAACGTGTTGTGATCTGGCGGAAGAGACGGGGGTTGAGACGCCACTCCACATGATCCAGTCGCCGACGGCTGAGCCAGTCGGCTTGCAGATTGGTGACACCGGAGATGTGTTCTGCCCGCAACGAAGCCAGATGGATCTCTGACCAGAGCCCCAGCCGTAATGCCTCTAACATTAGAGAGAGAGACCGCGTGCCCCCCTGGCGGTTGACATGGGCCTTCGCTGTGATATTGTCCGTGAGGACCAGGACGTGGGAGTTGGATACAAGACAATGAAAGGCCCGAAGTGCCAGGTAGATCGCTCGCAGTTCCAGCCAGTTGATGGAACGACGGGATTCGACGGAGGTCCAGACGCCCTGAGCCAGGTGACCCCGACAATGTGCACCCCAGCCCTGGAGACTGGCGTCCATTGTCACCACCACTCTCTGTGGATCAAAGAAAAAACAACCTCGGGAAAGTGCTGGAGACCGCCACCACCTTAAGGACCTAATCACCTTTCTAGGGACAGAAACCTTCACGGGAGAGGTACCCCTACCCGCTTTCTGTAGAGGTAACAGGAACCACTGAAGTTCCCTCGAGTGTAATTGGGCCCAAGGAACTATTGAAATGGCGGAAATCATCTTGCCCAGGAGCTGGGACAGGATCAGGGGAGAGGTAGATGTAGCCCGTTCAACTTTGGAGACAAGGGATCTCAAACTCTCCTGTCGTTCACTCAAGAGGAAGACTCTCCCTGCCACGGAATCTATCAGGGCCCCTAGGTGAACCAAACTAGTAGAAGGAACTAACTGGCTCTTCTCCAAGTTAACTGAAAACCCATGGGTAGCAAGGGCATGGAGAGTGAATTGCAGGTCAGAGGCAGGTTGTTGACGAGTAGGAGACAAAATTAGAATATCGTCTAGATAGCATTGTAGACGAATAGACTTAGCCCTAAGGGAGGCTGCCAGGGCAGCCAGTACCTTGGTGAAGGTACGAGGAGCAGAGGAAAGGCCAAAGGGCATGGCCCGATACTGATAATGGCGCCCCCCGTAACAGAATCTAAGGAACTTCCTATGGGAAGGGAGGATGGGGATGTGGAGGTAGGCCTCCGTGAGATCTATGCAAGAGAGGAGATCGCCCCTCCTAACACCGTCCAGAATAGATTTAAGTGAGTGCATCTTAAACTTCCGGTATAGGACATACCAGTTGAGTCGCTTAAGGTCCAGAATGGGTCTCCCCCCCCCCGAGGACTTGGGAACAAGGAAGACACGAGTGTAAAATCCCGTGCCCCGCTCAATCACGGGCACTGGCTGAATAGCCCTGATTGAAAGGAGGTGCTGAACCGCCGAATCCATAAGGGACCGTTTCTGGATATCATTAGAAAACGGACAGCACACAAAAGACCTCGGGGGGGGAGAGAAATTCAATGGCCAACCCAGATCTTAAGGTGGCCAGAACCCACTTATCCGATGTGGAACCTTTCCAAGCGGGGACGAAAAGGGCCAATCTGCCCCCTATGGGAGGATCCGGGATGCACTTAGCGATGGCGACCAGAGAAACGATCCCCTCCCCCTCGAAAGGGCCATTTGGGTGCAAAGGTCCTACCTCTGGAAGGTCTGTCCTGACCGCCCCGTTGCCTAGGTTGAAAATTCCCCTGTGACCTAGGAAGGGAAGGAGAAAAGGAAGACCCGTCATACGGACGAGACTGGGGGCGAGGCGTGGACGGGCGGAACCTGGAATCCCCCCTGCGAAAGACAACCGGGAGGAATTTCTTTTTGTCCTTTGTCTCGGAAAGGATCCAGGAAGTCCCCGAACAGTTTGGAGCCCGCGAAAGGGACAGACGCCAGGCGCCATTTATGCCTGGCATCTGCCTGCCAGTGGCGTAGCCAGACCAATCGACGTGCAGTAACCAAAGAAGCTAGAGACTTGGCCGCAAAGCGAGCGGCGTTCAGGGTAGCGTCCGCTGAAAACTATGTGGCGGCAATAATCTTGTTTAAATCCTGCCGTACATGGACGTCCTCCGTAGTCAACGACTCTTGTAAATGTTGAAGCCATAAAAGAGTTGTTCGATTAAAAAAGGAGGCCGTAGAAGCTGCTCGGATTGTCCATGAAGCACCTTGGTGAGCTCGTTGTAGCACATGTTCAGCCCGGCGCTCCTCCGGACGAAGCACCTCCTCAGGATCACCGGGAACTGCTGAGTGAGGTAGGAGGGCAGCCACGGGAGTGTGCACAGACGGAACCTGAAGGAGAGAATCTAGGTCCGGAGCAATACTGAAGTTCCGTCGATCCGCTGCCATAGGCGTCGGAGCCGAACCTGGTGAAGACCACTGTTTCTTGATAACATCAAGAAACAAAGGAGGAGTAGGGATGGTATCCACAGTCCTGGCTGGTTCGGCGAAGAGAGGGCTTAAAGTTCCCTTGGGTGCAGGAGCAGAAACTGGCAGCGGTGAAGGGGAGCTGAGCTGGGCCGTAGCAATGGCCTTATGTAGTAGGGATTTGAATAAGGCCTGGGGAAAGAGACCCGTAAAGGCGGGCTGCTCGGGAGGCAGATCATCATCCTCTGAGAGTTCCAGGTCATGAGGTTCATCAGCCGCATGTGAAGGGGATCTGCTGGCCATAGAAGATACAGGTGAGTCAGGAGCATCGATGGACAGAACACCTACCTGTTCCCTATCCTCTCGAGAAGGAGAGACGACTGAACGCACTGAAGCCGCTCTGCTAGTGGACTGAAAATGCAAAGCCAACGACTGTTGAACCGCTGCAGCGATCATCTGCTGTATCTGTTCTGTGGACGGGAAGGAATGATGTTGCATCCCAGCAGGAACAGCTTCCTCAGCAGGTTGAGCTGGGGATGACTCCGGAGGAGGAACAGAAGTCGTAGTTGCAGACGAGCCCCACAGATCAGTTGTTTCAATGACCGCAGGACAGTCCTGAAGGGAAAGATGAGGGCGAGGCGAAACCGAAGGGGCCTCCTTGCCTACCGACTGAGCGCCGCTGGCCTTGGCGCAAATCTTCTTTAAGACCCTGTCCCTGCGAGCTTCCGCATGGGAAGGTTGAATAGGTGCCTTGCTGAGAGGCTGAGAAGGGCCAGAAGGGTCTAGTCTGGAAGAAGATCCAGAGGGGGCATCTTTAGTAGCAGGAAAAACTCCATGATGATGGTGAGTATCAGAACTCCTCGCCTTGTGGCAATATTTAGATTTATGGGAGGCTTTAGGCATGATGACAGTGACTAGAACTGTCAGATAGTTGCCAAAGATTAGGCGCAAGAAGCACAGGCCAAAGGTAGGGGGCAGTAAGGTAGGCGCAGACAATGAATGTGGCTTAGCCCCAGAATATAACACCTGGGAGTGCAGAAACTCCACGTGCAATGACCAGAAACATCCTGGACGAAGTAGAGGTGCGCAGAGATATACTAGCAATGGCTCGCAATGCTGAGAAACAGGGAAGGGGGGCGCGAGACCCCACTCAATAGCATTCCCTTTGCCCAGGCAAGAACAGTCCACCAACGAACGGGGAGGTGAGGGGGGGCGCGAAGCTCCACCAGCAACGATCCTCACAAATTATGGCCGGGCAAGTCACCAATTTACAGCAAAAGTCCCTATGACAGAAGGGAATGGCGCGCAGCTCCGCCGGACTCCTAAACGAATGTTCGTGCCAAAAATGTCCTCAGCCGCTCAAGCGACGCCGCGGGGAAAGGCGCCTAAAGCCGATGGTTTCCACCAGCTGATTTGCACAGTTAAAAGAAAGCCTCAAGACAAGTTCGGCCACTAAGGGCGGCAGTGGTCAAAGGGAAAGGCTTCAAGCTTCCCTCGATGCCGTCGGGAGCGTTAAACTCCACAAGGCAGCTAAAATCGCTGTCAATAAAGCAAACGGCAAAAGGAAAAAAATGGGGCAGTTTGAAATCCAAAATGGCCGCCAGGAGGTTTGAAAAGGGGGCGCGAAACTCCACAGATGTTAGAATTGCCCCCGAGACCCGAAACGGCCAGCCGTGGTGATAAAGGGAGCGCGGTCACTCCACAATGCTCCCAGGGATTCCCCCAAATTAAGGAAAGGGGCGCAGAGGAAAATCCCCCCCCCAAGCAACTGGCAAAGCCAGTTACTGGGGAATAGGTGCTTACTGAGAAGTTGAAATCGAAGTCCAAAGAAGGTCCAATAAACAGTCCGAGTCAAACCTGAATAGTTGTCAGGAAAAAGCTTAGAAAAACAGCCAGGAAAAGGAGAAAAGGATCAAGAGGATCAGTCCCACACACCTGTCTAGGCTGACAGACTGAGCCAAAAGCTGGGTTTACCCGGTAACAAGGGTGGGATTTTGCAAATTTGATGGGCTCAGTCTATCGGCCTAACAGATGACCACACCCATCCTGGCTGCTGTCTCCACCCACAATGGAGAATAAAAAAACACACAAAAAATTGCACGTTGACTTTTACAGCAATATACAATAGTTACATAGTTATACTGAAGATATATAAGTCTAGCTATGCAGCAGTCACTAAAACATTTCCATAATAGCTTTTAGGTTTTCTGGATTTTATGTATCTGTTTTTTAATTCTTCTTGGATTTTATGTATCTGTTTTTTCCTGTATCAAGGAGAACCTGCCAATATTTGAAACATAGTAACATGATAATATGAGGGATGTGGTGGCTCAGTGGCTAAGATGCTAAGCTTGTCGATCAGAAGGTCGGCAGTTCAGTGGTTCGAATCCCTAGTGCCACGTAAGGGAATGAGCTCCTGTTACTTGGCCCAGCTTCTGCCAACCTAACAGTTCAAAAGCACATAAAAAATGCAAGTAGAAAAATAGGAACCACTTTGGTGGGAAGGTAAGAGCATTCAGTGCACCTTCGGCATTTAGTCATGCCAGCCACATGACCACGGAGATGTTTTCGGACAGTGCTGGATCCTCAGCTTAGAAACGGAGATGAGCACTGCCCCTAGAGCCAGAAACGACTAGCACACATGTGCGGGGGATAATGCAGTAGTTAATTCATACAGTAAATACGCAAGCTACACAAATAAGGTAATATATTACTTTATATTACTTTATGATTCATGATTTCAGTACCAATTCTAAGTACTGAATGTAGAAGCAATAAAACAGTGATAATCAACTCACCGAACTTGCCTACCAGAATATTTTATAAATTTATTAACTGAAGTAACATGGAAAGATTCTAATCTAACTACTAACTATTGTACACATGGAATGAAATATTTACAAAATATTTACAAAAAACAAGCTATCAAAAAGTATTAGATTTATGGTCTTCAGTTTACTTTAACAAGTCACTCTAGAGAGTGATCTCTCTGCAAATATGGAATTTATAAAACATCTCAAGCCTTTAAAAATCCATGGGAGAAATCAGCATGGCATCTTGGGGAATTTCTGTGGAAATATATCAACTTTTTAAGGTTTAGTAGAGGGAATAAAAGATGACATCCGACATAAAAAGAGAATCTACTGTGTGAACTGAATGCTAAAATCATAGAAGTATATCTTAGAATTGTTTTCAAAGACAGAAATAATTAATTATGCGCATTAATAACTTATTTAAATTATTTTGCTTTTTTATGAAGCTAAAACGAGACCTTCTCTGTATTTCACAGCCTTAGTTGCCATTTAAATTTAGCAGGATTCAATTATATATAATTTTAGATTACATGTGTAGCCTCTAATTATTCTTTTCAAGCACTTTATTTCCTCTCTGATCTGTGTTTTAAATTCTTTACAGAAGTTAGAACCTGACAGATGTGAAGTACTGAAATAATCACACAAAATGTGTATCTACATATTCTAAAATATTACCACTTCTAAATGCATAGTTCTAATATTCCATGAAATTTCATGAGACATTGAGTAATCTAAATGCCCTTAGAATGATGGAATTGTGAAAATGTCTTTAAATTTATTTACTATACAGCTAGTAAGATTTCGTATGGTTTTAAGCACTTACACGTATATGGCACATAAAAACTGTAATCTTATAAAAATACAAATCCAATCAGAAGATAATGACAAATGTATTCTGCAAATGAGTGAGGAAAGTTTATACAGTACTGACAGGAGATTAGGTAGCAGTTTCCATACTTCTTATGAAAGAGGTTGATTGTGTTCTTTAAACACACAATATCATAATTAGACATTAATTGCTCAATATTCTACAGCACAATATAAATAACCATTATGTATCAAATAAACTTACAACAACAATAAAACATATATAATGGAGCCACCCTATTTTTAAGGTAATGGACCTGCCTGACATGGAAGAATATCTATGACAAAACCTTTTCAGAAGCATACCTGGTATTAAATTTCAGATACGAAAATTATAATCTTGGATATCTGGAAATGTCTTACCTGAAGATACCTTTGGCAGGTATTGACTCTCTAAAATTATGATCACATTCCTTATAAAATAAGTACCAAGAACCAACCTGCTAAAATTTTGAGGATTTCTAGCAAGCTAGAAGGACATGAATTGATATAGCCTTTTTTCTTTGTAACTCGTTTTTTTTTCAAAGTTTTTTATTTTTATTTTTTATCAACATATTTATCAACAGTCTTTTGTCCATCATTAATCATTATTCATTCATCTTATTCTTTAACTTCCATTTGCTAATTAGTTGTTCAGGTCTGCTCTTCTACCATCTCCTTCCTTTATTTAATACAACATTTCCTTTTCTTCTCTCCTTCTTTCTCCTCTTCTATTCCTTTCTCCTTTCCTCATTCCTCCTTTCTTTCCTTTTCTACTTCCTCTCCTCTTTCCCCTCTCCTCTCTTCTTCCTCCTTTTCTTACCCTCTCTCTTACTCTTCTTTTCCTCTTCATCCCCTCCTTTTCCCATTCTTCTTTTCTCTTCTCACCTCCCAACTCTCCTCCTTCCCCCTCTCTAGTCCTCTCCTCTTTTCCACTCCCTTGTTGTTTTCTTTTTCAATTCAATCTGAGATGGTATTCGAGCAGCCCCGATTTCAATTCACATACATCTTCATTTCAAATTTCTTTTTTGCTTTATAGTTATATCTCTTCTTACATTGCTGTACATTATTAATCAATCCATGTATCATCTGGATATAACCTTTTTGTGCCATCATCTTCATAATTTATCATCATTTCTTAATACATTTATTTGTCTTTCCTTTTTCATTTAATTTTAATATACTACAATTTATTCATCCCAAAGTTCTTATCTTTACCATGTTTATTGTCAATACTCACTTTCTATCCATCGATAAAATTTTCTTCTTTGTAACTCTTTTTTGGGGGGACATTTTACCCTAGTTAGAACTGTGTTCTCCACAACTGGCAACAAAAAAGGGCATGTGTCAGAAGCATATATGTGTGTGTGTTTCAAAACTGTTGAAAATGTTCTAAAGGACAACAGAACCAAAGCCAATGAAGGAAATGGTCTAAAGAATAAAATTTGGTTTAAATGGTTAAAGAGTTTTATGATATCCTTTGGGAAGTTTTTCATTTTTGCTGATACGTAAAACAGTGCCTTAAGCAAAAACTATATATTTTTCTCATATATAGGAAAAAAGCATTTAAAATCAAGATGGAGTTAGATGAATACATTTTCTATATAATACTCATTATATAGAATACTCATTATATAGTTTGAAGCAGACATACTCATGCTTACTACAAATCCATGAAATTAATGCAATTTAAACTGATTGTAATTAAATTGTATCATTGATTCTAACTAGTTTACTTAATAGATCTAATTATTCCTTCAGCAGTTTTATATATATGTATAATTTCATAAACAAAATGGATAATATACTTTTTTTTTTTTTTTTTTGCTGTCTTGTTTTGGAGACTTTAGCACAGTGGTGGGTTGTTCCTGGTTTGCACCGGTTCACAAGAACCGGTAGTAAAAATATGTAGTAGTTCAGAGAACCGGTAATAACATTGGCTGGCCACATCCCCGAACCTGTCCCCGGCACAGTCGCCACTCGCTTACCCTGCCCAACTCATCAGAGGTTTTGTTTTGTTTTGTTTTTTTACTTTTAAAAGCACTTTTTCTACAACCTCTTCAGCTGAAAAAATGCTTTTAAAAGTAAAAAAAAAAGCCCCTGATGATCGCGCGGCTCAGCTGGGATTGTCAGGGGCTTTTAAAAGCATTTTTTTCTGCAACCTCTTCAGCCGAAGAGGTTGTAGGAAAAAAAATGCCTGAGCATCAAGGCTTCTAAAAGGTTGTAGAAAAAATGCTTTTAAAAGTAAAAAAAAAAAACAGTTGGCCATGTCCACCCAGTCACATTACCCACCCACCAAGCCACGCCCACAAAATAAGCCATGCCCACAGAACCGGTAGTAAAAATTTTTAGAACCCACCCCTGCTTTAGCAATATTAAGATATTTCTGCTAGAAAAAAAAAAATCTATATTTTTAAACTCAATCTCATTTTGTAAAGTGAACCACCAAATAAACTCCACAAAGCTATATATGTAATAAATATGCTTGGAGTTATATAATCCTGTAACTGACCTGAAGACCATCATGTAAATACAGAACCCTTACAGAGATTTGCGACTACATTTAATGAATCTATATTTGAAAATTTATATATTGCACCAAGATGAAATGATTTGTATGCATTCTTTCTTGTAAAAATCAAAGGCAAAGCAATGATTTTCAATTTCAGTTTCCTTAATACCAGTTCTTTTTATACATGTTTTGATTTATTGCATATAAAGTAATTGTTTTCCCCGATACATTCAGCACATATTATCATGATTATAAATTAATTATTTTATCTAATTTATTATACTTTAAAACACCATCTTATTAATAGGTAGGTTTTCCTGTCTGAACTGGAACTGGACCAAAGTGCCAAACGTCACTCAGTTTATACCAGCTATACAATTATTTAATATGTTCAGTCATAGATGAATTTTAATTGGACTAAAGGAAATGTATGATTCCATACAAAATGGAATTTCCATTTCTAGCATAAACATTTCATGGTTAATAAGAACACTAGCAATAAACATGGATATATGAAGTAAAGCATGATCACAATAAAGTATAAGAAAGGAGGGGGAGTGTAATAAAAGGAATTGCAGCAGCACACATAAAATAAAGATGAATGAAACAAAGTGGCTTTACAATTCTTGTGGACAAAGAAGAAACATGTTTCAAAGAAATTTACCTGCCAGCATAATTGCAGCAGCTGCACCATCTAATCTCTATCAGTCATAATCTGGAAAAGTGCCACTTTTTATTAGCCAGGTAATAGAGGGACTGAAATTATTTATACAAGCCCATGTGAACCACTCCGCTTGCTCCAGTGCATTCTGATGACTTAATTAGATAGTCAGTGTAACACATGTGGCTTTTCAGTCAGGTTCATCACAAAAGGCCAGTTCATCAAAGCACAAGATTTGTGCAATATACAACTATTTCAGAAATACAGATTTTTCATTAAGCATCATGCAGCTGACTATGCTTCTTGCTTGTCACCATCTATTCAGGCAATTAAATAAAACCTCGTGCAGGATAAACTAAGGCTAATAAAGAGACCTTGAATTGAAGTGCAGCTGGCAATTTTTCCTTTATTAGGACCTGGCAGCATCTATAGTGACAGCATGTACAAGGCAAGGCATGTCGGTTGGTTTCTTATTCTTACTCCCTTTGCTTTTTAGTGTCTGCCTTTTTGGGCATGACATTTTGGCTGATAGAATTTCCAGCCCTTTGTTATCTTCACAAAAAGGGAAAGAATAAACAAAGGTCACATTTAGAGCTAGAGAAAATGAAACATTCAAAAGGCATTGACAATTTCTATGTGTCAATCAAGATGACAAGCAAGAAGACAATTGTATGGCTGGAAAAAAAAGACAGCAATATATTTTTCTTTTTAAAGCTATTGTTTCTAGCCTTTTAAATAGTATGACATAGACATATTTCAGATAAGATAGATACTAAATTTCATAGATTTATCAATGAACCTTTCTGTTGTTTTTGTTCAATACATATCTATAGCTCTAAGAAAATATTTGCCAAGATCAAAAATGAAGAGAAATCAAACAATGAAGAGATTTTTCATAATCCTTAGAAATATTTATAGAAGATATACACCATGTTAGACATATATCTGGTTATTGTAGTCTTCAATTTAAAATAGAAGTTTGATATTTATCTTTTAAATTTATGCTGCTACAAATAATTGTCTTTTCAACTATAATATAATATACAGTTTTTAGGCTTAGTTTTATCAGGTATATATTCTCTTACATGATGTAACATAATATGATGTAAAGTTATCACATGACAAGAAGCCATTCCTATTTTTTTCAGTTTAATCAGCATTTAACAAATTATAGTCATCTCATAAATATAACTACTTCATCCAGCCTAATGATATCACATTTCCATGGTCTCGTGGAATTCTTTCTCTCTCTCATTCTTTCTCTCTCTCTCTCTCTCTCTCTCTCTCTCTCTCTCACTGTCTCATACACATACACACACACAACAGTATACATGAAATATTTACTTGAAACATTCAATATGAAATATTCAATGCAGTTTACTATTACATTAAAGAATTATGAAGTATTTTGTAGAAACAGACTCTTGAATACTTCTTTGGGGTCTTTTATAATTTCATATTTAACAGATCATAAAAAAAGCAACATTTTTTTCCATTTGTTTCTTTTAAAAAGAAATAGCACTAAATTAAATGCAAAATTTGTACACTGGAATAAGCATTCTGAACATAAACAAAACTCCATCAGTGGTGATTCTTGGATTACAGTAGATTAAAATCTAAAATATGTTTATCACATGAGCTTCATTAATTTCCAAAGATAGTTAATCTTTATTACTTAGCTAATTCTGTCCCTCACAGAAGGGATTGCTCACCTTGCCTTGGGGTACTTTTCAACAGTCTAGCAGAAACTGGCAGAAGCAACATTATTGAATATGTTATTACCTTTTGTACTGATTGAAAACAAAGTCTCCCAGCCATAAATGTCTTTAAACAGACATTGTTATTCCAAGATAATATAATGATGACCAAAGCAGAAACTAGCACTCCAAATATGGAGTGAAATGTCAATTTGGTGCTATATACTCGTTATGTAACACTATTGACTATCAGTTTTCACAGGCTCACAAGAACTTTCATTGTGATATGCTGTTTTCTGCTCCGTACATAAATTAATATCATATTATATATTCTTGCCCTAAGATCCTACATACCTCAGTCAATGTATCCATGAATTTGTAGAAAGTATTCGTACTTAAAAATGTATAAATGATAATAAATAAATTTTACCTATCACATCAGTAGTGTTTTTGAAATTTCGTATATTTTAATGAATTAAATCTTACCTGGAATAAGTTGACCAAGCAGCTGATGGATCCAGGATAGGCTGAGTATG
This sequence comes from Pantherophis guttatus, assembly GCF_059756535.1. Taxonomy (NCBI): domain Eukaryota; kingdom Metazoa; phylum Chordata; class Lepidosauria; order Squamata; family Colubridae; genus Pantherophis; species Pantherophis guttatus. The sequence continues at coordinate 44,861,337 of NC_142067.1, read as the reverse complement.
GCTCCCATGACAGTAAAAGAATAATGTTTCCATTTCATGTTGTGTCTGTTCTTGCATCCCATAAGTTCACCAGCACTTTCAACAATGTTATCTCTAATAATACAATGATGAAAAAAATAAGAACAATTTTTATTCTTAGACAATGGACAAAAATACTATACCAAATTTAATATAGGCAAATAGACAACATTTTTTTAAATCATTCATTAAAAACATTTGGATTCTGAGCTTTTAGCCTGGAATCTTAACCACAACACCATTAGACCAACTAGCTATCAATTTTTTATTTTCTCAGTTCCAAGAGTTTCAGCAGTTTAAAATATAATTAAGAAATGAGCCATTAAATAAAGTGTACATTACATATTCTGAAATCATTTATACCTTCCAGACTACACAATAATTAGATACTCACAAAGTTGAAGGAAATTGAATTGTATAAGATGATGATACATCAAACAACACACACATACACTACATCTTCCGTGCAAAAATTATTAGTGTTACTGCTTCTTGTGGTTTTCCTGTAGTTGTTCCAGGAAAACATTCATTTGTATTTTTTGAGTTGGGTTTTCATAAAAAATTCTTTGATGGCAGACTGGGGTGGGCTGCTCTTAGGGAAGCAGACCTTTGGGTGAATTATTCAAAATATTTCCTTAATAATGTACATGCAACAACATTCTACATATATCCTATAAATTCTATTGAGTTCAGTTGTGGATAATGCTTTGTATGTTTGAACAACAAGGATAAACAATATTCACATAAATGACTATTCTGGAAAGTTGAGAGGGTAAATGAAAACACATACAAAACCTATTTATAAAACAAGTTAGTCATTATCTATCATCCCTTGTATCTCTTTAAAATGCTTTCTATTTTGTCTTTTTTCTGGATAAGAGCCCCTACTTTTCTGGATAAGTGCATCTACTTTCCAACAAAGCACTGGGCTAAAACTATTTGGTTAAAGGCATGTGTCATCTTTAATTCTCAAAGTACCTATAGCCTTACATGGCACCTATGCACATATACACTTGGGATCAAGCTCAGTTTCCAGTAACTTACCATAAGCACATTCATATAGTTTTCTTGGCATGATATACAGTAGAACTCAACTTGCACTCCCTTCTTTAATGATGCTTTTATAACATTCCTATCTTCTCAATTAATATCTGCCCAAGTATTAGCCATTAATACTGGCCTTTGCTTAGTTTATATGTATTCTTTTACAAATAAAAATAATATTTAATGTCATTGATTTGATTTGCATTATACTAGCTTAGAATAAGTCTGCAAATATTAAGTATTCTCAATATTATCTTAATGACACAAAAATGAGAACAATTAATTCTAAAGAATCGCAGGTCTCCAAGTACACATGAAGAAATATTGTATAAATAGAGAGAGAGGTTAGACTAAGAGAGAAGTCATGGTTTAGAAAAATATTTTTTTATCTAAACAAAAATCATATCCAAGCTTCCAAACAGTGAAGTGTAAGGATGACTGAAACAAACAGCCTTACCAATAATTTATGCTCCTATAAAGCTTGAAGTAGTTAGTGCTTATTATGAATATAACTTCCAATAAGATATGTATTCTTGGAATCCTGAATTTGCAGATTGTTCTTCCACCATCCTGCTCAATTCACATTGCTTATTTTTCAGAGGCTATGGATCTGACATTGGAGCTGCAAAGTACAGAGAAATTACTGGGTCTGCTTTTGCTTCAGCAAGTCTGAGCCTTTTGTTAGAGCAGTTGACACCACTCATTCTAATCACCTGACAACTATCTCTTCTGTGAAAATAACTCAGAATGGAAATGACCTACCTACAGTTTGTAATTTTTAATTAGAAATGACTAATTATTTCAGTCAGGATTAGGATTACATCTATCCATAACAAAATACCATTATGTAGTCAAAATACATAATAAAGATTCTTTGAAGTTAACCAGAATAATGGTGTCAAGAATACATGTCCAGTTTTCTTGGATGAAGTTCAGCAGTGGTTGCTATTGACATTTTCAGTGATGCTTTTGACTATCTAGTTTGTAGCCTTGATATTTATTGGTGATTAATCATGCTTATACTAATCAGGTACAAATCTTAGCTTTTTATTGTTGATAGCATTTTTGAGGCCAGGCAAGATTGATTATGTATTGTCACCTGGTTGAGTAGTCAAACTCATTACAAAATCTTAATTATATATTGGACTGATTTAGTTACTGTTCTGATAGATTATTTTGATACAATGTATTAATTTGGTTCTATTTTAATATTTTTACTTTTACTATAAGCAACTCTGAGTAGTGGGAGCTGGATGGTATACAAATGCAAATAAATAAATAAATAAATTCCTAGTTTTACTTTTTCTAAAAAAAATATCAATTTTAAAATATTGTACGTTTATCACTTAATTTTATGACAGAAAAATCATCATCTATTATAAAATACTTAACTCAGCTACTTGAGACTTTGACTACATTTAATGAGAAAACCAAAACTCACTGAGAGTTTTCCCCTAAATTGTTCCAATTCAGTTAGCGTGCTAAGTATTGCGTAAAATCTAAAAAATTGCATAAAATCTAAAAAATTCAGTGTTCTCTAAACAAACAAAAAAAATCACAATCTGCATAAATCGTACTTAATCTATTAGTCATTTTGAAGTTAAGGTTGAATTAGATCAGGGAGCTGACTTACAAGAAAAAGATACTTGCACTTCTAGTATCTTTTATCTTGTAAATAGAGGAAATTGCAGAACCGCAACAAAAAGCAAGTTAATATTTTTAGTGCCATAAATTCTAATTTTCAATGTGGATTTATTTTCTCTTCTATTTTTAAAATGTGGGTATAGTTTATTATAACTTTTTGTGCAGTTTTGCAATTTACATTAAGTCTTTTACTAGGCATAATGAAATTGCCTCAAGCATGTCTACCCCAAATAAGTAACTGCTACTGAAATTTTTATTTTTGTAGCAATATTATTTATATTATACATATAATATATAAATTATATTATAAATTTGCAATGCTGAAATACATTTATAAACCAATAGTTATATTCAGAGTTTTCTTTTAAAATACAAAACCATTTTCCAAAAATATTTAAATCCACAGTAACATGCTTAATATATTCAGAAAGATCAGAGAGGAGTTCCTGCCTCATCACATTTCAATAACAATCTGATATACATCTAATTACCATTTGAGAGATTTTAAAGTCACACAGCAAAGCTTGGCAGGGACACAACCAGAAATTAAATTGTGCCCTGGAGCCACTGATGGACAATATAGCATTTTATTTAACTGACAAGATGCAAATACTAGAATATCCCTAGTGACTACAAAATAGGAATTAACCATCAAAATTTACCAGTCACTATCAATGTTGTTTCATACCCTCTGTAAATCCAAGAAAGCTTTTGCAAGGTTACTTTTTTTTCTGAGGAAGGAAACAAAACTCTTAGGTTACTGAATAACACTCTGTTCATTTACAAATCAAATTCTATACATGGCTATAGAAGCACATAGAAGGCAACACAGCTCTAAAATTCCCCAATTACCTTTGGTTGGTGATAGGAATGTAAAGAAATGTAAAGAAAATACAATGAATGCATGAATTATTGTAAAAAAAGTCAATTTCCCAAAGTCCACTGATCTGTAGTTTAATATAAACATTCATAAATGTCCTTGGTTTCAGAGCAACACCACTTAAACTTCCCTTCCCTTTGCTTATTCTAAATTTGCATTTCAAGTGTAACAATATAATTAGAATAGTACATCTTTATGTATTTATTTATTTATTTATGAAATTTATAGGTTGCTCCAATTTGTTACAACTCTGGATGACTTTAAGAAGACAACATACAAACTGGTACAGAAAATAGCTATTACAATACATTCACTCCTATCTTAAAATAAAACCAATTTTATTTTATACAATTCAGCCAAATTATCTCTAATTGCTCTGATACTGAATAACAGTAATCAGAAAAACCCTTTTCTCCTCATTAAAGTATACTATTAATAAAACAGCAAAAACTTTTATTTTGAAAGTAAATGGAGGATGGTGCAGCATGGACTCTGTGTATGTATGTATATTTTAGCAAAAATGTTTATTATTGAGATAAAAGAACAAAAGCATATAGATCTTCCAGTTTTTAAGAATTCATATTTTACATTGAAAAGAATATCAAAGATCAGATTTCCATTTTTTTTCAAAAATGTGTAACTATTTCAGTATAGGGAGTCCTACAACTCTTTGTTCAGGAACTTTCAAAGTTACAATGGCACTGAACAAGTGGTACTGATGACTACTTTTGGAAGTTCTTGCTGTAGTAGCCTCTTCAAGGTCATGTGATTGTAATCTGGCATTTGGCAATTGGCTCACAGTTACCACAGTTTCAGCATCCTGTGGTCACATGATTATCACTTGCAACCTTTCCTGCTGGCTTCCCACAAGCAAAGTCTGTGGAGAACAAGAAGGAATGCTGTAAGTTGCTCTAGCCCACCTGATAGCTAACTCCAGTCTGCCACACTTGTACTATGCCTTGCAGGTCTACCAATACACCCTTTTCCATCAAGCTCTCCCATGCTTGCACAATGCCACCCGTTCAATCTGGTTCACTTGGAAGAGCCACTTTATTGCTGGCCTGCTAGTCTCATTTAATGACCCACAATCCTCATTTAACAATGTAAATGAGGAGAAATGGGATGCCCAATGACCATCATTAACTGAGGGTTACATGTATTAAGGCTTACATGGGTTAAATTGACATTGGAGTTTTGTTTTGCATCAAATTCAACACATGGGGAAACTGTGAAAAGAGAAAGAAGATGGCAGAAAGGAAAGAAATATCTACCAATTAATTTCTGAAGGCCACATCAAGTAAAAGCTATTGGTATTTTAAAGATTATGTTTATACATATTTAGGATAAGAAATATGTTTTATAATTATAAATTAAATAGAATTTTCAGAAATTTCTTTCCACATGGCCAGCCAAAAAGTTTATCAATGTCCTTATTACATCTATTTTAATACAAACCTAAGAAAAAATAGGTTAGGATTGAAAAATAAGATTTTAAGTTCCCAAGGGAAGAATTTGAACAAAGATTTGTCCTGTGACTCAGTACAGGGGTCTCCAACCACCTGGTGGCAGCCCCCTACTGGGCTGTGGCCTGTTTGGAACTGGGCCGCGTGAGCGGCAAGCTGGACTGCACATGCGCAGTTCAAGTTACATGAACAGCAGGCCGGTGCACACGCACTCGACTTGCATGGCCCGGTTCCCATGTCTCCCCCCGCTGGGCCAATGTAAAGATTGGGAACCGCTGCTGTGACTCCTTGCCAAAGGTAGAAAAGCTCAACATTTAGCTCATCTGAACATTACACAAAGTTTATGGAAAACTTCATAAATGAAATGTCCAAACATATAATTATACTGCATTCATGATTACAATTTACAACATGTACCCTAATGTTGTGCAGCTTATGACATGAAATTTGAGATATTGCAATTTTAATACATCTAGGAGCTTCTCAACTGGAATAACTTTTCTTGAATACTATTCGGGGAAAAAGAAGAACCGTTCTAAGATGGAAAGAGGGGGGGGAACTATTTTCTGTGAAATCAGAAAATCATCTAATTTAGGGGAAGAGTATCTGAAGAAATACCAAAGTTTCTTAATAGTTATTTCATTAAACTAAAAGGTAAAATTTTTGCTCAGTAAAGAAAAATTTTACATTTTGAATCAATCTAGATTCCCAAAATACTGTTTAACTTTTCAGTAGTGTATAATGGCTACATTTAGAGTTTAGAGACCATCAATTGTCTTAAATAGAATAATTAAAGCATTATTATTGGTGCCTAATGTATTTAAAAATATCTATTTTGAAAACCATTATTTGTTCTATTTCAAATTTGAGAAAATGTTAAGCTTCAGGTAGGTCTTGAACATATATATTCTTCAGTTACTATTACTACAAAGGAGAGTTTCATGTATGGAACCAGGAATGCTGATTAATTATGCAAAATCTTTATTAATCAAATGTTAACCATTGCTTGAAGTAGCTTTTACTGTCAAAAGTAATACTATTCTAATTTTTCTCTTTTCAAAAGGACATTAATCAAAATTATATTCTCTCAGCCAGGAGATGTTTCAATGAGACAACAGATTGATCTGTGTAGGGGGGAAATAGCTACAGTATATATAATAAGCAAAAGGCAACAAAATTTTAAATTTTACTTCCTTATTGGTGATACATAAATTTACTGGATGAACTAAATAATAATAATAATAATAATAATAATAATAATAATAATAATAATAATAATAATAATAATAATAATAATAATAATAATAATAATAATAATTTTATTTCTATACCGCCCTTCTCCTGAAGGACTCAGGGCGGTGTACAGCCTATTTAAAAACACAGAGCAAAACAACGATTAAAATTTAAAATCATTAAATAATTAGGCTCCAATTAAAATCCCAAAAATTTAAAATACCCCAATTTAAAATCGTTATGTTGATAAAAATTAATTTTAAATTAATTAAGACAATTAAGATATCTAGTTAAATATTACTAGATACATAACAACAACTAAGTATATATATATTAGTCAAATCAAAACTTATTCCAATAAAATAATACTTCAAAGTAAAGACAAATATTACAAATTCATTTACTCTTTAAAGTGAAAAAGATAAATGAAAAACTGTCTAGGAGAAAAACTATCAGAATTAATGGTCCAATTATTCTCATTAACTCAACCATAACCTTCAAAACATTTTTTAAATATTTGCAGTAGAGAGGTGTGCCAAACCATGACACAATGTCCATGCATGCATAACTAGTGAGATATTTCATTAAGCTGTTGCAAGTGGCTGATCAACAAAGGAGAACATAAATCTATATCAGCTCTGAAATTTACATGTATTCCATATACTGAGGATCACAGCAAATAATAGGCATTGATATTGTATAATTAATTTACATTAACTATAATGTTAAAATGGCTTTTTAAAAAATGAAAATATAGTTGAAAGCAGTCTCCTGTATTCTATTCTCATGCTTTCTAAACTCAACAGACAAAAAAACTGGAATGAATAAATGATCTGATATTTCTACTGAAAAGGAGTGATTGCTACATTTTTATGAGTAATTTGCCTGAGGAAATAAAAAAGTGCATGACACAAAATTATGAATTTTATAGCTATATTAAGAAAACCAAAAAAATAAATAAAATTATTTTGATGATTAAAAAGACGTGACAGCATATTAATGGAAATTATGTACTTAGGAAACAGAAATCAAATGCAGAGTTATAAATTGGGAAAGTACATGGCTTGCAAATACCTTGTGAAATATCATTGGGATTTGATTATAAATGCAAATAAAATGTTATGGTTCATCAATATTTTGTTTTGTATTATCAGACTGCAACTTGAGAATGTTTCTAGTTTTGGGCACCAGAATTTAAAAATTATTCAGGCAAAGTAGACGGGGTTCAAACAAAGATGAAAAGAATACTAGAAACTAAACGCTAAAGAAAGAGTGAAAGCACCGGAAATGTTTAACTTTGAGAAGATGTAATAAAGCTCTACAGGTTCATGAAAGGATCCCACATGGAAGAAAGACGAGGTCTATCATTACAAGTGTAGCCATAGATTGATCATTTATTTATTTGCAATATTTGAAACCCATCTCATCACAAAGAATTCTGAGTGGCATTCATCAAAGGTAAAAAAAACAATAACCCAGGAATGTTGATTCCAGTTGAATGTTAGAAAAAAAATCTAATAGTATGAGCAGTTTGACAGTGAAACCAATTATCCAAAGAGGTGATGCCCCCCCTCCCTTTGTCAGATATGTGCAAGTAGACCCTGCTTAGCCATCTGTCAGGGGATGCTTTAATTTGGATTCTTGCCCAGAATAGATTTAACGGCTTAAATGGTTCTTTAAAATTCTGTGATTGTAATGAGTTCTTCTAAGACCTGAAGACACCTGCTTCATTTTCATCTGAGATTTCGATGAAGCAGAAAACAAAAACAGTTTTGCAACTTGGGATGTTATCAAGTAAAACTTTTTCTTTCTTACTTTTTTTAAATAAAGTCTGGATAATTTTATTTTCAATTTCACACACAATTTTCAAGCAAAATTACTATATGATAATAGAAAGTTATTAATATAACTTGAATGAGAAAACAGTTGCAGTTACACAGAACTATGTTCAGTCTTTGGGCTTTGATAGTAATGATTTTATCTGTCATTTCTGACAAAACTTTATGTAAAAAATTGAAATATACAATATACACCACTGATCAGAAAACTCTGATTCTCACCCCTCCAAAGTGAAAGAGTAAGGTTTAACATGACACAAATTCTATCCAAAATTAACAAAAAGAAATATATAGAAATGTTCAATGTGGGTGTCCTTGGTGCTCTTACCACAGAAGTGCTTTTTCCAAAAGACAACTAGAGTTTCTTGGGGTTTTTTTTTTTTGGAAAATGTTTCGCTTCCCATCCAAGAAGTTTCTTCATAAGCAAAATGATTTTACAGGAAAAAACAAGAAAGTCTGGTTGCCTTTTGGAAAAAGTACCTTTGAGACAACCGTGACCTGGATAATTGATAATCTCCATAAACATCAACCTTAAGCTACAAATACTCTCTTTTAATTTCAATATATTCAGTCTAGAAGATCCCAATTTTTTAAAAAGGGAACATATGAATATTTATTATTAATTTAAGCTAACTCAAATTCTAATTTTAAAACAAAGTAAGCTAACTTAAATTTATTTTTATTTATTTTTTAAATATTTTATTTATTTTTAAACATCTTAAACATAAAATACATCTTTTAAGAGCTAAGGTTTGGTCCGGTATTAGATAAGTACAATTGCCCACACTTCTTTAACCAATTTGATTCCAAATTTCATCCATTTACATCTTTAAAAAAAAACCAAACATCAAATCACTAATTTTTTATCATACAATCTAACATCTTATTCTAAACACTTGGCATTCTATTGTATCACCATAAATCTTAAATCAAAAATAAACACAGCTCCTTTTTATATACAATCTTTCATTTCCAAATAAACACCATTCTATTTTTTTTCCATTTTGTCAATCAGAATTCCATATATATTCCTTAATCTTAAGACCCATTTCATCAAATCTATATTTTAACCTCTATTGATTTACGTCTAATTTCCTTAATCTTATCATGAAATACACTTCTCATTTTACATAAAATCACTTCAGAATCATTTCACATTATCATTCATTCCACGTTTCCATCCATAATTTTATCTAATTCCCAATCAGCTAACTTAAATTTATTGTTTTATGGACCATGATCTTAAAATATCAGATCTGAATGATATAGCAGCATATCTTGTGGAGATTGGAGAGATTAGCCATGCATCTAATCAAAATATCCATATATTAATATTGTTAAACAATCAGTTTTGAAGATGCTAACCTCTGAAATGCTATTGCAGGATAACTCTGCCTATGGTCAGCAGTTTGATCCTGAACGGTTCAAGGATAATTCAGCTTTCCATCCTTCCAAGGTCAGTAAAATGAGGACCTGGATTGTTGGGGGCAATATGCTGACATTTGTAAACTGCTCAGGGTGTGCTGTAAAGCACCAAGCATATTTTCAAAGATATAATAAAGTGAGACTGTGTTAGAAAAGGAAATTACTTTCCTTACTGTGAGACACAGTCTCACTTTATTGTTCTTAATTCTTACTACCTTGCCTGCTTATATATAGGCCATAATATTTTGTATCCTTGCAAACTGTCATTATTTAGCATCCATAGATATCAAATGAATTACACATTTTATAATGTTTCAAGAGAGAATATGTTACAATTACACACAAGATGAGAATGGGTTTCCAAGCTTTATGGCATTATCTTAGTAGTCCCTAATCAGGATATTTCCCATAGAAGGCAAGAAAAATATTCCTACTTGCAGTCTTATTTTGAAGAAAATATTTAGATATTGTAATAAGAATAGAACTCATTAGAGCAACAATAACATCACCAACAATACATACACAGCAAATAATAATAATGATGATGATAATGATGAAGATGTTATGATATGTCACAGAATGGTTACAGATATCGCAACAGCTTCTATCCTGCAATGATATCTGTAACACTATCAAACATCCAGATTTGCCTGTCCCAGGTCCTTGGTAAGGACTTGATAGGTAGACAAAAATGCCAAACCCAATCTGAATATCTTTAAATGTCTAGTTGACTGAGTTTCATGTTTAATGAATAAAAGAAATAATATAAAAATGAGGATGAGGATGATGGTGATGGTGATGCAGTCCAACAGCATCTAGTTGAAAACAAACTCCTATCTGAGCAGAAAAGAAACTGCCCAAACAGCAGAGAAACAGAAGATCAATTCCTAATTGTCAAGATGATTCTGGAAAACTACAAGAGAAGGAAGACCAGTTTAAATGTAGCATGGATTGATTGCAAGAAGGCATTTAACTCCCACCCATATGCCTGGATAATGAAGTGCCTAGAAATAACAGGTGTCAGTAGAAACATCAGAAGATGTGCAAAGATTGAAGATATGGTTGCTGTCAATGGTGGTAATTTGGAAGATGTTAATACCAAGAAAGGAATCTTTCAGAGAGAATCACTATCAGCACTATTTGTCATTTCACTGATTCCTCTGTCAACCTTATTGAATAACTCAAGCCATCTCAAACATCAAAACTGTCAAACTACTACTCCTTCTTTACATGGATGATCTGAACCTGTATGGAAAATCAGCATCTGAAATAGAACTGCTTCTCAACACTGTCCATATATACAGCCAAGATATTGCAATGGTGTTTGGATTGGACAAATATGCCATTTTCACCATCAAACAGGGGAAAATAATGAAAACTGAAGGAATCAAGAATCTGGATAAAGATGAACACTACAAATACCTGGACATCCTCCAAACTGATTACATCAAGCACATTAAGAAAAAGATTATAAATGAATACATCAAAAGAATGAAGATCTTAAAGCAGCAGTCCCCAACCTTTCTGGCTGCACGGATTGGCAGTACTGGTGGAAGGGGAAATGGTTTCACATATGCAACCTAGCTCCAAGCATGTGCAAATGAAACTTTGTGTCCTCACCTGCCACTTCCGTGGCCTGATTCCCAATAGGCCACAGACTGACTGATACCAGTCGGTGGACTGGGGACCCCTATCTTGAAGTCCAAACTCAGTGGAGGAAATGCTATCAAGGCAATCAACACTTGGGAAATTCCAGACATTGGATACACAGCTGGAACAGTGGAGTGGACTCAAGCAAAACTTAAGGCCTTGGATAGGAAGATCAGAAAAATAATGATAATGAATCATGCCCTTCATCCATGCAGCGATATTGACAGACTCAACTTACCAAGGAAATAGGTGGTTGTGAAACATTGAAAGTACATCAGATAGTTGAAGAAGAAAAAAGTGCATTGGAAGAATATCTGAAGGATAGTGAAGAAGATGTACTGAAGGTGATATACCAAGAAGGCATACTGAGTACTGGAGAAACCAAACTGGCCTATAAGAAAGACCAAATGAAGAACAGAAAGTAGGGGAGACAAAGCATTATATTAAAAAAATTAGGAGAGAATACAGATAATAAAAAGATCTGGCAATGCCTAAGAACAGGAAAGTTGAAGATAAGAGACAGAGGGACTAATTCTGGCTGCAGGAGATCAAGTCTTACGAAGAAATGCATGCAAAGCAAGAAATGAAAAGACAGCACCAGACAGCATTTGTCACTTCTGCAAAGAAGCTGAATAAACAGTGGATCATTAGCTGCTGCAAGAAGATTGCACAAACTAACTACAAACAACAGCATGATAAAATAGCAACAATGGTACATTGGAAGATCTGCAGGAAGTAGCATTTGTCTGCAAGCAAGAACTCATAGGACAAAAAGATTGAGAAAATAATAGAAAATGAAGAAGTGAAAGTGCTCTGTGACTTTAGAATTCAAGCAGTCAGGAACCTGCCACATAATACCGCAGACTTTACACTTGTACATAAGAAAGATTTTTTTTAAAAAGTCTCATTAGTGGATGTGGCAGTATCTGGAGACTGCAGAACAAAAGAGAATGTGAGAAGATAACAAAATACAAAGACTTGCAAATAGAAATAGAATGACTATGGCAAAAGAAAGGAAATAATAAGTGCCTTGTGTGAAATTCCAACACAACTGGAGCAACCCTTGAACACCATCAGCATAAATTTCCATTAGTCAATTACAAAAGGCAGCTTTACTTGGAACAGTTTACATTCTATGATGATACGTCCAACACCATCAAACATCAAAATCTGTCTATCACAGATCCTTGTGAACGACTTGATTGGCAGATAAAAGTACCAAATCCAATATAAATATCTGATTGACTGTGTATCAAACTATACTAATAAAGAGGTCAATAAAACCCAATAAAAAAATTGACTGAGACTTCTCAATGAGCAATCTATCCTTCTTTCAAGCTCTCCAACACATCCTGATCTTCTATATTTGGAGATTGGGATTGGAATTCAGTCAAAAAATATACAAATAATAAATGCTTAACAAGAACAGCTTATATCTTTCCTCTTCACAGAATGAATTATTTATGAGGTTGCTTAAAATTCCTCTTTAAATATAATTATTGCCCCCCAAAAAGGTATTTGTTGTATTGAGTTATGCCATATGAGAACTGTTGGAAATATAGACATATTTCACTTTTTTCATTTTACATATTGCTTATTTGTATTGAATTTTATTGATTGATCTACCATATAGAGTACAGAGTTTATACATAGGCTAATTTAATATTTTATTCATTTTTGCATTTTCCTATTTATTCTATCAGTAGATTTTAATCTGTAACAGTATTACACTTAAAAGTCTTTTTTATAAGCAACATCACAAGAAGAAAATCATCATTATTCATTTAAATCATGTTTAGTATAAATTCTTAAGGAATATAAACATTATTTGAAGCTGTATTAAGCTTCCCACTGCTCTGTATTATAATTGAAACAATGATATTAATTTATTCTGGTTGCTCAAGTTTTCTCTAAATCAATTCTGTTTCTCCTTTCAGGTGCTTCGCTTCTGTAAAAAATAATAATAATGAGAAATAGCTGAGGAAATAGGTGCTACTCTTTGCAATGCTTGCTCACTAATACGATGTGATCTGAGGTGGAACTATTTTACCCTGATGAATACAAGTACAATTTGAGAAATCAGTTTAGAGCCATTTTCCCTTGTAAAAAGTATTTATTATATATATTGAATTTTACATATAGGTATTACTACTATCAACTGATTCATTAACATAATGATTTCCATATGAATATAAATGAATGCTTCAGTCCATTTGTGTTAACATTTGCAGAAAATATTATGACAGAGTGCAGGACTCCAGGGAGTCCCTTATCTTATGAATGCCTTTCAACTGTCTAATCAAGAGATGGTCGCACAAAAGAAGAAACACTAATCAGGCCAGCTTATAAGGAATACCAAGAAATATTATCTTAAAAAGTGTAAAAAGCAAAAACTTATTAATGATAAAACCTCTATGATACTCATCATTGTACTCTGAAGTGACAAGTATGCAAGCAAAAAATGGAATGAAATTTTCCTGAAAAAGCAACATAACACAAAAGGAAGTTAATTTTAGATAACAAACCTAACACGTTCTTCTAAAACATTCTCATTTGAGGTTAGAAGGAAAATGAGCCGAGACTCATGAAACAAAATATAAATGAACCCTGACTAAAAATAAAAATAATAGCATCAAATAATGAATAAAATATTCATTTCATCTCCAGTGGAAAGAAAAAAGAAAGCAGGTGAAGGAAAATGTTAAAGGCAAACAGCAATTTATCATTAAAAATATCTATAATTATTTCCCAATTTGACATCCTCTAGTTTTATTTAGACATTTATTATTCATTCATTACGTTACTCAATTATAAGTTCTACAGTTCCAGATAGACTCTGGGTGGCTTACAGTGTGAAAGTAAATAGAATTTAAAACAACCAAAACTCAGTATCCATCAGTTTCCTAAGGACTAACATACAGAAAATGAGAGTACCGTATTTTCCGGCGTATAAGACGACTGGGCGTATAAGACGACCCCCTACTTTTCCTGTTAAAATATAGGGTTTGGGCTATACTCGCCGTATAAGACTATCCCTCTTCCAACGCACACCAAATAAAAATTAAAAAAACATCAACTGGCTCACCCACAATGTAAAAGCAGCTGTGCTAGACCCAAAATGGCCCCTGAAACAAGCAGGAACCTCACACAGCCCCAAAAAGCCCCAAAAAACAACTTTCACGCTTTACACACACACAACACAACACAACACAACACAACTGGCTCATCCACAATGTAAAAGTAGCTGTGCTAGACCCAAAATGGCCCCTGCAACAAGCAGGAACTTCACACAGCCACAAAAAGCCCCAAAACCCAACTTTCACACTTTACACACACAAAATTCCACATACAGCTTTGTGAGATTTTGTGTGTTTGTGTAGTTAGAGTGAAACACTACAGAAACACACTAAATCTCAGAAAGCTGCACAAATATTATTTTATTTTATTTTATTTTATTTTTATATGAAAGCTAAATTTAAAACTTCCTAAACTTTAAATGGCTAGGTCTAAAAAAGAACTTAAAAAAAACCCAATTAACTATTTTTTTTTAAAGATCCCAAAGGGGAAAAAAACTTACGTACCCAATAGAACAGGGGTCTCCAACCTTGGCAACTTTAAGACTTGTAGACTTCAACTCCCACAATTCCTCAGCCAGCTTTGTTTTGCTGGCTGAGGAATTCTGGGAGTTGAAGTCCACAACTCCCTGCCTGCTTGGTTGTAGGCAGGGAGTTGCTTGCTGATGGAATGGATTCAGGCAAGCGAAGCAAGGCAAGCAGCTAAGGCAGTGGTTCTCAACCTTCCTAATGCCGCGACCCTTTAATACAGTTCCTCATGTTGTGGTGACCCCCAACGATAAAGTTATTCCTAAAACCATCAAAAATATGTGTTTTCCGATGGTCTTAGGCCAGGGGTCCCCAACCTTTTGGACCTCAGGGACCACCAACTTCATAATTTTAAATTTCGCAGACCACTAATACGAATCCAGTGCCCCGCTTGCTGAAGCACCTGGACTCCCAGTACGGGATGGGGTCCTTCAGGCACTCTCCATCCTCTCTGTCTCTCTCTCTCTCTGTCTCCCACTCTTTCTCTCTCATTCTCTCTTTCTCTCTCTCTCATTTTCGCTTTCTCTCTCTCTCCCTCTCTTTCTTTCTCTCCCACTCTTTCTCATTCTCTCTTTCTCTCTCCCCCTCTCTCATTCTCTTTCTCTCTCCCCCTCTCTTTCTCATTCTTTCTTTCCCCCACTCTTTCCCTTTCTCTCCCCTCTTTCTCATTCTTTCTCTCTCTCTCCCACTCTTTCTCTCTCATTCTCTTTCTCCCCCCTTTCTCTCTCTCTTTCTCCCACTCTTTCTCTCCCCCCCACTCTCTCTCATTCTCTCTTTCTCTCTGTCCCCCTTTCTCTCCCCCCCTTTCTCTTTCTCCCTCCCGCTCTTTCTCTTTCTCTCTCTCCCACTCTTTCTCTCTCATTCTCTTTCTCTCTCCCCCTCTTTCTCTCTCTCCCCACTCTCTCCCTCTCATTCTGATTCTCTCACTCTGATTCTCTTTCATTTTCTCTCCCTCTCTCTCATTCTCTCTCTGATTCTTTGGTTCTCTTTGATTCTGTCTCTTTCTCTGTCTCTCATTCTCTCTCTCTCACTCTCTCTCTCTGATTCTCTCTGTCTCTTTCTCTCATTCTCTTTCATTCTGTCTTTCTCTCTCTTTCATTCTTTGTCTCTTTCTCTCTCTGTCTTATTCTGATTCTCTCTTTCTCTCTCATTCTCTCTCTCTCTCATCTCATGGGCCAGCCAGTGTCTTGGGGCTGAGAGGAAGTCAAGCATCTCCCTGAGAGACTGAGGGCCGGAAGAAGTGTGGGAGCGAAGCACTACTTGAACTTGTGCGGCATGAGCATTTGCCTTGGTATATTTGCGCCAGCCGATGGCCAAGGCAGCCCTCATCTGTCTGCTGAAAGTGCAGCATCAGGATTCTGCCTTGCTATATTTGCGGCGCAAGGCAGCCTTTGTTTCCTGCTGCTTGGGACTCAGAGCGGTAAATAGCGTCTGATCCGGAGAGCTGCTGGATTTTGCTCTCTAATCCGGATGCCAAATCGGCCCCCTGCAAACTCTCGTCTCTCGAGGAGCGCTCCCTGAAGCGGGGCTGGAAACTTTGGTTGGACTGCTTGAGAGGAGAGCTTGCAGGGGGGCGATCTGGTGTCTGCAATGGAGAGCGGCATCCGGCTTTTTCTCTCCGCTGTAAGAGCGCTGTAAGAACGGCAGCCCTCATCTCCTAATGTTTGGGACTCGGAGCGGTAAATGGTGACTGGTCCAGGGAGCAGCTGGATTTTGTAGTCCCAAGCATTAGGAGATGAGGGCTGCCACTCTTACAGCGCTCTTACAGCGGAGAGAAAAAGCCGGATGCCGCTCTCCATTGCAGACATCAGATCGCCCCCCTGCAAGCTCTCCTCTCTCAAGCAGTCCAACCAAAGTTTCCAGCCCCGCTTCAGGGAGCGCTCCTCGAGAGACGAGAGTTTGCAGGGGGCCGATTTGGCATCCGGATTAGAGAGCAAAATCCAGCAGCTCTCCGGATCAGACGCCATTTACCACTCTGAGTCCCAGGCAGCAGGAAACAAAGGCTGCCTTGCGCCACTCCTGACACAAATATACCAAGGCGGAATGCTGCTGCCGTACAAATGAAAGTTGTGCTTCACTCCCACAGCTTCCAGCCATCGCAAACACCGCTTCTTCCCGCTTCTGCCGCCCCCTCCCCCACCGCCACAACAGCACCATTCATTCCGGATGGCGAGGGCTGCGCTCGTTTTTCTGTATTGCACCACCATCAAAACCCCTGTGAAAGGGTTGTTTGACCCCCCCAACCACTGAGCTAAGGTAAGCAAGCCAGGAAAATGCGCTGCGCACTCCCACCCTTTGCCTGCGAGCCCGGACGCTGATCCGGACGGCTGCAGAACGAACTGGGCACCGGCTGTCATGTCTTTTCTGCTGTGCGGGGTTCGGCACCTGGGCTCCCGGGGTTTAAGCCTCTGGGCCAGCCCGTGCTGCTCCAGGATGTTCACTTCGGGCTCCTTGGAATCGCTGCCGGGCAGTTCTTCCCGTTGGGGCGATGGTGGGTGGCAGCGATCGGCGTCGCTTGGACTGCGGGAGCCACGGCGGACTCCTTCCCCACGAGGTATTGCTCTGCATTTCACCACCTCTTCCAGGCTCGCAGCCACCCACCATCGCCCCAACGGGAAGAACCACCCGGCAGCGATTCCAAGGAGCCTGAAGCTAACATCCTGGAGCAGCACGGGCTGGCCCGGAGGCTTAAACCCCGGGAGCATAGGTGCCGAACCCCGCACAGCAGAAAAGACATGACAGCCGGTGCCCAGTTCGTTCTGCAGCCGTCCGGATCGGCGCCAAGCCAGGAAAATGCGCTGCGCACTCCCACCCTTTGCCTGCGAGCCCGGACGCTGATCCGGATGGCTGCAGAAGGAACTGGGCACCGGCTGTCATGTCTTTTCTGCTGTGCGGGGTTCGGCACCTGGGCTCCCGGGGTTTAAGCCTCTGGGCCAGCCCGTGCTGCTCCAGGATGTTCGCTTCGGGCTCCTTGGAATCGCTGCCGGGCGGTTCTTCCCGTTGGGGCAATGGTGGGTGGCTGCGATCAGCGTCGATCGCTGCGCACTCCCACCCTTCGCCTGCGAGCCCAGGTGCCGATCTTCTTGGACTGCGGGAGCCACGGCGGTGCTCGCCGGGCTGGGTCTGGTGCGGTGGGCGGAGATGAAGGAGCAGCCTCGGTGGCAGCAGCAGCAGCAATTACAACGGGAAAAGCCGTGGGGAAAGGAGGACGAGGAAGATCTGGCAAGGCGGTGCGAGCACTTCATGGCTCCTCCGGTGAGCGGATTGCGAGAGCTGAGCGACTGGGGCGGAGACATGCGAAGTCGCATGGAGCTTCTCATAATGGAGACGCAGAGCCAGGTGTGCAAGGCGCTGGCCCAGGTCGACCGCGCCGCCGCTTTCACCGTGGACTGCTGGGAAAGGAAGGAAGGTGACCCGAATTCCGGGGTAGAGTGGGGACGCGTTCCTTTCTCGTGGGCCGCGCACTGCCTGGCACCTCTTGTAGGTTGGAACTAATTCAGAGTACAGCTTCCCCTCAATGTAGCCGGCGCTCCCAAAGTGTCATCGGTCAGCGCCAGCAACTCAGATTCGGGTACCCGGCGTATAAGACGACCCCCGACTTTTGAGATGATTTTCCTGGGTTAAAAAGTCGTCTTATACGCCGGAAAATACGGTACTAATAGCTGCACTAGCCTGTTTTTCAAGAGACTGGCATGTTACTGCTTCCTATTCCCTGATGACAACAAATAACAACGGTGGGATTGGAATGGAGACTTTCCTTCTAAATCTTACATAACCTCCTAAATACTGAACTTGTATGGTTTGCTTGCAGTCTTACTATATCAAAAAGAAGGGGACTGGAATGACTGACAGAATATAAAAATGCCCTGCTGAATATCACCAGGATTAGTTCTAGTTTACCATATTGACTTGCAAACCATTTAGATTTTGGAAATATGAAAGATGAAATATTCACTTGATATACAACTTTTAAGCTATGAAATATTTTTTATTATGACTAAAAGAGGACTTTATCTTCAATGATTGTATCTAAATTTATTTTAAATTCATCTAAAACGAGTCTGTACTATATGACAATGAATTTCATAAATCACATTCTGAAGAATGCCATCTATTTGGATCCATAAAATGTTCTTGCTCTTTTGCACTACCTTTCCTATGGTAAGAAACTCTTTGTCATAGCTGTGAGTCTCCAACTGGTATTCTATAAAATACTTAAATATTGTTCTCGTAGTTAGTTGAGAGTTTGCTGGTTGGGGTTCCAGTTGAATTGTCTGTGGGGGTGGGTGGATAGGGAGGATTCATTATTGGTTCTTATTTTTATTTTGTGTTATTATTGTATTGCATTGTTATTCTGCTTTGTTTTACTAAATAGGGTCCAGAGTTAGTTTGGAATCTGATGGTACCTAAAATTAATGAATTAAATAAATATTAAACTCTAAAGAGACTTATTCCTCTCACAGAATACCTCTTATTTCATTGTTGAGAGAGCATATGGCTAGATAATTACTATACTGAATTTACAAACTGAAAGATACCAGAAACTGATTTGGAAGGAAAAAATCATAACTTGAAAAAGGACACTTTACCTAATAGATAAAGAAAATTGGCTGAAGTTTTAAAAATTAAAGAAGAAATACAAATAACAAACCAAGAGAATGGCCTCCAAATTGTTTTCTTACTGGATTTACAAAATAGTCTTGTTAAACTCGTAAAGAAGTCTGTGACATGGGATAACAAAGAATTAAAGAGAAATCAAATCCTGACATTAGAATGAATGAAATAGTAAGACTCCTAGGAAGGAATATTTATTTATTTATTATTTATTTTATTTTATTTCTATACCGTCCTTCTCCTGCGGGACTCAGGGCGGATATAAAACATTGCATATAAAATTTAAAAACAATTTAAAAAAACAATTAAATAATTTCGGCCCAAGATTTAAAACAACCCAATTAAAACAGAATTCAATTAAAACTGAGAGGATGGGATCAAGCCAGCCCGGCTAGATGGAATAAGTATGTTTTCAGGGCCCGACGAAAAGTCCGGAGGTCTGATATCGTGCGTATCTCAGGGGGTAGGTCATTTCAGAGGGCAGGTGCTGCCACAGAGAAGGCTCTCCCCCTGGGGGTCGCCAGCCGGCACTGTCTGGCCTACGGCACCCTGAGGAGGCCCTCTCTGTGCGAGCGAACTGGTCGGTGGGAAGCTATTGGCGACAGAAGGCGGTCTCGCAGATACCCCGGCCCTAAGCCATGGAGCGCTTTAAAGGTGGTCACCAACACCTTGAAGCACACCCGGAAGACCACAGGAAGCCAGTGCAACTCGCGCAGGAGAGGTGTCATATGTGAGCGCCCCGTCGCTCCCATAATCCCCCGCGCGGCCGCATTCTGGACTAACTGCAGCCTCCGGGTGCACCCCAAGGGGAGCCCCATGTAGAGAGCATTGCAGTAGTCCAGGTGGGAAGTGACGAGTGCTTGAGTGACCGAATATAAAGTTGGTTTATTTGATTAAGTAAAAATAAGGGGTTTCTTTTCTTTTCTTTTTTCTTTTGCATAGTACTGGCATCCTTAATGGATTTTTTGCTGACAGTAGGATTGAAACATTGATGATTTATCAATTTACTTATAGTAAGGGACGGGATATTGGGTGAAGATGTATCTGTTTGTAACCATGTAAAGAGTGAAGAATTACTAAATTTGTCTATAATGGAGTTTGGAGAATGGAGTTTGAAAGTCATGTCTTTATAAATTTATTTTCTTGTTCTTTATTATAATTATTATTATTATTATTAGTTAGACTTCTATACTGCTTCATAGTGCTTTACAGCCCTCTCTAAGCGGTTTACAAAGTTAGCATATAGCATATTGCATATTAACATATTGCATTAGCATTAGTATATTGCCCCCAACAATCTGGGTCCTCATTTTACCCACCTCGGAAGGATGGAAGGCTGAGTCAACCTTGAGCCGGTGAGATTTGATCTGCTGATCTGCTGAACTAGCAGTCAGCTGAAGTAGCTGCAGTACTGCACTCTAACCACTGCGCCACCTCGGCTCATCTATTTCTTTATTATAATCTCTTTTTCTTGCACTTTTTATTTGTTCTAATCTGCCTGTTAAGTTTAATTTGTATTAGTTTTTACAATTGTAATCAAAATCCTTAATAAAATATATATATATAAAACAAAAGAAAGAATATACAATATGGAGAAAATTGGTATAATAACCCATATACAATATACTACATTATTAATTCCAAAGTTCATCAGTTAAATAAACCAGACAAATATATAGAGACAGAACTTAGTTTCTAAAACGATATGCTTAGAATGAAGACAAGAGATAAATAATATATCCATGTAGCTATTTTTTCATAAATGGATTGCAAAAATGCAAAAAAAATACTGCTGTTGATTTATGTATTATAATATTACTGTCCATTTCATTTTTTCTTCTATCATTATAATAATCAATGCTCAGTAATGGCAGGTTCTGTATAGTTTGCATGGTGCTTCATAGAAAATTCATTCCAACTAGTCTTCTTTAATCCAGTGCTATCTAAAGATATTGGTTGGCATATAAGCCCCAAAGTATAAACGAGACTTGGACAACACTGATTGGACATTCTGGTTTAGTAATATCATCATAATTTCATGGGATCAAATCAGTGGTGGAATTCAAATTTTTTTACTACCACTTCTGTGGGCATGGCTTGGTGGGCATGGTGTGGCTTGGTGGGTGTGGCTTGGTGGACATGGCAGGGGAAGGATACTGCAAAATCTCCATTCCACCCCACAATTCAGAATTGTCATCTCACAATTCTCCATCCAAGTCCAGGCCAATCATATCTAAAGCCAAGGAAGCTCATCGAAAAAGTTAAAAAAAGAGTCATAGATTTGGCTGACCAAGATGATATTGCAACACTTAACTGTGTTAAATTTTTGAAGTGGCTGGCTCAATAAAATCAGTTTCTCAGTTAGAAAAACGTTTAACATTTAACAACTTATATACCTCAATATCTCAGACGAACTTCATCTAGAGTCATCATTAAGTTGCAGAGGCCTTAAAGTTTCTAAAGTGGTATACCTACTATGCACATGCTACCTGCCATGTTAATGTTGTTGAATTAACCCAGAAAAAAGACACTGAGCTTGTTGATCAGAAAGGTCGGCAATTCAGCAGTTTGAATCTCTAGTACAGGTCTCCTGCATGAGGGGGTTGGACTAGATGACTTCCAAGGTCCCTTCCAACTCTGTTACTGTTACTGCCATTTTAAACAGATCATAAAAGGACTACTTTAATTTAACAAGGGGCTATGTTATATACTGTTTGGTATTTTTAATACTTCATTTAATGTATTATTATAAAAACAATTATTATTTTAAAATGTGAATAATACATTTTATTATTTGGGTACTGTGGTATTTATACAATGTTGACTGAGCTTATTAATGCATTAACTCTTATACATATTTCATACTTTTTTCCTACTCATTGATAGCTCTTTAATGATGTTTAATGCTGGCTGAAATTTTCTATTGTTCCTCTGTATCTTTGTAAGATTTATTTCTATTCCAGAAAATATCACAAGGGAGTAGTCCTATTGTTTATAGAATGTTATTATACTAAACCCTTATAATGAAAATTTAAATTATTTGCAAATCAGAGAAGAAATATGCAGTTTCGAATTCTGTAGTAATACTGCATGGTGTACCATTGCATTGGTTAGAACATATATTTCAGAACTCAATTTTGTGCCATAATACTTATATTTGAACTAAAGACTTTACTTATTTCAATTAAATATTAATCTACTGTGTTTTATTTTAATTAAAGACTTTATTTTAATTGTAAAGTTATGTATCTGCTTTGTATAGCAGAAATCAAAGACTAATTTCCCAGTCTCAAGCACAGTACACATGCATTATGGAATTAATTTGAAAATGATAACAGAGCCTTTGATCTGCATAATTCTTGCATAATAAAATCTCTCAAATATTATATTTATCATGCAGGGTAGCTACTTTAGGATATATATGGTTAAATTAGAACTGCTGGGATGCCAACCTCTATTCTGCCTGAAAACTATTTTGTTAAGAGGTGCAGTGTGAGTAATATCCAAGCATTTTCATTACGGCTTGACTGTGATTATCATACAACAAATGTGTCACAGAATTCAGTCTATATCAGTGATAGCTAACCTTTTTGCCATTGCATGCCAGGAGGAGGGGGCGGGGAGGGTCGCATGCACACGCATCATGCAGGCGCAACCTGCCTCCCACTCCTAGCACATGATGGCCTGGTAGGCCCGTTTTTCTTTCTTACCTGGTTCCAGATCCTCTCTATTTATCTGGGAAGGGCAAAAACAGCCTTTCTCACTCTCTCGGAGGCCCTCCAAAGGCCTGAAACGGCCCATTTCCCAACTCCCGGTGGGACAGGAAGTGACATTTTTTGTTGTCCCCAGATTCCAGAGCCTCTCTAGGAGTCTCTAGGAGCCTCTCTAGGAGTCTCTAGGAGCCTCTAGGAGTCTCTGGAGGCTGGGGACAACAAAAAACATTACTTCCTGTTCCACCGGGAGTTGGGAAATGGGGATTTTCAGGCCTCCGAGGGATTGGGAAGGGGTGTTGGTCCTACCTGATACGCCCCTTCTCAAGGAGTGGAGACAGCAGCCAGACGTGGGTTGTGCTCACTGGACAGAGGTTGGACTGAGCCTGAAATTCTTCTTAAATCCGGCCCCGTTGCTAGGGCACCCAGCTTTTGTCGAAGGAGAAAACAGACTCAGTGTGTGGAAAGAAAAACAGGAAACAATAAATGAGATAAACCAATAACAGTAATGACCAGACTGAAAACCAGGGTGGGGCTGCTGTCTCCACTCAATGAGAAGGGGCGTATCAGGTAGGACCAACGCCCCTTCTCCATTGAGGGTGGAGACAGCAGCCAGACGTGGGACATACCAAAGATCACTGTCCCATATCACGGGCGGGAACAGTCTGGGCTGAAGACCTCTCCCGAGCTTCAACACCCTGTAACACTCTCCTCCCAAAGTCAGCCTCCGCAGATGCGAACTTATCTAGCTTATAGTGTCTAATAAAGGGGGAAGGAGGCGTCCAAGTTGCCGCCCTGCAAATTTCGACCAAGGAAGACTTCGAAGCCCAAGCTGCCGTGGTCGCAGCGCTCCTGGTAGAATGAGCTGTGACAGTAGAAGGAGGAGGCAACAATCAAAGTTCGTATGCAGTTGTAATCGTTGTTCGGATCCAACGCCCCACCGTGGAAGAGGTCACCTTTTGTCCTAAGGAAGATGGTAGAAAGGAAACAAACAGTGATTCTGTACGTCGAATAGCAGCAGTTCTCTGGATGTAGAGTTTAAGTGCCCGGCGGACATCCAGCGTGTGTAATGGCTCTCTAATGGATTGGAAGGGCAGGGATAGAAATCTGGTAGGACCAGTTCCTGTAAACAATGAAATGGAGAGTTAATTTTGGTCACGAATGTAGGGTCCAATCTGAGGACCACCCGATCTCCATGAAATACACATAAATCATCCCTAATAGATAATGCTGCTAGTTCAGAAATTCTGCACGCCGATTGTGATTGTGATTGCAACCAAAAAAGCCACCTTGCCCGACAACAGGCGCAAGCTGACTGAATCGAGAGGCTCGTATGGAGATCCCATAAGAGAGTCCAGCACAAGGGAAAGATCCCAAGAGGGATACCGATGCAGAACAGGCGGGCAGAGATTAGTTGCACCTCGGAGAAACCGCCAAATCAGAGGTTGCTGAGACAACGAATGTATAGAATTATATGTCAGGATGGAAGAAATTGCCGCAACTTTTCTGCTGAGGGTGTTAGGAGACAGCCCTTTGTCCAAACCAGACTGTAGGAACCGGAGGACTTGCAAGACTGAAGCTTGAAGAGGGGAGAATCCTTGGGATACACACCACGAGGAAAAGGACCGACAAGTAGCCGAATAAATACGTTCCGTCGATGCTCGCCGAGAGGCCAGGATGGTATGTATCACGTCAGAAGGGATGTGGTCCCGCTGCATTGCTTCCCACTCAACCGCCAAGCGGTCAGCTGAAGCCACTGAGGCTCCAGATGTACCATTGTCCCTTGGCTGAGACAATCCGGGGTACACGGAATCCTCCAAGGAGGAGATACTGACAGATGCATGAGGTCTGCAAACCATGATCTCCTCGGCCAATGTGGTGCCACCAGAATAACCTCCGCCTGTTCCAGTAAGAGTTTCCGAATCACCCTCGGGATGAGGGGAATCGGAGGAAAGGCATACAGCAGGCTTTGCGGCCAAGGGGAGTACAGAGCATCCACAGCTTCCGCCTGATGGGAAGGGAAGTGGGAGAAGAAGCGAGGCAACTTGCTGTTCTGAGGGGAAGCAAACAGGTTTATTTTCGGAGTCCCGAAATGAGCAGTTATTCTCCGGAATAGGAGCGGGTGAAGGCTCCATTCTCCGTGATCTAACTGTTGGCGGCTCAGCCAGTCTGCCATCACGTTCGAGACCCCCAATATATGACTCGCCTTCAAGGAGGCCAGATGCCTCTCTGCCCAAAGGCCTAGTCTCTTGGCTTCCCACATCAACGACATGGACCTGGTGCCGCCTTGGTGATTGACATGCGCCTTGGCAGAAGTGTTCTTGGTGAGAACCAACACATGCTCGCTGGTCACCTGTGGCTGAAAGGCCCGAAGCGCCAGATAAATGGCCCGCAGCTCCAGCCAATTGATGATGCGGGCAGATTCTATGGGTGACCAAGTGTCCTGAGTGACCCGAGCCCCGCAGTGAGCTCCCCAGCCAAACTTGCTGGCGTCGGTGGTCACGGTTACCCACCGGGGTTCCAGAAACAGACAGCCCTTGGAGATTGCCGGAGATCGCCACCAGCGAAGAGATGAGAGCACCTCCCGTGGGACTGCTACCCTGCTCGGAGAGGATCCCTTGGCCGTTGTCTGTAAAGGCAAGAGAAACCACTGGAGGTCTCTAAGGTGTAATCTGGCCCAGGGAACAATAGAGATGGCCGAGACCATCTTGCCTAGCAGCTTGGAAAGAAATAAGGGGGAAACTCTCTTGTCTCTCATGTCCTTAGCCACCATGGCTCTCAACCCGGCTTGTCGCTCCGGGGAGAGGAAAACCTTTCCTTGCGCCGAATCAATAATAGCCCCCAAATGCAGGATTCTAGTCGAGGGAACCAGGTGGCTTTTCTCCACATTAACAGAGAAGCCATGGGACGCTAGTGTCTGAATCGTAATACGGAGATCAGACAAGGCTTGCTGATGGGAAGATGACATAATGAGGATGTCATCCAGATAACACTGGAGACGAATGGCCTGAAGTCAGAGGCCAAAATCTTAGTGAAACTACGGGGAGCTGAGGAAAGGCCAAAGGGCAAGGCTCTATACTGGTAGTGAACCCCAGCAAAACAGAAACGAAGGAACTTTCTATGAGATGGGCGAATGGGGATATGGAGATAAGCCTCCGTGAGATCTATTGAGCAGAGGAGATTGCCCCTCCGTATGCCGTCCAGGATTGAACGTAAGGATTGCATTTTGAACCTTCTATAGACTACAAACCTGTTCAATCTTTTAAGGTCCAGAATAGGTCTCCACCCACCCGATGACTTAGGGACTAAAAAGACCCAAGAATACAAACCCTGTTCCGCCTGGTCACTAGGCACGCGTTGAATAGCCTTAATTGCCAGTAGATGGTTGATAGCCGATTCCATAAGAAATCGACGATCTCCAATTAGAGACCGAGGACAGCGGATAGAAGACAAAGGCGGGGTGGAAACAAATTCAATGGCCAGCCCAGATGAAATGGAGGCCCGGACCCAGCAATCTGAAGTAGTACTCTCCCAAATTTTGGCGAAGAGGCCCAATCGTCCGCCAATGGGAGGTTCCCTGGTACCACTAACGACGGCGACGGATGGAAAGACCCCTCCCCCTCGAAAGGGCCGTCGGGAACCGAAACTCCTACCCTGGCTGGTCTCTCCTGAAAGTTCCTCTGCCTAGAATTGAAAACCCCTGGATAGAAATTACCCATATTGCGGGGATGGCCCATCCCCCCCTTCCGCCGGACGAAGATGAGAGCGAGGTGGATAAGGGAAAACCCGAGGTTCTCCTCTACGGAACATTGCCAGCAGGATCTTCCATTTATCCTTGGTTTCCACAAGGAACTTATCAAGGGATCACCAAACAATTTTGAGCCCGAGAAAGGTACCGACGCCAGACGCCACTTATGCCTGGCGTCTGCCTGCCAATGTCGGAGCCACACTAAGCGGCGGGCTGCAATGGAAGAGGCCAGGGACTTAGCTGCGAATCGCGTAGCATGCAGAGTGGCATCTGCAGAAAACTGCACTGCCGCAACAATCTTATTCAGGTCCTGTTTCAATCTAGAGTCCTCAGAAGACATCTTTTCCTGTAATTGTTTAAGCCACAGAAGCGTTGTTCGATTAAAAAAGGATGCGGTGGTTGCTGATTTAATGGCCCATGCCGCCGCTAGGTGAGCTCTCTGGAGGACCTGTTCAGACTTGCGCTCCTCAGGTCGAAGACCTTCCTCAGGCTCTCCCAGAATGGGAGACGAAGAGAGCAATGCCGCCACAGGGGAGTCGACAGAGGGCACCTGAAGCAGGGACTCCAGGTCCGAAGAAACAATAAAGTTTCTTTTGTCAGTGGAAGATGGTACTGGAACCGAGGAAGGAGCTGACCACTGTTTTTGGATGACCTCCAAGAAAAGAGGGGGAGTAGGGATGGCCATCACTGCCTTAGGTTGCTCCACAAATAAAGGATTCAGGGAGCCAGCAGTTGGTAATGGCTCAGGCAGCGTTGTGGGCCCTAGTTGAGCAGTATTAACCGCTTTAAAAAGCAGTGATTTGAAGAGGGCTTGGGGAAATAGGCCCGTGAAGGCTGGCTGGTCCGGGGGTAACCCTTCATCCTCCGAAAGCTCTGGTTCCTGGGGTTCCATGTCCATCTCCTTGGAGTGAACACTGACCCCAGAGACGTATGGGGAATCCGAACCCGCCAGAGAAATAGCATCATCCATCTCAAACCTGGCTATGGATTCAGCAGGTTCGGAAATGACTGAACGCATGGAGGACGGCCCCTGGATAGGATGGAAGTGAGTAGACAACGATTGATGCACCGCTACAGCAATCATTCGTTGAATGTCCTCTGGTTGCCAATTAACCTGAGGTAGACCTGGAGCCGGGTCGGCCTCCGTAGAGGCACGGACCGGAACAGAAGAAGTGGGTGGAAGGACCACCACGAGTCTGGGAGCGCTGGACTCCACAGCAGAACGTGCTCCCGCTAAGGAAGCAGAACCCCAAACCTCAGTTGAAGTCACTGACATAGGAAAGTCCTGCAAGGACCTTTGATCAGGGGTCAGGGAACACTCTCGCACAGGATCCACAGAGTGCACCTGCCTGTCTTACCCTGGTGGGTCAATGCCAAGTAATTTATTAGAAACCACGTTTACAGGTTTTTCCTGAACTTTAGGTGCATTGGCACGGAATGAGGGGCGCTTGGTGGAAAGGACAGGAGGGAGCACCCCCTTGCTTGCTTCCTGGGTCTGTCCTTCCCGTACAGATGCCTCTGACTGGGCTCAAACCGTGGCCTTCCGGCCATGTTTGCTCTTAGCCTGAGCCTTGGGCATGGTGGAGAGAACAACCTCCAGACCAGGAAGGCCGAATGCAAAAAGGCAAAGTCTGACACTATATATATATATGTAAGTCCACCCAAGGCAGTGTTAAAGAAGAGGCCCAGCCACAGTCAGCAAAGTGTGGCAAAAAAACCACCAGCTAATTAAGCCTTAATCTCGGTGTTCCCAACCACTGGGATGGAAGGAGGCACACTGGCTACTTGCAGGCCCAGCCAAAACAGAAGACCCCTGAGGCTGACTCCACCAGGCTAGAGACAAACCGGCACTTTCAACAAAAGCCAACAAGTGGCTAAAGGCAGGGAGCACTCCGCTCTGCTTCAAAGCCTCGCGCCAAACAGCTGAGGCAAGGAGAGAGCGAACTGCCGCAGCTCCACTTTGAAGACAAAGGCACCGAGCTGCGGAAGGAGAACGCGCCATCAATCAGCGCTAGCCAGCTGAGACAGCGCGCTCCGACGAACAGGGTCTCCGAAATTAGCCCTGCAGCTTCGTAACTAAGAGAAGCCGACGAGCGGCCAGCGCTGGGAGGCGTGAAGCTCCACTTAATATCAGAGAGTTGGAATACACAAAATGGCCGTTCCAGCCAGGCAGGAGCACAAGACTCCACCAGTAAATTAATCTAAGGTAAAAAAACCTTTAATTAGATCAAATTGAATAACAGTATCCTCCCACCCCCGAAAGGGAGCGAAAAGCTCCACAAGTGTGTGAAAAACTAAACAGTTCACACAAGGGTGATAGGAGCTGAAAGAGGGGAAACTGGAGAAATGAGGAGAAATTTTACCTAAATCCAATCCAGAAACAAACAGAGTAGTCAGTAGCAAATCTAAGGTCAAAATCGAAGTTTTAGAAGGAAAAATATCACTCCAAAGTAGTAGCAATTAGAGCACACTTTCCACACAACTGTCCAGTCTGACGACTGAGCAAAAAGCTGGGTGCCCTAGCAACAGGGGGCCGGATTTAAGAAGAATTTCAGGCTCAGTCCAACCTCTGTCCAATGAGCACAACCCACGTCTGGCTGCTGTCTCCACCCTCAATGGAGAAAGGCTGTTTTTGCCCTTCCCAGATAAATAGAGAGGATCTGGAACCAGGTAAGAAAGAAAAACAGGCCTTCCCACCCACCCCCCAGGCCCTCCAGAGGCAGGAAACAGGCTGTTTTCCTACTTCTGGTGGGCCCAGAAGGCCTGAAAATCAGCTGGACAGTGCGCGCATGCTTTTTGCTTGCTTGCTTTTGCTTTTTTAATTTATATGCCGCCCTTCTCCGGAGACTCAGGGCGGCTTACGTTAAGCAATAGCCTTCATACTTTTGTATATTTATACAAAGTCAGCTTATTGCCCCCACAATCTGGGTCCTCATTTCACCTACCTTTGAAAGGATGGAAGGCTGAGTCAACCTTGAGCCTGGTGAGATTTGAACTTGCAGTAATTGCAAGCAGCAGTTGTTAATAACAGTGCTTTAGTCCACTGTACTACAGGCTCTGGGGCATGCGCCCCAGAGCTGAGCTGGTGTGCCTACTAATAATATGGCTCCGTGTGCCACCTGTGGCACGCGTGCCATAGGTTCACCATCACGGGTCTATATACATTGTACCTTCCATTTTTCTGGAATATTCTTTGATTCTTCTAAAACCCAATAGGTTTAAGTACAATGAGGCACAAAGATGCAGATACAAACAATTGTTTAATAGGCACTAGTACATTATTGTTACAGTTTTTAGTGATTAGATCAAGCCAAATACTCCGAATAGAGTCTGATAATTTGGGATTATACAAATATCTGTACTCAATGTAATGTACTGTAATTTAACTTAATAGAACATAAGTAGTAAAGTAGATTAATGACATGGACATAACCTTTGATACAGTATTTCCAAGTTGGTTAGCTAAATCTTCATTCTGGTAATCTACAGACATGTTTTTGTAAAATGTATTTGAAATAATTAAAATGTTATTAAGAATACTTTAGCATTTCTGTAAAAATATAAAACCAATTTCAACTAAATTTTAGGTGAAGAAATTGTTAAATAATCTGAGAAAGACAGATCTTTATAAAAACAATCCACACTATCATGTATTATTCTTTTTCCTCCCAATATGAATTGCTTGAATCTAAGATATAACAGTAGAAGATTCTGACACTGAAGTGATACCAATTTAGAAAAGCTGGTTAAACTGTCAAGAATGCACAATGCAATTGTAGCATCTGCAAATAGATGTTGTAATTTAGTCCTATCCATGAATCAGCTATATGAACTGCCAAGAATATAGATTCTATTATTATTGTATTTGTATTCAAGATGTGACACTAAGACACATATGTATGAAAGTGACACCACAATCATTACGTTTCCTTGTAAAATAATAATAATAATAATAATAATAATAATAATAATAATAATAATAATAATAATAATAATAATAATAATAAAAAAATACAATTAAATAATAATCAGTTTTATGAATAAAAGCTTGTTCGGGCTCTTAAACAAAATTGGCAAGATTAAGACTGCAATGCCTTCCATTAAGTTCTGAGCCAAGTGATATAATAATTATTTACCAAATTGTTGTTTGCCTTTGAGAAGTATTGCGACAATGATGAATGGGGAGCTTCAAGCCTACTAATCTTATCACATTTACCAAGTTCTCTTATCTCTCATTTCTATGCTTAATCTTCTTTACCTTTTTTCTTTTGTAATTTGACTTTGATTTCTATGCTTTACTGAGTGCTAAATTTCAGCTTTATTTTTTATTTAGATTTGCAACTGCTGCAGGTATAAGAATCACAGCTGAACATCACATTTCAAATTCAATCTCCTTGTGTACTTTCCTGCACTCTTGTCCACTTTATCTCTTTATTTTGCAAGTTTATTAGCTATTTCACACAAGATGGAAGTTCTTAGTATTAGCTCCAATACCTTCTAAATCAATCCTTTATTCTGATTATATTGAACATTTTTTTCAAACGTTATTTCCTGAACAACTTTTAGTGATTACAACAGATCTCTTTAAATGGAACACAAATATAATATTAGAAAGACTGTATCACATAGGAATCTTAAAAAATATGAAATTAACTTAATAATTGTAGTGTATTTAAAGTTTGTGACATGCTGCATGAATTTCCAGGCAATTTTCTCTGGCCCTACTAAAAAATATTTGACCTACTTGTCATTGATTATGTATCTGATCTATGGACCAATAAAAATGACTTCCTTAAACTTGGCATCAGTTATTCTTGGAAACATCTATCTAAGATAACAATTTTTTTTGTTTAGTTGGGTTCTAAACTTGGCAGAATTTTATTTATTTCCAAACTTATTTTTAAGATTTTTTGTTAAGGACTTTTTACTGTTTTTCCAGATACTTGAAATAGATGGGTTTCATCCTCAGTTTCTTAACATTCCAGTGAAAGAATGTGTTAGCCTACAGTCCAAACTGAATGCATTGTAAACTGTTATTGAAGTAGTCTGGACAGGATTTTCTCAGACTAGCATAGAGTAAAGGCAGCATGTGCAAGAGGAACAACATAAAAGTAGTAGAAGATGTACTCTGAAGTAATATATATCCAAGATACGAAATCCAGATGTCCATTAGATGGCAGCTAGAAAACTCTGTGTTCTTCATAATGGTAGATGGAAATGTGACTCAGATGTGGTAACTGTTAGCTAACCAATAGTAAATGACAATATTAGTCTGAAGTAGTGACAAATTGATTGTGGGCAGACAAACATAAATTCAACTTCTAGAATGTTCTCTATCAATATGAAATTGAAAGCAATGAGACTTACATGATAGTAGCAAGTTTGAGAATATATAAAACAATTAGTTGTTTCAACAGGAAGTACAAAGTAAAATATGAAAAGTGTTGTCTTCTTGGTTAAAGTACATTCTGATTAAAGTTTCTAGAAATACTTGTATTGATATTAGAAATTTGACTGAGATATGAATGTGCATATAGATTTGTAATCAAGTGATGCTTTATTGTTGACTAAGAAGCTAAACAATCTGGGTATTATGAAATTACATGATTACATGTTATATTTACAGAACATTTAGGAAAAAAATATGGCATTTGCTACTCTAGTGATAATGACCAGTCTAGATTATTTAAATAGGAACTTTGTGTAAAATCACAGGCAGAATACTTTCAATACTTAGGAGCTTCCTTTCAGCTACTGAGGGATATATTACGATATCAGGTATGAAGAAATGTTAATAAGTAAAATGTAAGCTAGA
The DNA here is from genome assembly GCF_059756535.1 of Pantherophis guttatus. Classification (NCBI taxonomy): domain Eukaryota; kingdom Metazoa; phylum Chordata; class Lepidosauria; order Squamata; family Colubridae; genus Pantherophis; species Pantherophis guttatus. The sequence goes on along the minus strand of NC_142067.1, from coordinate 44,828,653 downwards.
AAGTAAACATATTAGAAAAGTAAAGTTTTTAAACAGAGAAAACAACCAACATTTATATATATTTCAAACAGCCTTACAGTATTCTTTCTCAATTAAAAATATTTTTTAAAAAGGGAAGATTCAGGTCTTCATAATTTCAGCATATAAAATTTACACTCAATTGTAATAAATTTACCTAAAACACTATCCATTACAGCAGTGATAAACACAAAAATGTGAGCAATTACTCAATGAGACTGTATCGTATATAAAACTTTCTGTATATTGCCTTTTTATTATTCAAGAAAGATTGAATTTAAATCTGAAAATCCAAATATGCCACGATTTACAAAATCTGCTAATGTTTACAAATCTAGAAAGCTATTTGATTGTCCATGGCATGCCACTAACCTTTGCCCAGCAGAAGTCTCTTTATGGAAAAGAGAATTCCATCAGTGTTTATATGGTTTGAAAATATGTATCACATATTTTAATATAGAGATCCAGTTTGATGTGATGGCATCAGATTACAAAATAATAAATTGTGAGTTCTAGTTCCAACTTTGGTATGAAGCTAGCTTGGTGACCTCGGCTTGGTCACTCTGTTTCAGTTCAGGGAAGGGAGCAAGGCAAACCACTTCAAAATTCCTTGCCAAGAAAACAGCAAGGGATGAATCTAAGCAATCACCAGAAGTCAATACTGCTCAAAGGTATACACACAAATTAAATTCTAAAATATAATTTTGAAGCACTGCAGAATGTTTTTCTATTTACTAAAAAAGTGAAAATTGCTTACTGCAGAGTATATTTAACAGCAGCTAGGCCATGTTTTCTAAGAATAAATGTTAATTCCAAGTTGTTCATGCTTATTTTTTCTGAACTAAGGTTTATATTTGGAAACAAAATAACAGATGCCAATTACCATAATTTAGTGTTAAAAATAACATTAATGCCTCTATTACTTATAATATATTCACCCAAATGTTTCATTAACTTACTAATGTAATATTAATGAGAAAACTAAATAAAATTTCCTGGTCCCAGGAACTGCAAAATGCCAGCTAATCATTAAATCCTATGTACCATTTCACTTAGTTTCATCTGCTCAGGTTATTTTGCAAATTCTCATTCACTGTTCACAAAAGAACAATTTAAATTACTTCAAAAATTAATTAGACATTTGTATGAAAGGCACTAGAACAACTGCTCCTCCTGTGAGTTCATAAAGCTGTTTAATTTGCTTTTGTAATTTCATTCAGAGAAGCTGGCAATGCCACAATAAAACACAGCATGCATAAATACGAAGCCAAATTTCTTTCTTAATTGTTCACTTTCATTTACTATGTTCATTTAAAAGATGCAAGTGCAAACACCTTTTAACCTCACCAATGACACAGCTGGGACACTCTTCACACATAATGCACAACAGCTTGGAATAATGCACCCCTTGTCAATTGGTAAAGACTATTCTGGTTTATATTTACAACCTACATTTATAACTGGCAAGGGAAAAAATTAATCCTCTCTTGGATTCTTTATATTTTATCATGCTTATACTGTACCAAACAACTGTTTGAACAAAGAAAAGGAAATGGTATTATAAATGAACCTACATTCATGCTAAAATGCTGCATAGCAATCATAGACATATTTAGTGTTATCCTTTTAATTCAGTTAATTTATATTATTATTTATACTTATACTTTCTATCAATAAATTTTGCTTGATCCAAAATATACCAAATTCCAAACTACAGAAACATGTAATTTCTTTTGAGACAAAATGTAAGAAATTCAGATAATGTAATTATTGTTTTACCTGAAGTTTATTATTCAATAACTATTCTTACCAACAAAAAAAAAAATCCTCCTTCCTTTTAAGATAACCAAAATTGCTTAATTATGTTCCTGTCTTGTTCTTTAGTCAGCCCGTATTTAGTGATAAAAGCTAAAGGATTTCTTCTTTTTTATATTATAAATTCCTAAGTCAAAATCTGTTTGATGGAATTCAAACAGAATGCAATTTTTGATTTACCAGCACACCAGCTTACAGGTCCATCTGCTAAAGAGGAATTTTGCCAGTTTTTAAAATACAGAGCTAATGTTGACAGTTTCCAGAAGATAAATAAATAATAACTTCTAGTGGGTATAAATATATTTTCAATTACTACATAGTGCCAAATATTATAATGGATGTGTTGATTTTAGAGCCATTAAGATTCTGACATAATATGTTTTGGTGCAATAAATAAAAATATGCAAAAACAGATTTACTAAAACTGTGAAATATAGATTTATCCCAAGTAAGACAGACATATGGATGGAGAGAGAGAAAGAGAAAAAGAAAGAGAAAGAGAAAAAAGGGAGAGAGCTATCTTTAACTATGTTTTAAAATATGAATTGTGAAGACATTCGTTAGGAATTTGATTAACACTACGTAAATCCTAAGAAAACCTATACATGGAGAAACTAAAAGGCCATCAAGTCTATCATTCTGTTCAAACAACTATTGCTCAGACAACTAATATCACAAATTGAATACTTATTTAGAGATTTTTCATTTAAGTACTGGCCAGGTAATTCATATACCATAAAATATGTGATGTTAAAATTGTTTTTTTAGCCCAATAACACCAAACTGTTACTGCTTCTTGCTAAACATGTTCGTTCTCTTGCCTATCTTCTTTCCCTATTTAAAAGAGCCACGCTTGTAGGGGGGAGAGATCTGACTAAAGAGCTGTGCTTGCGGAGAACAGGAGATGGAAACCGAACTTAAAAGTTCTCTCCTGCCTAGGTGGCGGTGGGTGCAGCCAGTCCCCGTCCCCACCTGCTCGGCCTGCAGCTCCCAGTGGGAAGGAGCCCAGGCAAGCAGCGCGTTTGTCCCCACCATCTTGGCAGCGCCATGCGTTGGGTGGGGAACAGCTGTCTCGCCAGGGAACGGGCTGGTACCGAGTTGTCTTCTGGTAAGAGGCATGCCGGCCCACTTGGAAAAAGTGGGGGGGCAGCACGCATGCGCAGTGCGGGGCACACGCATGCACAGTGTGGGGCGCAGGCATGCGCAGTGCAGGCACATGTGTAGAGGGAGCATGGGGGTGTCGTGCACGCATGCATAAATGTGGTGCGCATTGCATTATGGATTCCAGTACGCGGGAACGCGACAGCACTCGCACGCTCAGACTTTTGGCACGCAATGCCAAAAAGGTTCACCATCACTGCAATATAGGTATTTTTCTCTGTATAGTACTAATGCAAAAATCATTTTCATTTTAATCCCACACACACACACACACACATAAACATAGGCATTTTTATAATATTCTCTCCCATATACATAATACATTTTAAATTTTAATCTACTAGTATTTTTCATGGGACAATATCTGTCAGATATGTTTCTGGACAATGTATAAAGTCTGAAATTTTCTCTACCACCATCATGCTTTTTCTTGCCAGTTTATAAAATATGTATTTGCCTTACAGATTGTATCATCCGTCAATTTAATATAAACACAGAGTATTCACCATATACCTCTGCTACTTCTATAAATTTAGGTTTAGCTTTTATTTTAAAAAATGGTAATTACTGAAAAAAGTTGAAATATCATCTGAATATAACAGCATTTTATATTTAAATTTATCCAAGCAAATTAACTTCATGAACTGTTTTAATAAGCACTCCAAATGTTTCAATACCAAATTAAAAATTAGAAGAGACAAAGGACATGCTTGATGAATTCCTGGTTGCATTTTAATTATGGGTGAAATAATCCTACTGGAAAATTGTGTGAGCAGATTTATTAAGATAATAAATTGTAATCCAAGAAATATATTTTATATTTAGCAAATATTTATATTCTATACTTATATTTAATAAAATATAAAGTTTTATCATACTAGAACAAAAAAATGATTTGAAATTTATCAAAGGTTTTCTTCTGTATCCAATAAAGCCAACCCTCATTTAGGTTTACACAGCTATTATATCAAACAAAATACTTCTTATCTAAAGCTTGACTTCCATTCATGAAACCAGATTTTGCAGGATGAATTATTGCAGTTATAAAGTTGCTTACGTCAAAAGGAAATATCACGATGGCTATACAGATAAGTATGCCTTAGACACTACAGAGATTTCCATGGGACTATTTGTTTAGATTTTTTCTGGATAATTTTCAGTTTTTAAGTATCAGAATGTTGGCATATAGCTCACTCACACATGTTCATTCAAATACTTGCTGAAATACCATCATTTCTTCTTACATCCAGCAGTAGCAGAATGCAAGAAAAATTACTGTTTCATTAAAAGAAAAAATAGCATACGGGAGCAAAATAATGTTCCTTTCTGTGTATAACAGATTCCTTTTCACAACCAAAGTCCTCTGTGAATTGTGGCTAATAAGATTCAGAAACAGATTTTCTATATCCATATTATCTGGAAGTTAGACTTTGTGCTGGTAATTTTTAAAAGAAAAAGGGAGAACAGGATTATGTAGTTGATTGATTTCCCTGTATCTTTCAATGGCTTCCAATACTATCAAGAGAGCTAGATATAGATACAGAAGCTTATTCATACCTGGATGGCTGCTTCCAGAAAGATCTGCTGGGAAATTTAAGCTTTGCTTCCTGGAGTTTACACTATGATATTATGCAATGTTACATTTTTATTCCATGTGGTATTTAATAAGAAATCAGCAAGATTATTTGGATATTTTGATTGATGCAGCAGAAATGCTGAATCATTACTTAGCCATAGAATGGATTAAATTAGAATAACTTTATTATCACTTTAAATGTACACTGAGCAGTATACCTTAAAATGAAATTTCATTACAAACAGCTCTCAAAGGGTCACCAACTCCAATATACACTACATATACATGACAATCAATCAATCAATCAATCAATAAGCAAGCAAGCAAGCAAGCAAGCATATACCCATGTATATATTATATATTATACGACACAGAGAAACAACACAGTCTAGTTCGGATGTGTACATGTACATGGCAAGAAAAACGAATCTTCTGAGTTTACCAGATGGAAGGCATAGGGAACAAAGCTGTTACAGAATCTGGTAATCCTGCTATAAATACTTCGAAACCTCCTCCCAGAGGAAAGCAACAGAAACAGACCATGAAGTGCTTATAAGCACTATGTGTATCCTGAATAACGGGAAGCGAGCTATAATCTTCTCAACTGTCCTATCACTTTCTGTATGGACCTTCTATCTGAGGCACTGCTATCACCAAACCAAACAATGATGCAGTTTGTTAAAATGCTCTCAATCATTGCTCTGTAAAATGTGGCCAGGACAGGAGAAAGATGTGCTCTCCTCATCTGACGCAGGAAATGCAGATGCTAGTTTGGATGCTTCACTATGGATTGAACAAAGATGAAAAAAATTGATATTCAGTCTAGCTATCCTGTGTGTTGGGGAAATATTACAGATATCTGTGCTTCTATAACTGAAATCTCTTACTAAAGACTCAATAGTCTTCTGTGGTATAACACACTTTTTACCAGCTAAGGCTGATGTGTAACCCTACTTGAATACAACTAACATCACTACAGTAATCACTGTCATAATAAGTTCTCATTTAGATTACTTCACCTATGAAGACAGACTGGAAACTTCAGCTGGTACAAAACAGACGTTGACTTACCTGAACATCTGTTTTCAGGGTGCTGAAAGGATAATCCATGCATGGGTTATTTCTCATCTATCTGCCAGAGACTGAGTGTAAATTTTTTTCAATTTCCCTTTTGACCACCCCTCCTCTGCTTGGCTGAGGTTGTTCAGTTCAGTTCATGAAGGCGTAGTCATCCGGTATGTCATCAAGTGTGGCCAGAAAAACAAAAGAAAACCTGGGAACTAAACAGGAAGCCAAATGGGCGGGCTGGATTATCCTCTCAGTGCCCTGAAAAGGTAAATCAACATCCGTTTTCCAGTGCGCTGCTAGGATAATCCATACGTGGGATATACCAAAGCTCAAGGATCATGGGCGGGCGGCTGACTGATCACCTGACCCGGGGTGGAAACCACACATTGCAGCACCAGTCGTCCAAAGGACGCCTCAGCCAAGGCATATCTGTTGAGCTTGTAATGTCTTATAAAAAGTGACAATGACAACCAAGTGGCTGCTCTGCAAATGTCCATGATGGATGCCTGTGTAGCCCACGCTACCGTTGTGGCCGCACTTTGAGTTGAATGGGCCAAAATACGTCCTGGTAAGGGCTTGGCCTTGAGTTCATAGGCTTTTGAAATACAGGCCTTCAGCCAACGACCGACTGTAGAGGAGGAAACCTTCCTGCCCATTGATGAAGGGTGAAAAGATACAAAAAGCACCTCAGTCCATCTGAACGTAGCTGTCCTCTTTATATACCGGCAGAGAGCCTTCCTAACGTCCAAGGTGTGCCATCTTTCTTCCAGCGGATGGTGAGGAGCTGTCCAGAAATCCGGCAGAATGAGCTCTTGTGCATGATGAAACCAAGTGTTCATCTTGGGCAGAAAGGAGGGGTCCATCCGCAGGATGCTTGAATGGAAAATACAGAGGTCTTTTCGAACAGACAAGGCTGCCAGTTCAGATATCCTCCTGGCGGATGTAATGGCCAGGAGAAAAGCGACCTTGAGGGTCAGGAAGCAGAAGCTGATGAAATCCAGCGGCTCAAATGGCAAAGACATAAGCGCTTGAAGGACCAATGGGAGATGCCACGTTGGGTAGTGATGCACCACAGGGAGTAGTAGATTGGTAGCCCCTTGAAGAAAACTGTGAACCCTCAGATGTTGGGAGAGGGTATGGTGAGAGTCACAGGAGAGTACTGTAGACAATGCAGCCACCTGTAGTTGTAGTGTAGTGGGCACTAACCCCTTGTCCAATCCCGCTTGCAGGAATTCGAGGATGTCTGGTACAGAAGCTGAGGTTGGGTCGATGTGCTGCCTGGAACACCATAGATAAAATGAGCACAGAGAAGTGTTATAAATCCGGTTTGTCAACACACCCTCGAAGCCTGTATGGTATGTATCATCTTCTCTGAAAGATTATCTTTCCTCCGGAGGATCCTTTCAAGTGCCAGTCAACTGGAGCCACTGGGGCTCCCTATGGAGTATGACCCCCTGGCTGAGACAGATCCTGTCCTATGGAATCCTCCAAGGTCAGGACACAGAGAGGCTTACTAGGTCGGCATACCAGTGACATCATGGCCAATGAGGAGCAATTAGGAGCATCTCCGCTCATTCGGCTAACAGTTTCTGAATCACCATCGGGATGAGTGGGAGGGGAGGGAATGTGTAAAGCAGTCCCAGAGGCCATGTGATGTGAAGTGCATTGCATCCTTCTGCCCCGGGCTCAGAAACCGAGAGAAAACTCTCTGAAGTTGTGTATTTTCCGGCCTGGCGAAGATCAATAATCGGGGGGGGGGGGGGCAAATCGTAGTGACAGTTCCTGGAAGAGCTGAGGATGAAAATGCCATTCTGATGGATCTAGTTTTTGTCTGTTCAACCAGTCCGCTTGAACATTGGAAGAGCCGGAGATGTGCTCCGCCTTGATGGAGATCATGTACCTGTCTGCCCAGCTCATCAACCTCTCCGCCTCATTCATAAGAGATTGGGAACGAGTTGATATGTGCTTTCGTAGCTACATTGTCCATTAGGACCAGCACATGGCGGCCTGTTACCTTGGACCGAAAATGGCAGAAGGCCAGATGGACAGCCCTCAGCTCCAGCCAGTTGATGCTGTTTTTACATTCCGATGGTGACCACTGACCTTGGGCTACAACTAGGAATCTAGCTGTCTGGAGGCGCCATGAAAACAGCACTTATAACGAAGGATGTGAATAAGGTGAATAAGGTTGTTGCAAGGATTAAATTAACACTTATCAAACAGACAAATTACCTACAGTACAGTGGTGGTTGCTACAGAACAGAGTACTGATATTAGAACCAAAATCAAAATCATATTCAATTCCAAAGTGGAAAATCAGATTGGAGTCCAAAATAAAAAATTAAGATCACATGAGTAATTTAAAAATTGAAGATTTGGAAATCATACAAGAAATAACAGCAATAGCTATGAAAATGAACACTATGAAATACAAATCATCCAATTTAAGCAAAATCAGCTATTTCAATCAGACCATAGGCAATTATACTAAAGTATATATTCTGAAAATGGGCGTTGTACTTACCTGATACGCCCCTTCTCTGTGCTGCTGTCACGGCAGTCAGGCATGGGTGTTACATTGGATACTGATTGGTAGGACCAAGTCTACTGGAAGCTTTAGGCCCGCCTCTTCCTGCCTGGCTCCAGTTTTGAGGCGAAGGTATGCAGTAGACTGGCGTGTCTATAGAGATAAAAGGAAAGAAGTGAAAGAACCTCCCTCCCCATAATCCCCCGATACCGACCAGGGTGGGGCTGACTGCCGTGACAGCAGCACAGAGAAGGGGCGTATCAGGTAAGTACAACGCCCATTCTCCTATTGGCTGTCACGGCAGTCAGGCATGGGACATACCAAAGCTCCTGTCCTATAGGGTGGGTTCCGGTCAGACTCGTTGGAGCACTCTCCTGCCAAAGGGGGCGTCGGCGGAAGCGTAGGTGGCAAGGCGGTAGTGCCGAATAAATGGTGTCACCGAAGTCCACGTAGCCGCCCGACAGACCTCCTCCAGTGGGGCCTGCGTAGCCCACGCCACGGATGTGGCCGCACTTCTGGTGGAATGCGCCGTTATACGCCTTGGAACAGGTAAGGATTGTGATTCATATGCTCTGGCAATGGTAGCCCGTAGCCAACGACCTACGGTAGAAGCTGAGATTCGGGCACCCATAGTGGACGGCTGGAAGGAGATGAAGAGGGCTTCAGTCCGCCGGAAGAACGAAGTACGGGAGATGTATATCTTTAGAGCCCTGCGCACATCCAGGGAATGCCAGGTTTTTTCCAAGTGATGCCGAGGTTGTGGACAAAAATTTGGTAGGATGAGCTCCTGGGACCTATGGAAGGTGGAATTAACCTTCGGGATGAAGGCCGGATCCAAGCGGAGCACAACCCTGTCCTTGTGGAAGATGCACAGGTCAGAGCGGACGGAAAGGGATGCTAATTCCGATATACGGTGTGCAGAGGTAATGGCCACTAGAAAAGAGACCTTGAAGGATAGGAATTTCAAGTTGACCTCTCGGAGAGGTTCAAAGGGAGATTTCGTAAGGGCAGTGAGGACCTTGTTCAGGTCCCAGGTGGGGAACCTGTGGATTACTGGAGGTTGAAGATTTGTAGCTCCCCGCAAAAATGCCCGGATGAGGAGCTCCTTGGAGAGGGAAAGGTCAGGCCCGAGGGAGAGAACGGTCGATAGCGCTGCCACCTGGTGATGTAGAGTGTTAGGTGAGAGGCCGGATGCGAAGCCGTCATGGAGAAAATCCACCAATTGAGCCACAGAAACAGCTGAAGGATCTAGGTGGCGTTTGGCAGTCCAACGAAGGAAGGACTTCCACGTGGAATCATAAATACAAGCGGTGGAAGGTCTACGAGCTGCTAGGATGATAGGGATGGCAGCGGAAGAGATGTTGGCCTTAATTAAACATTGCTGCTCAACCTCCAGACAGTCAGATGATAGACCTGGGGGTCCGGATGGACGAGATCGCCTTGAAGCAGGACGATCTGGTTGTCCGGAATATGCCATGAGAGGGACCCAAGGTCTGCGAACCATGGCCTGCGGGGCCAGTGAGGGGCCAGAAGAATGAGCTCCGCTCGTTCTTGCAAGAGCTTGCGAATCACTTTGGCCACCAGAGGAAATGGAGGGAACGCATAGAGAAGCAGTCCGTGGGGCCAAGGACTGTGAAGGGCATTCACTGCCTCTGCTCCCTCCGAGGGAAAGCGGGAGAAGAAGCGAGGCAGGAGGTGGTTGTCGGTGGAGGCAAATAGGTCCACCTGAGGCATGCCGAACCGCTTGGACAGTAGTTCGAAGAGATGAGGGGAAATGCTCCATTCCGTGTGATCCACCCGAAGACGGCTGAGGGAGTCGGCCTGGATATTGTCCTTCCCTGCAATGTAGTCTGCCCGAAGGGAGCTCAGGTGAGCTTCAGCCCACAGATCCAAACAAAGAGCCTCCCTCATCAGCGTCCTTGATCGGGTCCTGCCCAGTCTGTTGATATGGGCTTTGGCCGAGATGTTGTCCATGAGGACCAGCACATCTCGGCCTTGGACGTAGGGCAGGAACCTCCGGAGGGCTAGGTAGACTGCTCGTAACTCCAGGACATTGATGGAGAGCAAGCGGTCACTCGCTTGACCACAGACCTTGAGTCGAATGAGATTCGAAATGGGCTCCCCAGCCGATGAGGCTTGCGTCGGTTGTTAAGACTATTCTCTGGGGCTCGTGGAATGTGCAGCCCTTGGTTATCGCTGGCGAGGTCCACCAACAGAGGGACGAGACCACAGGAGGAGGAAGCAGTATCGTCTGTGAGGGTAGGCTGGGAGAACTCCGTTGGAAGGGAAGTAACAACCACTGGAGCTCCCTGCTGTGGAGACGAGACCAAGGGACGATCCCGTAAGCGGACACCATTTTTCCGAGCAGGGTGGAAAGATCTGACAAGGAAGATGACCTACGGCGTTGGATACGGGTTGCTAGGGAAGAGAGGCTAAGCTGGCGGTCCTGGGACAAATATACCTTCACTGCGTTTGTATCAATGATCGCCCCCAAATGCGGGTAACAGGCGTTAAATGGCTTTTAGCCCAATTGATAGAAAAGCCGTGAGATTGCAAGGTGTGGACCGTACGATTGATATCTAAAATGGCCTGCTCAGGGGAGCAGATTAGGATGAGAATATCATCCAAGTAGAACATGGCTCTGATAGGGATGGAAGAAATATGCGCCATAAGGGCTGCCATCACCTTTGTGAAGACCCTAGGGGCGGAGGAAAGGCCAAAGGGTAGAGCCGTGTATTGGAAATGGCATCAATTATGGTAAAACCAAAGGAATTTGCGGTGGGCAGGTCTAATTGGAATGTGGAGGTAGGCCTCCATTAAATCTATCGATGCCATGTAATCCCTCCGTCTAATCCCAAGCAGAATAGTCTGAAGTGACTGCATCTTAAACCGGCGATAAACTATGTGCCGGTTTAAGGATTTCAAGTCTAGTATGGCTCTCCAACCCCCCGATGATTTGGGAACTAGAAAAAGACGGGAATAGAAACCTTGAGACTGCTCTGCAGGGGGTACAGGCTCAATGGCCTTAATCTCTAATAGATGTTGGATAGCCGAATTGATGCGAGCAATCTTGATGTGATCCCGGGATGGAGGGCATCGTAAAAAGAATTTTGGGGGAGTGGAACGGAACTCCAAGGAGAGTCCGAATCGAATGGTGGACCTGACCAAGGCGTCTGTGACAGTGATGTCCCATTTGTCAGCAAATCTGGAAAGTCGGCCCCCTATGGAAGGGACTAGGGAAGACCTATCGGGTTCTGCGGGAAGACCGACCCCTACCGCCACGGAAGGGATGTTTAAATCCAAACCTGGACCCCTGTCTAACCTGGTTGTCCTGTGAGACGGGACTCTGGACGAGTAGGCACGTTGAGGTCGGGGTCCGGAGAAGGGAGGCTCTGAACTGCGAAAGGAATGAGAGGAACGAAAAAATGATTGAGCTCTGTTATCAGGACGCCGGTTCAGAGAAGGAAGCACCTTGGGGTGATCCTTAGTTTCCACAAAAAGTGGATCCAGCTGTGAACCAAAGAGCTTCTCGCCAGAGAAAGGAGAGGATGCCAATCGCCACTTGCTTCTGATGTCAGCTTGCCAGTTACGAAGCCATGAGGCGACGTGAGGTGATCGCAGATCCAATGGCCTTGGCTGAGAAACGGGCCGCGCTGAGAGTAGCGTCCGCAGAAAATTCTACCGCTGCCAAGATCTTATTCAGGTCCTGATGAGAACGATGATCTGAAGCCGGTAAGAGAGCTTGTAGTTGCCTCAGCCAAAGAATAGTCGCTCTATTAAAAAACGATGCTGCAGAAGAGGCTTGTACCGACCACGCTGAAGCCTTGTGTCCTTTAATCAGAGTCCGCTCAGCCTTCTTCTCCTCCGGGCGCAAGCACTCTTCGGAAGGACCTGTTAGAAGGGATGGAGAAGATAGTGCCAACACAGGTGGATCAATTGAGGGAACCTGCAATAGATGAGAAAAATCAGAGGCCATATTAAAAAAACGTTTGTCCAGAACCGGTCCAGAAGCTGGAAAGGACCACTGCCTAGTGACAACATCCGAAAATAATTTTGGGGCAGGAACCACTTCCTTCTGTACTGAAGGTTCCTGAAACAGGGAATTGGCTGGATCTCTGGAAGTAGAATCAGTAACCTCTGCAGAAGAAGAGGAAGAGGTAGAAGGAGAAACCCCAAGACCAGTGACCATTTGGGCCTTGTGAAGTAATGAGCGAAACATCTGTGGCTTGAAAAGGCCAATAAATGCGGGTTGGTCAGGTTCCAGGCCCTCATCTTCCGAGAGGTCCTGATCAGCAACCAGTTCACCCTCTGAGAGGGAATCTTGGCTAGCAGATTCATCAGGCTCGCCAGCCTTGATGACAGCCTCCACTTCATCCTGGCAGGAAAGACTTCCTGAGTGATGATGCTGCCTAGAAAGAGCAGAAACTTCAGAAGGTATGACTTGTTTCTGTTGAAGGCCTTGAGAAATGCCCTGACGAATGGCGTCTGAGATTAAGGTAGCTAATGCAGGGGGAATATCCTGCAAGGATTGGAATCCCTGGCTGGGAATCTGAGCAGGAGGATCTTGTGAGGCCTGAATTTCAGGCTCTGGAGAAGGAGAGGCCTCGAGGCCCACCGGAAAAACAGAAGCTGCTTCAGCGATGCAGACAGTATCCCCAATAACTGATCTGTCAGGGGACAGAGTTGGAGTGGGCCTTTGCAGAGGAGGATGGGAAGAGGCCTTGTCAGAAGGAACATTGGTTGATGGTTCTGCCTGGGTAAGGTCCCCTTGTAGGCCAGAGGCTGCTTGGGCCTTATGGAAGGCCTTCTCAATGGCCTTATGGCGCCTCTCCTCTTCCCGTGATGTCCTGGATGAGCTGGCGCGGGAAGCATTCCCTGTACTAAGGGCCCTGGACTTGCTGGGGCGATCCTTTGAGGTCCCCTCCTCCGGATCCTCCACCCGGGGCCTCTTTCCCTTGTCGCGGCCTTGGCAGGAAGAAAGGGATCTAGGCACGTCCGCCATCTTGGATGACTGGCCATGTGACTCAAAGAGGCCTAGTAATAAGTTGAAGGGGGTCCCCGGTACTTGCGGTTAAGGCGATCCTCCAGGCAGAGTCCTTGTAAGAGTCGCTAGCCTGATGGCTGCAAACGCGACTTGCGGCCCAAAGACGAAAGCGCTGCAGCCGCTGGAGGTGGTGAGGGAAGTTTGGCCAGAAAGGCGAGCTCCGAAGCCGCTTGAGGCACGGAAGTTCGGGCCGCGATTAGCTGCTGAGCTGAGGCTCAGGCAGATCACCGCTGAAGCCGTTAGTAAATGTCAAATCTGCCCGGATAGACCCCGAGGCTGATAAGAAGGGGTCTGTAATAGGACCTCCGCAGTCAATTTACTTGCAGGAAAGCCGGGAAGCGCGGCAGAGCAGGCTCGTGCTCGCGCCTGTTCTAGCTGTCAAAAAGGCCCCACAGTTCGAGAATAAGCGTCAAGCCAAGGGAGTAAACGAAGAGAAACCAGTCCGATCCAAGTCAAAAGCCAAATCAAGTTAATGAAGATAGAGACTCTATAGACACGACTTGTCCTTAACAGACCGAGTCGAAAAACTGGAGCCAGGCAGGAAGAGGCGAGCCTAAAGCTTCCAGTAGACTCGGTCCTACCAATCAGTATCCGATATAACACCCATGCCTGACTGCCGTGACAGCCAATAGGAGAATGAAGAACTAACCAAACAATCCACTTTTGGAAAGATCTATGGGAAGCAAAAGACTGTAATAAAAATATTGGATAGATAGAAGAATTAGAAGATTGAATTTATTGAAAATCAAATGGAAGAACTAGTAACAATAGAAGTGATTAAAAGTCAAGTGAGACGGATTCAAAAATGGAGATCTTCTGGAAATGAACAATTCCATGGTTTTGGGTTTAAATGTCTAGTTTATACCCAATTACAGGCTGTCAAATTTTATCTGATTCTAAAAGACACAATAAAAAGGACAACACCAGGAAACTATAGGCTTATATTTGCCTACAATGTTTAAATTACTCACAGAGTTAATAGTGGAAGATTATTTTAAAAAATCGAAGATTATTTAGAAAAAAGAACATCCTTCCAATAGAACAGAAAGAAAATAAAAGGAAAAGCACCAATACGAAAGATCAATTTCTGATTGATAACATAAGTTTTGGAGAATTGCAAGGAGTAAAAAACTAATTAACAAATGTTCTTAATTTACTATAAGAAGACTACATTCTAAAAGAGAAAAAAGTGCTCAAGACAAAATTGAAGAGTGGAAACACTATGAAAGCCAACAATACCTGGTACATAGTTGTGATAAAACACACCACATTGAACCGAGTTTGAATAAAAAAAACAAGAAAGCTAATGACTATTCACTATGGATTATATCCCCATAGTGATGATATATTATACTCTGCTCAAAAAAATAAAGGGAACACTTAAACAACACAATGTAACTCCAAGTCAATCACACTTCTTTGAAATCAAACTGTCCACTTAGATAGCAACACTGATTGACAATCAATTTCACATGCTGTTGTGCAAATGGAATAGACAACAGCATAGGCAGTTAGCAAGACATCCCCAATAAAGGAGTGGTTCTGCAGGTGGTGACCATAGACCACTTCTCAGTTCCTATGCTTTCTGGCTGATGGTTTGGTCATTTTTGAATGCTGGCGGTGCTGTCATTCTAGTGGTAGCATGAGACGGAGTCTACAACCCACACAAGTGGCTCAGGTAGTGCAGCTCATCCAGGATGGCACATCAATGCGAGCTGTGGCAAGAAGGTTTACTGTGTCTGCCAGCGTAGTGTCCAGAGCACAGACAGGCCAGTACATCAGGAGACATGAAGGAGGCCATAGGAGGGCAACAACCCAGCATCAGGACCGCTACCTCCGCCTTTGTGCAAGGAGGGACAGGAGGAGCACTGCCAGAGCCCTGCAAAATGACCTCCAGCAGGCCACAAATGTGCATGTGGCTGCTCAAACGGTCAGAAACAGACTCCATGAGGGTGGTATAAGGGCCCGACGTCCACAGATGGGGGTTGTGCTTACAGCCCAACACGTGCAGGACGTTTGGCATTTGCCAGAGAACACCAAGATTGGCAAATTTGCCACTGGTGCCCTGTGCTCTTCACAGATGAAAGCAGGTTCACACTGAGCACATGTGACAGACGTGACAGGGTCTGGAGACGCCGTGGAGAACGTTCTGCTGCCTGCAACATCCTCCAGCATGACCGGTTTGGCAGTGAGTCAGTAATGGTGTGGGGTGGCATTTCTTTGGGGGGGCTGCACAACCCTCCATGTGCTCGCCAGAGGTAGTCTGACTGCCATTACATACCGAGATGAGATCCTCAGACCCCTTGTGAGACCATATTCTGGTGCAGTTGGCCCTGGGTTCCTCCTAATGCACGACAATGCTAGACCTCATGTGGCTGGAGTGTGTCAGCAGTTCCTGCAAGACGAAGGCATTGATACTATGGACTGGCCCACCCGTTCCCCAGACCTGAATCCAACTGAGCACATCTGGGACATCATGTCTCGCTCCATCCACCAACATCACATTGCACCATAGACTGTGCAGGAGTTGGGGGATGCTTTAGTCCAGGTGTGGGAAGAGATTCCTCAGAAGACCATCCACCACCTTATCAGAAGCATGCCCAGGCATTATAGGGAAGTCATACAAGCATGTGGAGGCCACACACACTACTGAGCCTCATTTTGACTTGTTTTAAAGACATTACATCAAAGTTGGATCAGGCTGTAGTGTTTTTTCCACTTTAATTTTGAGTGTAACTCCAAATCCAGACCTCCATGGGTTGATAAATTTGATTTCCATTGATAATTGTTGTGTGATTTTGTTGTCAGCACATTAAACTATGTAATGAACAAAGTATTTACTATGTATATTTCATTCATTCAGATCTAGGATGTCTTATTTTTGTATTTCCTTTATTTTTTTGAGCAGTGTACTTGGCCCACAGAAATGAAGGCAGAGGTTTATCTCAAGTCAAACACAATGGTGAAAAATAAAAGCATTCATTGGCTAATTATGTAAAAGACAAGAATAGATACAAGTTAAATATTGGTGCTTACTGAATGTGCAGGAAAAAAATATGAATATCAAAATAAAACAATAAAAATAAGAGCAGAATGCTGTCAAGGAATTACATGGTTAATCTGTACAAAAGATCAAGGGGATAGTGAATAATGCTAAAACCTGGTAATGTCTTACAACAGAAACATTAAGGGAAAAAAATGAAGGCTTGATTCTGGCTATTCAAGAACAAACTATTCAAACTAATGCAATCTAGGCCAGAAGTGAACAATCGTTAAATGATTCAAAGTACAAATTGTGCAAAAAGACAGAGGAAACAGTACATCATGTATTCACCTTGTGCAACAAGATCACACAAATTATTTAAAAACAATTACATAACCAAGTCACCAAAATGATTATATTACATTAGAAAATCTGTAAAAATTATCATGTGCCAGTTATGAAAAATTAGTGGGAACACAGAGTTGAAAAAGTAATTGAAAATGAAGAAATTAAAATATTATGGGATTTCCAAGTACACATTTTGCTCTTAAATTTAACTGGTTAAAAAGAAGAAAGTGTGAGTAATTATAACTGATGTAGCAATACCAGTAGATAGCAGAATTGGAGAAGACCTCAAAGTGTCAAGTTCTGAAAATCAAAATTGAAAAATTATGTCATAAATGGCCATGATGGTTCCAGTTGTTGCTGGCATACTGGGTGTCATACCAAACAATCTTGGATGCCACTGTGCATTGACAAAATTTCCATCTGTCAATTATAAAAGACCACACTCTTGGATTTGCACATATAGTGTGCTGATACATTATCACATTCTTGGGAAGAAATTGATGTGTATGAAGCTAAACACCAGCTAAAGAACTGAAAGCTGTGATTTCACATTTTTGTGTACATAATAATGTGGATATAAAAGAGGTTTAACACATGTATCATACAAAATGAATGGGATAAAAAGTACCAAGGAATGAATAATAATAAAATATAATATTAAGGTACTGTTCCAAATAAAGACAAATGGCATGGCACCAAATCTTGCCATTTTAATTGGGTTTTTTTCATTAAAACTGTTCAGTTTAATCATTTAATATTAAAATTAGTATTTTTCTCTACCCATGATCTTTGTGCATTTTTTTTATTTGAGAGAAAAACCCATATATAATATATCATGTTCCCCCAAAAATAAGACCCTGTCTTATTTTTTTTTAATCCTGAAATAAGTGCTTGGCCTTATTGCCATGTGCTCAAAAGCCCGATTGGGTTTATTATCAGGGGATGTCTTATTTTGGGGGAAACAGGGTAGTTCTAATAATGATAAAAATATTTCAGTTACTACTATTTACAATCAAGCTTCATTTTAAAAATTCAGTAGCACAATTCAAAACCAACGTCAAATAATATGGCTTAATACTGAGAGACAAGTAAGGAAGGAAAAGGAAGGAGAGGAATATAACCAAAAGAATGCAAAAGGGGTGTTGGTCTTACCTGATATGCTCTTTCTCATGGTGATCAATGAGAGAGTCCAGGATGGGTTGCTCTAGCCTCGTAGCTCTATGGACTGAGTTGAATTTCTGAGGACATGCCTCCCTGGTAACGTTCCCCAGTTGACAACGAAGACGAAGTGAATCTTGTAGTCTGGCTGCAATAGAAACAGATGCCTCCCGGAATCGAGAGCAGACAGCACACTGGGTGGGACTGGACTCTCCCGTTGATCACCATGAGAAAGGGCATATCAGGTAAGACCAATGCCCTTCTCCATAGTATCAATGGGAAAATCCAGGATGGAACATACCAAAGCTTGGCAGTCCTATGGGCGGGAACTGGTCTGGTCTGGAGTCCTTGCCTCCTCATGCACATGCTGCAGGACATGCCGGCCAAAAGCCACCTCAGCGGAACCATAAGTGTCCAGCCTATAGTGGCGGATGAATGGTGACAGGGATGTCCATTTGTTGGATGCCCAACAAATTTCTTCGACAGAAGCCTGGGTTGCCCAGGCCACCATTGTGGCAGCACTCCTAGTTGAATGTGCTGTAATCCCTCGAGGCACCGGGAGAGCCTAAAGCTCATAGGCATGGGAAATGCATGCCCTTAGCCAATGACTATGGAAATGGTCACCCTGTGGCCCAGAGTTGACGGCTGAAAGGAAACGAACAGGGACTCAGTCCTCCTGATGGAAGCAGTCCTTGAGATGTAAATGTGGAGGACCCTCCTAACATCCAGAGTATGCCATTTCTGCTCCAAGGCATGCCGAGGCCTTGGACAGAAATCAGGCAAGATTAACTCCTGTACTCGGTGAAACAAGGAGTTAACCATTGGAAGGAAGGCAGAGTCTAACTGCAGAACCACCCTGTTCAGATGAAAACACAGAGGTCCTTTCACACTGATAATGCTGCCAACTCTAAAATCCGTCTGGCAGATGTGAGGGCCACAAGGAAAGCTACCTTACACGAGAGGAGACGCAGGTTGGCCTCTCTTAAGGGTTCAAATGGTGCCTTGGTAAGGGCCTGTAACACCCTGGTCAAATCCAGGTGGGGTAGTGGTGTACTGTCAGGGGATTTAAATTGGAGGCCTATCTGAGAAAGGCTTGTACCCTCAGATGATGAGCGAGGGAGCCCGACTCCCCAAACCCCAAAACTGAGGCCAGGGCTGCGACCTGTCACGTTAAGGTGTTCAGGGATGGCCCCTTCTCCAGGCCCTCCTGCAAAAATTCCAGTACATCCACCACTGAGACCAAGGTAGGGTCTATGTGTCCATTAGCACACCAATTAGTGAAAATCCTCTAAGTTGCACTGTAAATGCGTGTGGTAGAAGGCCGCCTGGCCGCCTGGATCGTCCATATGACCCTATTGGAGAACTTCTACCGTTTCAGAAGCCTCCACTCAACTGCCAAATGGTCAACTGGAGCCACTGAGGCTTTGGGTGGATGATGGGACCTTGGCTAAGGGAGACTCTCTCCGGGGGAATCCTCCAGGGGTCTGGCGACTGACAGGCCGACCAGGTCGGCAAACCACGGTCGTCTGGGCCAATGGGGAGCTACCAACAGGACCTCCGCCCTCTCTGACAGCACCTTCCTGATCACTGCTGGAAGCAGGGGAGGAGGGAAAGGCATACAATAGACTCCCGGGCCAAGGGCATCACAGAACATCTACCCCTTCCACCCCTGGTGCTGGGAACCTCACATAGAATCTGGGAAGGCGAGTGTTTGTCGGAGAGGCGAAGAGATCCAGAATTGGGTAGCCGAACCGTTCTGATAGTTCCGCAAACAGACTGGGATGTAGATGCCACTCCAACTGATAGATAGTGGCTCGGCTCAACCAGTCTGCCCACACATTGGATACTCCCACAATGTGCTCTGCCCTGATCGATAATAGGTGAGTCTCTGCCCATCAGCACAAGGTTTCTGCTTCCTTCATGAGGGACTTTGACCGAGTCCACCCCTGCCGATAGATGTGGGCTTTTGTTGCAATATTGTCCATCAGGAGGAAGACATGGTGTCCCGCAACCCCCTGCTGGAATGCCCTGAGGGATACCGGGCTGCCCTGAGCTCCAGCCAATTTATGTTGTGGCGGAGCTCTTTCTGTGACCACTGTCCCTGGGCCACCCGGGAGTCGAAGTGGGGCCCCCAGCTAAAAAGGCTGGCATTGGACGTTATCGTTAGTCTGCCCTGTTCCTTGTAAAAACAGCTCTTCACCATGGCTCTGGACCCCCACCAACAGAATGAGTGAATACGGAAGTGGAGGTATGCCTCCGTCAGATCCACAAAAGTCAAGAACTCCTCCTCCCGGATCCCTTCTCGAATGGAATGAATCTTCTGTACACCAGAAACCAGTTGAGTCCCTTGAGATTCAGAATAGCCCTCCACCCCCACCCCCGAGGCCTTCAGGATGACAAACAAAATTGAATAGAAGCCCAGCACCCGCTGGTCCAGCAGAACCGGCTGAATGGCATGAATAGCCAGCAAATGCTGGATAGCCGCTTCAATGAGTTCCCGTTTTACTGGGTCTCTGAAAATGGGAAAACTTGGGGGAGGGGAGAGGAATTCCAGGGAGAGCCCTGATCTTATCATTTCCCTGACCCAGGCATCCGTATTTATATCTTCCCAACAGTCTGAGAAAAGACCGAGATGGCCCCCTATGAGAGGTTGAGGCCCGATGTCACTTGTGGCATCTGAAACCTCTGCCATTGTTGCCACGGAAAGAGTGCTTGTCCTGTGGTTGTTATCAGCCCCGGCCGCCAAGGCAGACTTTTCAGTCTGGTAATCAGACCAGCATAGCAAGAGCCTCTGTTGTCAGGGAAAGCTTGCCCCCGATCCCCCCTGCCGAAAGAGGGCCACCTGAAGTATGGCGAGGAGCGGAAATCCGCCCGGCTGCCTTGGGAAGGGAGAACCTTCCTTTTGTCCCTGTTTTCCACTAGGAATGGGTCCAGAGACTGGCCAAAGAGGCTTTCGCCTTCAAAGGGGGCAGAAGCCAACTTCCATTTGTTTTTGGCGTCCATGTGCCAATGGCATAGCCACATGCGCCAGGCCATCACCGAAGATGCAATGGCCCATGCCGAAAATTTGGTGGTGGTCAAAGACACGTCCACGGTGTACTCAGCCACTGCAATTATCTTGCAGAGATCCTGGTGAGCCCTGAGATCTCTGGTGGTATTCAGGCCTGAAGATGCCTAAGCCAGCGCACCAATGCCCTGGTGAAAAAGGACACTGTGGTGGAGGCCCTGATTGCCCAGGAGTCTGCCTGATGAGACTTGCGGAGGGCCATCTCCTCCTTCCTTTCCTCAGCCTTCAAGGGATCCTCTGTGTCTGGTGGTAGGACAGAGGAGGAGGTCAAGGCTGCTACCGGAGTCCACCATCGGGACCTGGACCAGCTTGGGGAGTTCAGAGTCCACGCCATAAAGCATGTTCTCCGGGCCGATGGGTCAGGAAGCCATGGCAGGTGAGTTCCACTGCCTCCATATCACATCCAGGAACATCCTGGGTATCAGGATTGTATCTGCCTCAGTGGCCTGTTCCATAAATCAGAAAGTCCTCCTGTTCATCTAAGTCCGGGGTTGGCTCTTGTGCAGCAGAGTCCTTCCCCAAATGGGCAGGGGTCCACGCCTTGGCGAGCAGAGGCTTAAAAAGTGTGGGGTTAAACAGGCCTTTACAAGCATGACCTACCAGGGATGTCTTGCTTGTAGTCAGAGAAGTCCCCATGTCCCTGCATCCCGCCTTCCAATAAGGAAGATTGACTCTGGGCAGAATGTTCTGGAGAACCAGGTCCCCGATAGCTCGCCTCCTCCCCTGTTGGCCCCCAAGGGTCCATATACATAGCAGGGTCTATCACTGGTGTGGGCAATTGCTGATGCTGTTGTAGTCCTTCAGCAATCCCCTTTCTGATCACCAGTGATATCCAATGCCTCATAAAGTGAGGCATATTCTGCTCCTGCAACCCTCCCGGATGGAGGCCCGCTGCAGTTGGGGTAAAGGTTGCCTTTGGAGCATGTATGTGCCCCCCTACGGCCAGTGCCCTCTAATTGGCAACACCGAGACCCTGTGACAGCATATGAGTGAAAAGTCCAGCCTTTCGTGCAGATCCAGAAAGACCGCCCTGACCTGGCTGGTCACTAAGGGACTCTGGAGGCCAGGTAGTAGTCAGTATTCCCTGGTGATCTGCTTGCTGTCCTTGTTGCAAGGCCGGGTCAGGAGAGTGGTGGGTCACAGGACAGTCCGCCATTTTGTGAGCAGAGCAGCTTCGCCTAATGGATCTCTCCTTTGCTTTCACAAATTCCTTATCCAAGGCCTTCTTCCTCTGTTGTGCTGTCCATTCCTCTGCTCTGGAAGACTTTTTGTGAGCCTAAACCTTGGTGTTAATTTTTTCCGCTGCTGCTAGGCTGGCAGATCTTGATTTGACTGGGTCTCTGCCAGCCCTATCTGAGGCCTGGGGCAACCATGCACCTCCATGCAGTGTGCCAGTGCTTGCTCCACTGTCCTCCATCTTGTCTTTGCAGGTCTGGAATCTAGGCAGATGTGTTCAAAAGCTCTATTGCCGGCTCGGCATTGTTCGTAGCTCCTAGCAGGAGCACAGGCCCACAGCAGGGGGCCTCGATCCTAAAGGCTCTTAAGGTAAATAGGATCTGTACCAAACTAGAGAAATGCCAGGCTTGCGAACGTACACTGGCCTCACTGCTAAATTCTGGGCAGTCTTATGTGATTCGCCGCTGCTGTGGTGACTAAAGGCATCAAGAGTGTGGCCGAATGGGTGACCAGTAACTCTCTCTCCGAATGCAGCCCTGCTGAAGGGTCAGAAGCTGCTATGTCAGAAGCCTAGCAGCTTCTGACCTAGGATCCCAGAGTCGCTACTCCAGCAATGGCAGGCTTACGCAATAATTCAGCAGCCACGGCTCTGTCCAGGAGAGTATAACTGGTAAGTGGTTAGGGACTCTAGGCCTCTCTGCGCCCGCACCGATGTTACTGACCTGAATCAGATGGCGATGGTGCTGTGTGTGCCCAAAGATGGCACCCAAATGGCCAACCTCTCAAGGCTGCTATCCACTGCCATGGTGAGCCAAGGGGTCGCCAAAGTGTGTCTTCAAGCAGCTGAGCCTGAATGAGGGTCTCAGCTGCGAATAGCCACCTGTCAAGCAACCGAAGCTCCCATCCACCACCAGAGAGCCCCACCACACATCTGAGAGGCGCAGCATGCCAAAATTCAAAAGGCCCAAACCACTGCTCCGGTGCAAGGCAAAGTGCGCCAAAACCATCACAGCAAACTACTGCAAGTAAAAGGACTGCCCCAAGGCTGTCTGAGGCTGGCGCAGTCCGAAGGGCTGCAGGCTCTGATCCTCTGCTGAGGAGAGCTGCTGCTGAAGAGCTGATGGGTGCAGAGTGCGATAAACGGTAATTTGATGGATTGTTGTGTGTCGGTGGGGGGGAGGTGCCAATGTGGGCAGCCTCCCCCGGCTCCAATCTGCTGCTGCAGAGAGCCCCCAAGTATCCAATGGAATAATCCAAGGTTGCCTAGGCTTGAAATAATTTGCTAAGAAAAAAAAGAAAGGAAGAAAAAATTCCAGGGATTGCCTAAACAGCCAAATAAGTTCACCTCAGAAGCTCTATTGAACTTATAAAATAGTGTCCATAAACTGAGACTGAGTTGAAAAACTGGGGAACGTTACCAGGGAGGCGTGTCCTCAGAAATTCAACTCAGTTCATAGAGCTACAAGGCTAGAGCAACCCATCCTGGACTCTCCGGTCGATACTATGAAGAATAATCCCCATCTCCAGAAAAGCTAGTACTCAGAATGAGCAGAAATAAGAATAAAAGTAATTATCTGAGTGTAGATCTATTTCAAGTGGAGTGATTGTTGACAATGAAAATAAAAATTCCTGTTTTATATCTGTCTTGTTTCAGAACGGAATTGGAATCTTAAATAATCATGGCTATATCATTGGAAAAATGAGAAAAATACAGGGTTGGATAGAAAAGGAAAAAGGAAAAGTTAATTTAAATGGATTTGAAATCTCCAGGGTCAAATATATAACATTTCAGGGACCTGAAGGGATTAGCAGAGATAATCAAAGAATTTCTCTTAGTATCATTTGAGATCTCCTAAAGGACTGGTGAAATCTAAGATGACTAGAGGACTAAAGACCCATGAAATTACAGTTCCTCTCTTGATATCTGTATTGGGCAAAGTTTTTGAACAGATTGCAGTATCTTTATGACTACTAACATAAAAATGCTACAATTTAAAAGACCAGAATGGATTTATCACTAACAAACCTTGCCTATTTTGATAAGGATACTTTTTAGTAGAGCAGGGCAACACTAAAGCGATATGTCAGCACTTAAGGTTGGCTAGGTTAAGAAACATTGGAACTCTATTTATACAGCTAATAGTAATAGACTTTGACAGGTTTTGATATAAGAAGGCTGTAAAGCCTTCTTATATCAAAGCGAGTTAAGGTGGAGTCTGTTTAAATATTTACACAGGCTTTCTCAGGCTTAACTTATATTTCATATTTCCTTCTTCAAAGATATCTTGATGGTTCTCTATATAAACTGAATTCACAGCAAAGCCTTTGTCAGACTATCTCATGGCATTTACCTTCATAAAATTATAATATATGAAATGGGTGATATCACTATTAATGGACTTATAGTTGGCTGAATGACCACTCAAAGAATGATCATTGATGAAACCAATCCCGTTTGAGAAAATTTCAAGTAGATTGCCACAAAGCTGTTATTGGCCCTACATTATTTCACATTTTGATCAATGACTTGGATGAGGGAGTTGCAGACATTTTTCAAATTAGTAAATGACACAAAGCTGGGTTGGGAAATACTCATGTAATATATGATAGTTCTTGACTTATGGCCACAATTGTGACCATGACTCCCATCATTTTACAATGTAATTGTTGAGAGTCAAGTCCAATTTTACAACCTTTATTTGTTACAGTTGTTAAGCAGCTCACCAGGGTCATTAAGTGAATCATGTAGTCATTAAGGGAATTTGACTTTTCCCATTGACTTCGTTTATTGGAAGCACCCTGGAAAGGGAAGGTCACAAATGGCAATCATGTTATCCCTGAAATCATTGGTATCTTATGAGTTGATCAGTTGGGAGTTGAGATTCCATCAAGTTTATTCTGTGGGCATTAAGATCAATTGAGCCTCATGTCATTAATTATCTTTTGGATTTCTCTCTTTAAAAAAAAAATTATTGGATTGGAGAGATGAAGACCCTTCAGTTCGGCAAGGTTTGCCTGTATTCATTGAGTCACTTTTGTCACAGAAGAAGATGATGTAAACTTAATTTTTAAAACTTTTCAAATGTATGAATTTTTTAAAATTATATAACAAAAGGGTGTTTGGAATAATGATTTCAGAAAATTAACAATGGATTTAGGTACAGATAGATTTGAAATTATAGATGTGATTTAATTAGAAGTAACTTTTTTCTCATGAGAAAAATGGCTGGTGTCTGTTTTGAGGCCTTGATGGTTGAACACTAGAGGGAGCTAGATTTTTTTAAAAGAATGGAGTTCTCTAACAGAAGTTTTGTTTTGTTTTGTTTTGTTTTGTTGTTGTTGTTGTTTTGTTTTGTTTTGTGTGTTGTGTTGTGTTGTGTTTTTTTGTTTTGTTTGATAAACTTAATAATCGTGGCAGAACATGTTGTAATTTAGTTACAGAACAATAACAAGCTACAATGGCTAATTTTTTTAATTAGTTTAAAGAGGATTTAACAGTGATAAGCCTTGATATAGACAAGGACATGGGTATGTGAAATGGCATTGATAGACGATTTATTCCATAAAAGAGATGTAGAAGGAAATGGACTTGGCTATTTTTTTAAAATTTGCTATACAAAAGACTTCAATTAATATCTTGAATAATTTTTTTGGAGGGAACAAACAGAAGGACAAATGTTATTTACCGGATATACAAAAGAAATCTGGATTCCAGGCTGGCAGAACATGGAAAAACAGACTGCTTCCTGGTTGGCAAAGGAGTGCAAGTCTGTGAAAGGTAGAAAAGAGGAGGAGGAGGAGGAAACTAGCAGCAAGGTAGATGGACTCATTTACAGTGATGATAGGCGAAAGACCAGTTGAGGCACAGATTGTTATTAAAAAAATCTGTATGGCATAAAAACATTGATTTTATATAGCATATTGGTTGATGTGACAGACTTTTCCGCTGCATGCTTGGCTGAAGCATAAGCAACCACCTCCCTCCTGTCTACTTGCCCTAGGAAACATGATTCTCATCTATGTATAGGAAGTCACATTCCAAGGGATTAGCACACATACATGGCAGTCAGTAATGCTATCCTAATCCTAAATTGATTAATTTGTTAATTTACACATGGATCAATGTACTTACTGTTAAGTAGATGTGCACAGGATGCTACCTTGATTGTCAAGCAGACCTCTTGGGAATATGTACATGCACATACAAAAATGTTGTGTGTAACATGGAAAGTGAAGATGGAGGAATACTCTGATCACTCTTACAGAGTTTGAAATAATAGTCAGAATTCAAAGGTCGAGAAATAGCTGGGTTTGGTGAAAGTGCTTGGATAAGGGAAAGGTAACCAATTACCTCCAGCATGGAGTGTGTGCAAATCGTGGCAACACATCACCAATGAAATGGGAAGAGCAGTACTGAAATGGGAGTGGATGGTCAAGTGCATTCAAGTTTTTTTCCCCTCCTTAATCTTTAGGATACCTCATAGAACTCTTTTAAGTCCTACCAAATCTTAGGATCCCATGCAACCACTTTGCATATCCCCAATCAAGATAATTAAAATTATTGCCTTTCCATACAAGGGTCATTTTTGTCAGTTACAAGCAATCAGATGCACATGTGTAAAGTTCCAACTCATTATTTTATCATATTCTGCCTAAGAATATAGTATTATATTCCATACAGGAATCTCCCATTTGCCAGGCTAGAAACAGATGGATACGTTTCTATAGAATTTAAGAGGATGATCAGTCTTGGTCCACTTGAGACTGTGCTAGGACCCAAGGCTAAATCCATACTTGAGGCTTTCCCCCTATCTGGCTGGGTGTTTCCCAACATCTTTAGATATCTAAGTAAAGATATTTAAAAAATAATATTTAAGCCAAATATTAGGTTAAAAAACTACTGGCTTTGATTACTATGTTAATTAATTAAGACTATCAAAACTATTATTAGCTTTCAGAAAACCAATTAAACCATGTATAAATTAATCTAATTTTCCATCCAATATAACATCATTATTTGTGTAGCATCTAAATTTCTTCTATTATTATATATTATTTATTTCTAACACATATTTGGCCTTATGGTGAACAAAAATAAACCCACCACAAAAATACACAAAAATAAAAGTATATAGCAAAACTGACATCAGAAAGCAATGAGTTCAAATTTACGCAAGCACAAAATCTGAGAGAGAATTTTTATAAAATGTTTTATAGATGGCACTTAGATCCTAAGAAATTATCATGTATATACTCGAATTTGCAAGCTAAATGTTGGAGATGTGAATGTAATGATGCAACCTATTATCATATATGGTGGACTTGCAAGAAAATCAAGGCATTTTGGATAAAAATTTGGTGGGTGATGCAGAACATTTTGAAAAGAAGGTTGAAATTTACTCAATTGTTTCTATTGGGTATAACTACAGACTGTACAGTTTCAGAGACTAAATTGATTTTGAACTTAATATCAGCAGCTAGGCTGCTGGTAGCTCAATATTGGAAGAAAGACTCTTTGCCTACTATTGAAGAGTGGACATTGAAAGTAACAAACCTAGCAGAAATGGTGAAAATCTCGGCGTACTTGAAGGACCACACGCAAGAAAGATACGTATCGGATTGGAGAAGATGGATTGATTATATTCAAAATAAGTATCAGACAAAAAAATATCAAATAGCTTATGAATAACTGTTAGTATTAGAAGTATTTGGTTATCGATAGTGGAGTTAAGGTTTCAGTGGGGGAGGTAGTACTTTGAGGATAAGTAGATTAATCTAGTTTATGTTTGACTAAATGAAATACCTTGTATTTTGCTCTGGGAAGTCGGGGTGGGAGGGTGGGATGAAGGGGGGTAAAGGGTGGGGGGAACGGGGGGGGGGATTTTTTCTTTTTTGTAAAACTTTTCAATAATAAAAAAAAAAAGGAAGAAAGCAATGAGTTGAAAGCTAAACTCCTAAAAGCATTGGAGCACTCCTTAAAACATTATCCAAAATTGCATAGAATTAAAAAGATTAGGTATTTAAAAAATCACACATTTCCTTTAAATAAAACAAATACCCATTAAAAAAAGATTAGGCAGTGATTCCACAGCAGGAAGTCAAGACAGATGAGTGTCTCAATCCAAACACCAACTCTTTTGTGTACGAACATCACATACATGTAAAAAGGAAAAAAATAGTAGTGGTGTTCCTTCAATAATTGATAATTGTCATCTAAAGGTATGACAAGCTTTATAAATTAATCCAAGTGCTTCAGTTTGACCCAGTAAGAAAGTGGTACTCATAGATGAGCAATTTTGCTGCAATATGGTCATTATGTAGAATCAGTATTCTTCCTATCATACTTTGTATTATTTGTTTCTTTAATTTCTATGGCTGTCCATCTCAGTCAATGACTCTGGACAGTTTACAATTCAAAATTAACTTAAGTTCCAGACACCCCCTAAGGAGAACGTCATAGGGTTTGGTTTTTACAGGATTTTCATATTTAGACCAGTACCTGAAAGTCAAATTCAAAAGAAATAGTCTTTGTATTTTAAAAATAAATGGTGTGTCCCAATATAAAACAGCACACCAAAATAATATATTCTAGCAGTGAAGAACAAACTTTGCATGACGAAGTGTAAAATGTATCTCAGACTCTTAACACTAATTGAATTGCCATTGATAAAATGTCACTTAAGTAGACATTTCTGCGGTGAAACATAGATTTCTGGCAAATGACCTGTCATTACAGCCATGGATAATGTTCATGTCCAGACTAAAAAATTGTGCCTCCTAGCAATATTCTCAACAGGAGTTAAAACTGCAGGAATTGTAAAAAATTGGTGTATACAATCCACTAGAGAATTATGCCTCAGGTGCTATGTTAATTTACTTGCTCGTACGCATTAATTGAAGCCAATCAATAAAGCCTTTGGTACATATGGGGAAATGGGAGTCAAAGGAATTATCTGACCCATTAATTCACATTTCCAGTTTGGAAAAATGGAAAATTTAGTCGAAGATTTTTTATTTGTGTCAATATGTAACTCTATAGATAATGTAATGATTTTACAATTCCTTTTCTAGCACAAGTTTACAAACTTGTAGCTTTTTTACTATGAAACAAATACAACACTATTTTTTATTTTTTAAACAAATACTTGAAATCTGTGGTATCCAAATCAGTCTGTAGTCTTTGTTTTGTCTTGTCTTTGTATTGAACAAATATGCTAGGGAGATGGGATTGCATTACAACAAGAAGAATCTGGAATTATCTATGTGAAACTCTTTTTTTTTTTCATTTTTTTGAGTTACATCAGCTACAATTTCATAATTTTGCCATCCTTTTATATCTTTGAGGCAAAATTATGAAATTTTGCAATATTGAGCGTAGGAGACAGGATTTGTGAAATGAACATTTACTTGACTTTATGCAAGCTTCACCTGATAGCTAGAGGTTTTGTTATCAATTCCGGTGGTCTTCCGGGTGCGCTTCAAGGTGTTGGTTATCACCTTTAAAGCACTGCATGGCATAGGGCCTAGCTATCTTCAAGACCGCCTGCTGCTACCGACGACCTCCCATCGACCCGTGCGCTCCCATAGAAAGGGCCTCCTCGGGGTGCCATCAGCCAAACAGTGCAGGCTGGTGACCCCCAGGGGGAGGGTCTTCTCTGTGGGGGCACCTACCCTCTGGAATCAGCTGCCCCCAGAGATAAGAAGAATCCAAGACCTCAGTGCCTTCCGCCGTGCCCTTAAAACCCATTTTTTCAAGCAAGCCGGGCTGGCTTAAAAAGGAATTTTTAAATGTTTTAATTGGTAGTGAGTTTTAATTGGGCCAAATTTATATATCTTTTAATTGTTTTTAATATTTGTACTGCATGTTTTTTAATTTTGGCTGTACACCGCCCTGAGTCCTCAGGGAGAAGGGCGGTATAGAAATTTAAAATAAATAAATAAATCAATGGTTGCTTCCATCGCATGACTTTTGCACTTTTTGTTTTATTTTAAGCCTGTCAGAGCAAGGAATTTCTTGGAGATTACCTTTCATTCCTTTGAAACATTCCTTTGAGTCCTTTTTCCACCTTGCAAAATTGGATCTAAACATTTATATTCCAAACCTAGGACATGCCATTTCATTCCCTTTTCTCCCCCTTTTAGTCTGGTTATCCAGCATGCTTTTAGAGCTGTGTGGAATAGTATTTTGGATATGTTGAAATCAAGGGACAATGAATGGGAGAATCTATCTTTGAATTGTAAGTAACCATATATCAAGCTAACCCACCAAACTACCTTTTCCAATGACAATGATAGTTAAT
Source organism: Pantherophis guttatus (assembly GCF_059756535.1). Taxonomy (NCBI): domain Eukaryota; kingdom Metazoa; phylum Chordata; class Lepidosauria; order Squamata; family Colubridae; genus Pantherophis; species Pantherophis guttatus. Next base: position 44,798,412 of record NC_142067.1, on the reverse strand, counting down.
GATCTTCATGAATGGTGCGATAACTATTCAGTCTAATTAAGCATGCAAAGTCCATCAGAATGCCCAGATATATGAAAATCTAACAGTGTGCTAGAAAAATAATGACGTGCTAAAGAGCAAGTTTAACATATATGATATATGTTATATATCAAGTATCAAGACACGAAGTTCATTGATCAAGAAATGTCTAAGAACATTTCAGCTAGTCAGAGTCCAACATTTTTAGCCTATGAATGTGTGTAGTCTTTGCTTAATGATGTTTTGTTCAATAACCATTCAAAGTTATAACAATGATGAATGAATAGGATTTATGACTAATCCACAAATTTTATGGCTGTTTCAGAGTGACCATGGTCATATGATCAACATTCAAATGCATGGCAGATTATCTGCATTTATCATCACAATGTGCATTTCAAGGCCACCCCCCACCTGCCTACCTCTCCCCCCATCTGCCTCTGCCCTTTTGTCCCCCCAGCCTGCTTTTGCTTCCACCCTGCTTCCTGCATTCCATCATCCCCAGGAGCTTGGGGAGATACCTGACTCCCTTGTCCACAGTCCGGTCGAGACCCTAGTGGCTGCCTGGAATAGGGTGGCATCCGGGGCATTGGACCGGATTGTACTTTTGTGGCCTCTCAATGACAGTGGATCCAGGAAAGCTCCCTGATTTACCAAGGAGATCCGGGAGATAAAGCACCAGAAGAGACATCTAGAGCGACGCTGGAGGACCAGTAAATCCGAATCTGACCGAACACTCTTGAGAGCCTTTATTAGGATTTATTTAGTGGCGATACGGGCGGCAAAGTGCTCACATTTTTCCACACTTATTGCATCCTCTGATTGTCGCCCAGCTGCCCTATTTAGGATGACTCGCTCCCTCCTTAATGCAGGGGGAGTGGAGGAGCCCTTGCAGGGTAGAGCTGAGGAGTTTGTGCAGTTTCTGTCGGATAAAGTCGCTCAGATTTGGATGGACCTGGACTCTGATTGGGCAATACCGACTGAGATGACGGGGGCCGGTCTTAGTCCTATTGTATGGGAGGAGTTTGAGCCAGTGTCTCCTGAGGAAGTGGACAAGGCTGTAGGTGCGATGAGTTCCTCCACTTGTTTGTTGGACCCGTGCCCCTCCTGGCTGGTTTCGGCCAGCAGGGAGGTGACACGAGGCTGGCTCCAGGCTTTAGTTAATGCGTCCTTGAGGGAGGGGTCCTTCCCGCAACCATTAAAGGAAGCAGATGTAAGGCCCCTCCTCAAGAAGCCTTCCCTGGATCCAGCAAAATTAAAGAACTTTTGGCCAGTCTCCAACCTACTCTTTGTGGGAAAGGTTGTTGAGAAAGTGGTGGCATTTCAGCTCCTGCGGTCATTGGATAAAATGGATTATCTGGACCCTTTTCAGTCTGGCTTCAGGCCTGGCTACAGCACGGAAACTGCCTTGGTCACGCTGATGGATGATTTCTGGCAAGCCTGAGATGGGGGTCATTCCTCTATCTTGGTGCTACTTGACCTCTCAGCAGCTGATACCATTGACCATGATATCCTTCTGGGACGACTAAGGGAGTTGGGAGTGGGAGGCACCGTGTTGCAGTGGTTCTCCTCCTATCTCTCTGGTCAGTCACAGTTGGTGTTGGTAGGAGGACAGAGGTCAACCCCTAGGCCCCTCATTTGCGGGGTGCCTCAGGGCTCGGTCCTCTCTCCCCTATTTAACATCTACATGAAAACGCTGGGTGAAATTATCCGATGACACGGGGTGGGATATTAGCAATATGCTGATGATGCCCAGCTGTATATCTCCACCCCCCCATCAATTCAGTGAGGCAGTGGATGTGATGTGCCGGTGCCTGGAGGCTGTGAGGGCCTAGATGGGAGTCAATAGGCTCAGACTTAACCCAGGCAAAACCGAATGGCTGTGGGTACTACCTCCTAAAGACTATGTTGATTGTCCATCCTTGGTCCTGGGGGGAGGGGGGAGAAATTGTCCACCTCAGAACGGGCTCGCAATCTGGGTGTCCTCCTAGACTCACAGCTAAGATTGGAACAACATCTGACAGCTGTGGCTAGGGGGACCTTTGCACAGGTTCGCCTGGTGCACCAATTGCGACCCTACTTGGATCAGGAGGCTCTCCTCACAGTCACTCATGCCCTTGTCACTTCATGGTTGGATTATTGCAACGTGCTCTACATGGGGTTACCCTTGAAAAGTGTTCGGAGACTACAGTTGGTCCAGAATGCAGCCGCGCGAGCTATTGTGGGTGCACCTAGATACACCCACATTACACCAATTCTCCATGAGCTGTACTGGCTCCTTATCGGCCTCCGGATCCAATTCAAGGTGTTGGTTATTACCTTTAAAGCCCTACATGGCTCAGGGCCAGGTTATCTTCTACCACATAGCTCCCAGCGACCGGTAAGATCCCACAGAGTTGGTCTCCTCCGGGTCCCATCAGCTAAACAATGTCGGTTGGCGGGCCCGCGGGGGAGGGCCTTCTCTGTGGCTGCCCTGGCTCTCTGGAACCAATTACTTCCTGAGGTCCGGACCGCCCCCACCCTATTGGCCTTCCGGAAAGCGGTGAAGACCTGGCTTTTCCGGCAGGCCTGGGGCCGTTGATCTTGCTATGGCGATCTTGCGAAACCCGGCCATGGAATGGAGTGTATGGGTTTTTAATGTTTTCTTTTTTAAAAATTTTACGGGATATTGTTCACATTGTTTTTTGCTATAAGCTGCCCAGAGTCCCTAGGGAGTTGGGCGGAATAGAAATGCGACTAATAAATAATAAATAAACGAATAAATAAATCCTAGCCTCATTGTTATTTTCAGTTGACCTTCATTCTGTCTTCCTGCAACTGCTGATGAAGACAGAGAAGGTTAGATGGGGGTGATAGCAGTGTCAGCCCTGGAGGCCATCTTTTCTTTTGGATCTTCAGGGCTGCTACTCTTTTCTAGTGGGAAACTGGGAGGGGGGTTTGCATGGAGTTGGTATAAGTATTTAGCCATAATAAAGTTCTTTTCTCTGAGAATCAAGGATGTTCAGCCTGCACCTGGAGTGGTGTGACTGGGAGGCATCTCCAGTTGGGATAGTGGATTGATTGGACCATGTGATGGACATGTGGGTGCAGGGGAAGGGACTTCACCTCTCCTTTGGATAGGGAAAACCCAGAAACTTTCAGATTCCGGTTTTCCCAGATATGCCAATATGACATCTCTAAAATGGAACTTTGAGGAACTGCTGTCCTTGGAGTCTTGGAGTCTTCATTGGTCTCCATTGGTTGTGGGTGTTACTTGGAACCCTGACAAGCTGGGTGTCAGGAACAGAATATAGGGCAACAGGGATGGTGAAGTACAGTGCAGAGTGGAGTAGCAGGGGCAGCGGGAACAATAGAATTCAGGGCAGCAGGCAACAGGGGAGGCAGAGTACAGGGTGGCCAACAGGGTGATGGGGTGATATAGGTGGGTAGGGAATTATAGCAGAACCAAATACATCAGGGCTGGAGAAGCTTGAAGTCCTCACCTAATTGTCATAGGACTACAGAAAGTGCCATTATTAAGTGGTGTGGTCATGTGATATTTCATCTAATGATTGCATTGCTTAGCATCGAAAATTCCAGTTAGGGTTGTTAAAGCAATGGCTCACCTGTAGAAGATGAAGACAGATTGTGTGTTTAAACTGGGATAAATGTGTGAAGTATGAATGGGTATGCATGTAGATTATAAGAACCTCTCTATTTTATAGTTTGCTATTTTGTTTGCTGCTTATTGCCTTTTACTTATTTTGTGATATTTTCTACATTGAAAAGCTTTCTGGAAACCACAAGAAAAGGTTGTGATAGACTATCTAATTACTAATTTACATAAGTTCTTCCTTTACATTAGTTGTGAAAGTCATATTGATCAGCAATGTGCACCTCTAATTAGTTCTGCTGGAAATAAGAAATATATTTAACGGACAATTGTATTCAAACTTTGATTCAATACTCCTATGCAACTGTTGTTTTACTGTCTTTGTGCTCACTAGAAAAATATCTGTTTTCCCTTCCCAAGAGCCTGTGCCAATATTTCAAAAGAGATGCTTCACAATATGAAGAAGTATAGACAAACCACACACTTTGAACCATTAAAGCAGTCATGTCTTTTTATTCTTGCCAATCCAAATGAACAGTGGAAAACAAATTACGTGTAACTCAAGGAGTTTTGCCAGCCTGTCAGGTAGGGTAACTCTACAGAATAACAGATTTGGTCCAGATATGGTGTGGATAGAAATGGCCAAGGAAAGATCCATTTTGAAAAGGATTGCTTTCATAAGGCAGGGAACTATGGAGGGAGGGGAAAATCTATTTTTCCTGCAAACAGCAAATGGCTAGAGACTTAGAGTGATGTCAACTGCTATATTCTAAGCTCTTCTATCGTCCATTGTGGTCATTCCAAATGGACTGTATATAGCTTGGCCTGTTTTCAACTGTACACATATAGGCAAAACCAACAGATACATAATAAGAGAGCAGAAACAATGTACATGAAAACACACGAAGAAACACAAATGATATACTCACAATGTCAGACTAAACTATACACACAACTGAAAACCCATGGATTCACTATAATTAGATCCTCAAAGACATGAAGGCAACACATATGCAAATACCCAAATTAGAGAAAATGCTTGTATTCACATATATTACTTCATTACATAGAAGAAACTACAGATGCTTCCTTCTGGTATTGCTGGTAAAATGGCGCAAAAGAATTCTATAAGACATATTCCACATGTTTTCTTTATAATTCACTGACCTTAGCCATCTCTACATGCACAGATGTTTCATTTGGAAATGAAACAGAAAAAAAGAACAACTGCTTTAATTATTCCAAGGGAGATTCTTTGTATGTGTTCCCAGATATTGTGAAGAAACTTTCTGGGGCCTTTGAAAGCCAGCATGGCCCAGCATGCTGAAAATTCTGAAACTGCCCATTTGGAAGATACTCAGATTAGATAAAGATGTTATACTGTATGTTGTATCTGTCAGCTCTCTACTGAACATCTTCAAATGTCAAATGTTTTAATTTGAGATAGGATGATGCAATGGTTGGTGATATCTCAACTCCTAACAGCACTAGATTATAGTGATTACTTAGATTTATTTCCAACAATTTTAAATTTTAATTAAGAAGGAAAGCAGATAAATAATTATGTCAGGAGTAGACACTGAATGGATAGTGTCTTTTTTTTAACTTTTGAACAATTTGCTATAAAACTATGGAAAAGGTTTTGATAATTTATTGGGGATTGATGTGGTAAGCATGGATAATCAGACAATCAATATAACAAAAATTGAAAGGGCCATGTTATATATCCCCAATTGGATATCGTAAGTTACTGGGTGGAACTTTAGCTGCAAATAATTTTAGTGCTATAAGCTGTAAATCTCTGGTGAAATGAAGGGCATGGTAGGCATGGTAATACAGGTAGTGCTACGATCACAATTGACCCCAATTTTTTTTAACTAAGACATTTGTTAAGTGAATTTTGCCCCATTTTACGACCTTTCTTGCCTCAGTTATTAAGTGAATCACTGAAGTTGATGTTAGTAACCCAGTTATGTGAATCTGGCTTCCCCATTGACTTTGCTTGTCAGGAGGTCACAAAAAGTGATCACATGATCCTGGAATACGACGACGATCATAAATATTGACCAGTTGCCAAGCCATGTGATCATGGGGATGCTGGAAAAGTCATAACTGAAAAACAGTCATAAGTCACTTTTTTCAGTGTGGTTGTAACTTTGAACTGTTGTAACTCGAGGACTACCTGTACTATGGTGCTTTTATTTTTTGAAAACCAGAGTTAAAAATAGGTTTTGAAAGATGGTCCTCTTGTTCTCCATATCTTTCAAAATGTGCACAAAACCAGGTAAGAAATCATCTGATTCTTTGGAATATAATACCATAAAAAGTTCATACTCAGTTCTACCTCTTATGTCCATTTGTGTTTTAGATACTTGTTCTTCTTAATTGCTTAAGGCTTTCTGGAAGATCTGCAACTGGATCCATGCAGTGGTGAATGTTTCTTTGGGAGAGGAATGGATTTTCCCAGTAGTTCAACCAGTTCCGAATAGGTGGTAGTCCATCCTTTCCTCAAGAAGCCATTATTAGATCAACATTATCTTCCAACCTCCCCTTTTAGGCAATCTTGTTGAGAAGTCTTCTCAGTTTGCAGCACCAGAAGATTTAGGACAGTGATGGCTAATCGCGTGCCAGGAGACGGGGGGTGGGGGAGGGCTGCGCACGCACGTGCCCACGCGTATGCGTGCACAACCCCCCCCCCGCTCCTGGCACATGATGGCCTGGTAGGCCCATTTTTCTTTCTTACCTGGTTCCAGTTCCTCTCTGTGTATCTGGGAAGGGAGAAAACAGCCTTTCCCAGTCCCTTGGAGGCCCTACGGAGGCTGAAAGGGCCCATTTCCCAACTCTCGGTGGGACAGGAAGTGACATTTTTTGCTGTCCTCAGCCTCCAGAACCTCTCTAGGAGTCTCTAGGAGTCTCTCTAGGAGTCTCTAGAAGCCTCTCTAGGAGTCTCTGGAGGCTGGGGACAGGAAAAAACATCACTTCCTGTCCCACCAGGAATCGGGAAATGGGCCCTTTCAGCCTCCGTAGGGCCTCCAAGGGAGTGGGAAAGGCTGTTTTCGCCCTTCCCAGATACACAGAGAGGAACTGGAGCCAGGTAAGAAAGAAAAACGGGCCTTCCCCCCCCACCCCAGGCCCTCCAGAGGCAGGAAACAGCCTGTTTCCCTAGTTCTGGTGGGCCCAGAAGGCCTGAAAATCAGTTGGCCGGCACGCGCATGCACCCCAGAGCTGAGCTGGCGTGCCCACTAATATGGCTCCGCGTGCCACCTGTGGCACACGTGCCATAGGTATGCCATCACGGATTTAGGAGGAAACAGACTATTTTGTTTTCACCAGGTTTCAAGACTAGTTGCAGTATTGAGACAATATTAATGGCACCAATCAATGATATCTAGGAGTAATGTATCTAGCCTAGTCCTCCTTGATATCTCAGCAGTTTTCAATTCCTATCAATCTTTCTGCATCAGTTTAAGGGGCTAAAGGGGGGACACTGTTTTGTGATAGTTCTTCTCTTTGAGATTAACTCCAATCAGGGGAAGAGTGTTCCTTTCTCTTCATTACTTTTCAACATTTACATAAAGCCACTGATCCAGATCATTTGATAGAATGTGATGTATGTAGTATATTGTTGATATCTCTGACCTATGCCAATCAAGTTATGCTTCCAAGTTCTCTCCCAGTGTATGAGAGGGGATGGTAAGGAGGGCCTGGAAGGAAGAATATGCTGCGTAAGTGGTTATGCATTGTAAGCCGCCCTGAGTCTCTGGAGAAGGGCGGCATATAAATCAAACCAATAAATAAATAAATAAATGAGTTCTGAGATGTGCCAGGTCTGGAGTTTTTTCATGTTTATCAACAAATGGGATTACGAGTTCCCATAAAAGGTTTGTGTGAAATTTGGAGCTCTGTTGCCTTACTCCCAGTTGGACTACTGCAATATGTTCTACATAGAGTTGCACTTGAACAATATGTTGAAGCTGCAATTGGTTCAGAATGCAGTGCCATAGGTGGTTTTTGGTGTTCTATAGCATGCCTGCATAGCATTTTGCAAGCTGCACTGGCTGTCGGTGCTATTCCAGATTCAGGATAATGGTTGCCATCTATAAAGGCCTTCATGAATAGGGCTGAGTTATTTGCTGGATTGCCTGTTCCTGATAAGCTCTGCTTCCACCACCAGAACTGTAGGCATGCTCTAAATCCCTTATAGAACCCAAAATAAATGTGTTCTTTATTGCAGGGTCTGCCCTCATTTCCCAAGAGATTAGATGGTCCTAACCCCATCGGCATTCTTAAAAAGCTTTAAAGATATGTATATTCTATTAAGCATTGGACTGAGACATTAAGTGACCCTGGCTTTGTGACTTTAAGATGAAAGTCTTTTTGAGGACCTCAGCTGCATTGTACTAATGTCATCATGATGTCTATTTTTTCCTAAATTTGTGGGTTTAATTGCTATGGTTTTAATTTATTATTAGCCACTGAGAGAAGTGATACACTTAATTTGTCTCAGAAAGCCTGAGGAACATGAGAAGTCCGTTTTGTGATTATGATAAACAATCTGAAACAATCTGATCCAAACAATATTCACCTTCGAAGTTTTTTTTCCATAACACCATTTTGTAATTGCATAAAAATACTGCTGCATTAATTTTTAAATCACTAAGTGATTTGATCACTTAGTGTAGTTCAAAGGCAAGTGTGGATGCCAATTATCTTACATTTCTGCTTCCTCAGAAATGTGATCCATGCACATTTAGTGTGTATATTTATTCTGAAGAACTTCACTTGTTATCTGGTCAGATGACCACCCTGCATTTACTACCTATTTTCCATGTTCAGACTGAAGCCACAATTCTCAGCAATAAAAAGCCAGTTGATCTGACCTGTCAGTCCCTAATCTCAGCAGTACTTGTTGTAAGTTTCTTTTTTTAAAAAAATCAATAATTCACTGGTTGCCTTACTTGCTTAACAATAAATCTCCATGAACTATCTTTTTACTTTTTAGTAAATGTTTATTGCAGCTATAAATTATTACTAATAAACTAAGTAGTAACTTTTCTATTAATACCCCATATACATAAGACTATTACAAGAAAGGACATGAAAAAAGAAAATGTGATTTGAATATCAAATTATCATTCTAATCACGGTTTAATAAACCAGTTACACCTGACTGTGGACAAAATTTTACATTTTAAACACAAACTTTTAAAAAATTGATTTAATGGGCTATCTTCAGGATGGTTTCACATAGAGTCCCAAACTATTAATAAAATTATCACATAATATATTTCACAAAGTCCAACCCATCCAAAAAACACATGGTACCACTTTAAAATATTCTTCTCTTCACAAATTCAGCAGTGGACAGATGCTGTTTTGCCTAGATATACAATTCTTTAAAAAATAAATCAAACTAGATTATCAAGCAACACAATAAGAATCCCAATATTTGCCTTGCAAACTTTTTTTCTTCATAGCATTTTTGTAAAATAGAGCATCAGACTATATGCAAAACCTGCAGGAAGAGTATCCCATATTTAAATAATAGTACTGAGGAAATGAGGGTAAGCTGTTTTCCTACGTATTTTAACTTATGATTTATTACCAAATTAAGATGTATAAAGCTGTACATGTATACACCCCAAAATTGCACTCTGACCTCTCCATTAAAAGATCTTGATATATAAGATAGCTGTTGGCCAGTTGAAATTCTATTATTCAAAAGAAAATGCTGTATAAGAAAAGACTGCTGTATGTGAAAAACGTGCCAATTTTTGACTTACACATAGATTGCCATGAGAAAATGGCTTGAAGCATTCCTAGAATTAGGTGAGGAGTCATGAAAGACATTAATGCAAGTGGGGTTTAAATATCAGAAATGTGTTGAAGAGTGGCATATTTTCTCCCTCATTTGCCCCAGTTGAGAATTATGCACCTTCCCTTGCTTGTTGATGGGTTATTGTTCTGCCTCAAAACAGCACACTGATATGCATGCATACGTAGGTGATGGTCACATACAGAGGAACCAAGCATAAATTTTCCAGAGACAAAGCAGGGTGGATGGTGTCCTTTGAAGCAGTGGTTATGTTAAGAAACAAGGATATTGTGCATACATCGATAGCCTTTTTGTTCATCAACATTTCACATGTCACACACAGACTTTCCAGAATCAATTTCTGGCTCCTGCTAACCCTTGTTAATTTTAAAGCAACATTTAGGGACTATGGCTGAGCTGCTGAACTGAGCTGCCTAGGCTTTGGAAAGGTGACCACCAAGTAATCCCCAAACTGCAAACTAAACAAGGGAGAAACGATCCTGGAAGAAGGCAAGAGCAAACCACTTTTACCCTGTGGTCAAAAAAACAACACTGTAATGTCCCTGCAGTTAGCATGTGGGTCGCCTTGGGTAGATTACATTAACTTGTGGCATCTCCTTTTAAAGAGACCCTGCTCCAACCTGCAGGAGCTCTACATACGGTTAACGTCCAGCGGGGCTTCCTCCGGGTTAACGAGCTGTAAGGTGCAGCCCTGTAAAGAGCGCTTAAGGGCTTCAGGAGGCAGCCCCACCGCGCACGATGGGCTCGTTGGCAAAAAAAAAAAAAAAAAGCGTCCTTAAGGAGAGAAGTTTCGCCAATTTCGACTGCACCCCTTTTGCTCCAGAAACGGGCAAAACAAACTTGACAGTTTGGGGGGAGGATTAATATTAAATAGGTAAAGGGGGCAGGTTAAAAAAAAAGAATTAAAAAAAAAGGCGGGTCAAGGGTCTTTCTCTCCTCACCAGGTTTGTGGAGGCGGGAAGGAATGTGGCAGTTGTGGTATCCCGCCGACTTCCCGGGACGTTTCTTTTGCTCCGCTTCCCCTTTCCTGCCCCCAAAGTGTGACTTCGCGGCATTCCCAGGCTCGGGAGTTACGGCCAACGCGGGGCGGGGTTGGGTGGCCAGGAGCTGGTCAATGGTCGCTGCGCGGACTGCTGCAGAACAGTTAGTCCGCGCACACGCGCTGCGCTCTAGCCAAGCGCCAGCCCGCAGGGGGCTCTTTCCATTGTGTTAGGCGGAGAAGCAGCAGCAGCGTCGAACCTCGCTCGGCTGTACTACGCCCTGTAACTGCCTGCCCTTTGGAAAGGCGACTGATGTCCCCCGCCCCTAGAAACGGTAGCCGCCGCGAATCTTTTTGGAAATAACGTATGCGCTGCACGCCTTCTCCCACCTGCAGTATGCAGAAGCCAGGGAGACGGTGCAGGAAGGTACGAGAAGGTGGGTGCCTTTAGTATGAAGGGAATACTTGGTTTAATTCCCAGGCTACCTATTCAATAGTATCCCTTTCTCTCATGGAAAGCGGGGGGTGGGGAGGAGGGGAAGGGAGAGAGTCATGGAAAGGTAAGGATGTACCACGCATTGAAACAAACCTGTCTGTATTTATAAAGTACCTTGCCATCCACATTTAGGAAGGAGACAGTATTTTCCCCCTGTCCACCCCACACATACATAGAAGAAATCCCTGCCTGCCTGAAAACCATACCAAAAAAAAAAAAAAAAAAATTACGGCTATGTAAACTTGCTTTCTATCATTCTCCCTGTCTTATATATCAGCTCAAAAGCATAGTCCAGTCTCCCCTTTGCTCAATTAGCTATCCCGCACAAGGTGAAAGTTGCTCTTTTTAAAGAGCGCCTCTGAATCCCACGCTCTAGTTGGTTTTCCTGCTTAACCTAGCAGTTGTTGCAGCCTAAAGGAGAAGCAATCTCGAGGGATCTGCAAATAAACTTGTTGGATTTACATTAGGGTTTCCTCTCTTAATCACATGTAGTTGTTTGCTGTGACTTTGTCTCCCCTCAGCTTATCTCGAATCCAAATAATGCCCAAACAGTAATATATTAACTCACCCATCCCATTTTATATAAAAAGGAAAGCAAATCTGACACTTGTAGGCAAAAAGGAGAAAACTTACCCTCTTCAAGATAAGGATGTCAGAAAACTAGTAGCTCCATGATTCGGTCTTTGCAACTTTCCTTTAGACTGTGAAAGCCCTTCTGAGTTCAAGCAGGAGAAAAAAAAAACCTATTTAAAAATGCTTTCAGTATAAAAAAGGGATGAAAAGGAATTTCTTCCCCATATGAGGACTCCCGTAAAATAAAATCTTCCTTTGGTAGTGAATTCTTTCAGACCCGTTATCTGTATTACCATTAATGCGCAGAGCAGAAGGCACTGCATACAAATAGATCCAAGTAAGAGCTTCTATTGGTAGCTGGGGTGGGCCCCTGGGTCCTACTGCTCCATCTCAAGCAAACTACAAAGCAGCAATTTTCAAGCAGCTTGGAGGAAAACGGGGTGGGAGGACTACCCTTGAAGAATTGATTTTTTACCCCCGCTGTGACAGTAGTGTGGTTGGTGTTTGACTAAAGAAAACCCACATTCTGTAGACACCTTTCCTTTCCCAACTGCCACAGGGGTTATTCTGCTGAATTGGAAGAAAATGGTTAGGACACTTAAAAAAAGGAAGTTTGTGAGAAATGCTTCTGTGTCTAGCAGACAGATTTTGAAAGATAGTTGTTGGCAAGCTAACCCCAGATATATCTGCTTGAAACTCTCAAATGTACTTCCTTTTAAGCATGCGGCTGAAGAAAACCCTAACAAATCAAAAACAGTCATTGAAACAATCATAGTTGGCTTGCACCATTGCAATTTTATGATGTGGTTAAAAAAAAAGGAGCAGCTGATTGGGTTAAATTGACTTCTGGCTCCTTGTTAGAGAAACAGCTTCTACCTGACAGCCAAACCTTAAAACCAGTTGTATATGTGTAAAGAGGTCAGAAAGTGCAAGTAGGCTTATCATCAGTATTGCTCACAATAGCATAGCTTTCATCAACTGTCAGAAATGAAGTAGAAAAGCTGCCAAGGCAGCATTTCTAAGAGCTGCTGCTATACTGGTTTCAAGGGCAAGGCTTTGCATTTTGCAAAGGATCATGGACAAGGTATGACATACAGCATTAACTGTGCCAATTATTCTATTCATTTTCCTAAGAACTAACAAATACAGCTTTTCAACTTGGAAAAAAATGTTTAATTCATTAGCAGTATACCTAAAAGTACACGTTTTAGGTACTTCTAAATAGCATTGAATATATTTTTGTGAAAAAATATGTGGAAAATATATCACATAAAAGCCTAAATATACCTAAATGTATTTAAAAACCATGTCTTAAAAACATATAATAGTAACTGTCCAATTCAATTAGATAATTCCATTTTTTTTAAGGAGACAGAAATGAAATACAATCCCAGTTTAAATCAGGTTCCACCTGCCCAAAATAAATTGCATGCATTCCTTCAACATTTTAAGGTGGCCTGCTAAGAGTCTTCTGTCAGGAGGAAAGGTAATGTGCCTTCTCAGTTTCTTATTGTAGAACATGCTTGCTTCAGAGGCCTCAAAAGGGATCCATTTCCTTCTCATATTTTGGGAGACTGTTAAAAACTTCCAGTTTCCACTCAATTTGATTGGCTACGAGTGCTTATGTCTCTTTTTGTATATTTTGTTTATTTTATGTAATATTGATATTTTAAGTTTAATTTCTGGTTTTTTATTTATTTATTGTGGGCTGCCTAGTCAATGAAGAATGCAGTCCTATATGAAAAGAATGCAGTCCTATATGAAAAGCCAGATGTTCAAGCTGGCTTTAAGAAAAGGCTGAGGAGCACAAAACATTGCTGAGATACTGGATAATTCAGAAAGCCAAAGAATATACAAAAAGTCAATATGTGATTCATTGATTGTAAAAAGGACTTCAGTTACATTGATCATGTCAAATTGTGAAATGTGCCTAAGAAAGTTGAAATCCCAGAATATTTCATTATTGTCTTGCAAATATACTGTACATAGGACAGGAAGCTACAGTCCAGACAGAACTGGTGAAAATAGCCCGAGTCCAGTTGGATAGCTAAAAATGCAAAAGATCTGCAAAGTCTAATAATGAAAGTTAAGGAGCATAGTTTAAAAAAAGGGACTGATTAAATATAAAGAAGACCAAACTAATGATAAAAATACAATAACGTAGAACTAACATGGCAAATATGAAAATGGTGGATAGCTTCTGCATTTTAGGATTCATTATGAGCAGTACAGGAGCCAGCAGTCAAGAAATATGCCACAGACTAGCACTTGAAAAAAGTATTCAGATATCCATAAAGATCACATTTGCACAGGAAGCAGCTTTCACTATGATACTCAATGGAAGTCAAAAGTTCAGCTTTGAAGAAACAAGATAGAAAGAGTATTGACACTTTGATGTTGAAGAGAACGCCTGAGAAAACCATGAACAATTGCAAAAGCAAAGAAATATATCATTGAACAAATCCAGAGTTCTTACTTGAGTGATAAATAACTAGTTTCGAGTTAACATAATTTGGACACATCATGCAAAGAATTAGAAGTCTTAACTTTACAATCCTGGGGAAAATAGAAGGAAAGAGAACAGGCAGATGACCTGTAGCAAGGTGAATGAACTCAATTACAGCCTCAGTAGGTGCATTTCTGAAGACCTGAAGAACCAAGTTAGGGCTAGATCATCAAAAAAAATCCCATCTATGTGATTGCTGGAAGTTTATGCTGACATGATACTTAGAATTGCAATGAGCAGAATGGTTAAGAAACATAATAATTACCAAAGGATTATATTTTAGTGAATAATTCAGACTGTCCATGAAATAACAAGATTGGAATTGTGCAAGTATTGAACAGTTGAAGCGATGGAAAACTCTTAATGCAGGAAAAGATATAAAGAAAGAGCAGAGTATCCAGTAGCAAGATGGATGGGCTGTTACTATAGCAATGGGTGCAACATCTGAAAGATCAAGGGACAAGATTAGAGATAGATTGTCATGGATAAAAATCTATCTACATATTCCTAAGAGTCAACACTGATTGAATGTCACATAATCACATGAAATACCAGTAAACAGCATATAAGACTTTTATTTGGCTATTAAAAATATGGTCTGGCATGTCTTCATTGGTGTGAGGCACTTTTCAAAAAGTAAAGACTGTATGTAGTAAAAGAACTACAGTATTGACCAGATTCATTGTTCTGAAAATGAATGAGGTTCCAGTAAAACTTAATAAAATAATGAAGTAGAAACTTAATGTTCCTTCTTATTCTCTTGATGATGTTTAGCACTTTAAAAGCTAACGCTTCATTGTGACATTATTTGCATTTCTAATTCATATTAAAGATTATATTATAGACGGCTGTTTTTCCAAGCTCATTATGTTTATAAAATTGAAGATCCATAATTAGATGCAAGGATGATTAAATACATTTTTTGGTATACATGCATGCATTACTAAGCATGCTATAAATACTTATAAAGCATGCATTATATAACATATAAATATTTTTGATACAATCAGGGTTTGGGAGGGGAAATGGGTGTGTTTCATGAGAGTCTTTAATTTTGGAATGTGAGATATACACAAGTATATTTCCTGTGAGTATGGTGGCTACAGATAGTTCTTGTGGACATTGCTATAGTATAGGGCAGGGGTGTCAAACTCGATTTCATTGAGGGCCACATCAGGGTTATGTTTGACTTCAGGGGGCTGGGGTGGGTGTGGCCAGCTCAATGTTACTTGTGTCGGGGTCACCTGTGGTGGCCCAAGCTCTCTGCCAGCAAAAATGGGGTCCTGCCACACTCTGCCAGCGAAAACGGAGCTCAGGAGGGCTGCCCATGGCCCTTGCGAGCTCCATTTTCACTGGCAGAGGTCATGGGCTGGTTCTTTGCTGTTTCCAGGGTGGCCCAGCGGGCCAGATCTAAGCACCCCGTGGGCTGGCTCTGGCCCTTGGGCCTTGAGTTTGAACCCCTGGTATAAGGGATTATGTGAGATAGTCATAATGAGCTCTTCCTTATTTTTTATTTATTTATTTATTTATTTATTTATTTATTTATTTATTTATTTATTTTATTAAATTTCTATACCGCCCTTCTCCTGAAGGATTCAGGGCGGTGAACATTGTATATGAGAGTGCGGATGAACCTAATATTAATAACAATAAATGAATTCATGTTTCTTAAAATATACTACAATAGTATTTGACATTTGATTTTTTTTCAAAGCATGAAGGAAAACATATATTCTACATATATGCATACAGTATGCAAATAGTATATATGAATCATGGTGATGTGCATTTAGAAGACAGTAACAAGTAACAATAATGTAACAATGATGCATTTTTATACATGCAAGATTGTAACATCTCCAAGTATGTGAACCATCTTTTGCTTATGATGTACATGCATGTGTCCATTTCCTCTTCTAAAAAGATGCCACTGTTTTACAATGTCTACTTATTAAGTAATGGAATGTATCACTGAAGCCTTACTTTAATAAATAGCAGAAAGGTGCTGTATTCATGCACAATTCTAGATCCCAAATATGTAAAGCAGCTTAGTATAATCAGTACATGCCTGCTATTTTATATTTTTCTCAGAAAATCTAATAGATAAGTACAGCATGTAGAACTATAAGATTCCAGACGACTAATAAATGGCAGCAAAAAGTAAGAGATTTTATATTTATATTGCTTTCTTACAGACATCTGAACTTTGCAGACCCAGTAGCCCCTAATATTTACCATTTAATTACATGTCATATATTAGTCTTTAGGATGTCACTATTTCACTATATTTTCTGCATATATAACTTAATGGATAAAATAAATTTCTTATAGGGCTTATATAGATCTAATGTGGTAGTAAGAGCACAAAAACAAATTATTTCAAAGGGGGGGAAAGGTGCTTTTTCTCTGGATGAATAACAATCTTACTGACAAGCTGAGAAGCCAAAAATGTATAGGAGAGAGTATGGACTGGTAGCTTTGGCCTGTGGGGAGGCAGAAGGCTCAACATGAGACAAGGCCTGCAAGGAATATAAAATTATATATATTGTTTTTGAAGATGTCCACAAGAAAAGTTTCAGGAGTGAAAGGCAAGGAAAGAAGAAAAGGAAGCAGGGACAAGGAGAGCAGCTTAATTCTTTCTGTTTTTATCTATGTTTAAAATTAAATGATTTTTTAAAAATTCCATGTTTCCTGGAATGACCACATTTCTTAATACTGGGACAAAATTTATTCTTCCCTCCCTCCATTACTGGAATGTCTAATCTAGGTGTCCGAAAGATTATCGTTAGCACTTGTGAGATAATTTCTGCTAGCTCCTATTTTGCTTGAATACACAGAAAGAGAATACAATGGGAAAAGAAAAACAGTGTAGCAGAAAAAGTGTAGGGCAGCATCACCATTGAAAGGCCCTTTCTCCCTTATGGCCATCTAGCTAAACTTAACCAGAAATAATACTTTTAAACAATTGGACAATACCCTCTGGACATTGTTTTATAGCCTTGGAAGAAATTCTTACTTAGATTAATCTATATGAAAGAAGGGACTGGGACTATAGCTGTAATTATGGATTTGGAATCGGTACACAGTAGTCTCGGCATAAGTATCCCTTGGTCCTAGTTAACTGAGAATCAAAAGCAATAAATAGATTTACAAGAATGTTTAACAGTGTATTATGATCAATAATATATAATACTCAAAACTCCAAAGAATATCATTGAGGCTACACTGATCAATTTTTCCTTTAACAATATAATATTTTATTTATGCATATTTCTAGACTTGATGGGTGTTTTCTTGAAGATATTTCACTACCCCAAACTAGATAACATCATCAGGGCATTAATAATGTTACTTAGTTTGGGTAATGAAATGTCTGCATGAAAACATCAAGGTCAGAGAGCACCAAGGACTCCTCTTTTCAACCCTGAGTTGCAAATATTCTTTATTTCTAGACTTTTTGGTAAAGAATATATAAAATGGTTGTATGCTTAAAAGAATTTTGGACCACAGGAAAGTACAGAGATACAGTTTATATGTGATTGCAAGTAGAGTACTTTTGAAGTTGTGCAAAATAGAATGTATATTTAATTACTAACTCTTATAATTTATATATAATTTTATGGAATATTTGGTGCTCTCTGAGCTTGGTTGTTTGCTTGCAGATGTTTTATTACCCAACTGGGAAATATCATCAGTACACTGATGGGTAATGAAACATCTGTAAGCAAACAACCAAGCTCAGAGAGCATCAAGACTTCCATAGTTCAACTGTGAGCTACACATATTCTCTTCTATATATTTTTATATCTAGTCACTGATATGCAATAAGATTTTCATAATGATATGTAAAAATAATAAGTTTAAAGTAATGATATGAATTCTCATTATTGATAAAACTATGAATCTTCGTAAAGAATAAAGGTATTTCTGGAAAATTAAATAACATATGTAAACCCTAGTTCAACTTTCCACATATGTTAGACATCATATATTTCCTACAAATTTCAGGTATGGATAGATAATACTTTCTGGAAATTACGTGCATTGTAATTTCATAGTTTTGGAAGGTTTTTTTAAAAACCAGTCAAACCATTTTTGCCTATGCTTGACAGCTATTTGATGACTATATTCAGTGCTGTGGAGTCGGAGTCAGAGTCAAGGAGTCAGAGCCGGAGGAAATTTTGGGTACCTGGAGTCGGAGTCGGAAGTAAAAAAAACTGAGGAGTCGGAGTCGGAACATTTATTTCCCAACTCCTCAGCCCTGACAGTGCTGTGAAGTCGGAGTTGGAGTCGGAGGAAATTTTGGGTACCTGGAGTCGGAGTCGGAAGTAAAAAAAAACTGAGGAGTCGGAGTCGGAACATTTATCTCGCGACTCCACAGCCCTGTAAATATGTACCCCAAAGTAAGCAGAAGTGTTTTTCTACGAAAAGATAATATTAGAAGTTGTCAGGTAATAGCATGTGAATTTCCAATTTGCTTGTCTTTTAGTTGTTGTTTTTTTAACTTATATAATTTGGGTAAGGAGACATGGGCATTTCCCAAATTAATGGAAACTGCCCAAATTTATGGACTGCCATTCAGGAGCACATAGTTTATCTATTTCTGCTATATAAAGAAGTCTAACATAGATAAACTCTCTCATTATGTTCTCTGCAAAAATGAATAAAACTGAACAAAGATATTGGTGATTTAACAAAGTGAGTGTGCAGTTAACCATCTGAGCAAAAATGATGACTGTACTGAAATAAAACAAAGAGAAATAAATCATTGACTTATTTTATTAAGACAATTAAAATGTAATTGCTCAATCAATTATCACTGCATGGATAATAGCTTGATGCAGGCAGAACAAATAAATCATTAATAATGAGAAAAAAATCAAACCAAAACCCTGAACCAAATTTCAAAGGAATTTCTAGCAGGCAAATCTAGGAAATTTTCAGGTTTCATTTACTTTCTGTTGCTTTCTAATTGATTTATGAAGCACTTTCTTTTGGACTAGTAAGTATATTCAGTTTTAAAATAATTTTATTGTTTGAATCAGGAACAAAGGTACAAAAAAAACCCAAAACTGTAAAAAAAATGAAAATAGTATCAAAATCTTACAATGTTTACACAGCTCAGTTTTTAAATATTAAATATTAACCAGATGAAACACAATTCCTATTTATCCTGTTATTCTCCATGACCTTTTGTGAAATGTCTCATCTGGACATGGGAGTATCTAGCCTATGTATTTTCCAAATGTTCCTGTACACAGTGGTAGCTACTTGGTTGTGATGGCCGTCCTTCCTTCCTTCTTCCTTCCTTCCTTCCTTCCTTCCTTCCTTCCTTCCTTCTGGTTTTAAACAACAGTCACATTTTGATTATACTCATTACTGCTAAATTTGCTCCCTTTATTTTACTAATGAAAGAGTTATCTCTGAGCCATTTTACAGGTTTATTATACATGCACCCTCTTACTCTTGTTTGTTTTAGATTGCCTTCACTCCAACAAAACCAATTTGGTAGATAGGAATGATAAGACTTTATTCCTTCCCTGTAATGGGCTTTTTAAAAATCATCTAATATTATGTCATCATGATGAACATTTTCCTTTCTCATATCATCAGCTGTTGAATGTAAATTGTACAACATGTGAAAATTACTAGCCATAATAGTTGAGGCTATAATGGCATATGCCCTTTTTGGTTCAGTCTTTTGTGAGACACTGAGAAATTCATGTCATTGGAAAAGACATGGATTAGTAGAACAACTTCTCCTAATCAATATATTTTAATTAATCCTATTTAATTACAGATAGGAATAAATTAAAAGGAAAACCAAGACTGTAACATTATTTGTATTCTTAAAAAATGATTTTTAACATCCAGTCTGAAATATATATTCAAGATAGAATATTTAAACCTAGATAAAATTCTGAAAAAAAGTGGTAATTCTGTAATAATTTATTGATATAAGAAATTATCCAGTCCTGTATTCAAATAATCCCCAGAATTAGTTTGCTTTTGTTTTTAGCATGCAATAAATATAAGTTCATAAATAATCCAGACATTTCTAAATGAAATGACAACTTTGTTGAAATTGAACAATGTTCAAGTTGATTCAACTTGAATAAATTGTATTTTTATGATTAGAAACAATTCTTATTGTCTTTCTATGTAAAGATAAAATATGTTTTGTTAAAAAAAGCATTATATTTTGAAGGTATAGGATTACAAATTAATTATATTTTGAAGGCAAAGGCAAATTTAATATATGCAGTAATACAACTGCTTATCATCTACCAATGTCCTTGCTATTGTTTCTATTACTTTTATAGTTTATAAGCTATTTTTAAATTTTTCTTCATTCTTCAAAAAGAAAAAGAAAAAAATAGGATGCAGTATTCCTCTTGACAGAGCTAGCATTAAAATGGAGCAAGAACACCAAATGAGATTCAACATATATAAGACATCAGTTCTGGATGATATGAAGCAGGAATTCTTAAGGGAATTAATTAATGAACTTTTTCCATCACCTGACAATTATGTTTTAAGAAGACTTCCAGAATCATTAAAGTAACCATATGAAAAAAAATGTGTTTGAGATGGATATATTTGGCCATCGCTTATAGCCAGTGATAAAAATTATTGAAATACCGGTACATACCAATATTTCAAGATAAATATAATTAATTGAAATAAAGCAAAATGATTGCAGTGTACAAAATTTACCATTTTATTAAATAATGTCTCCTAGAGTTCTCAATTTAAGCTTTCCACATGTAAGATCAGGAATAAATAAGCATAAATTTATATAGTAAACAGTCTGATAAATTATTAGCATATATTAAAATGGCATGAACAACATACACGTGTAAAAATATGTGGGTGGCCTTGAAAAAAATCTAAGGTTTTGAAAATTTTGAAAAATAAAGAATAGTGAATTGTAAACACTATCAACACTTAAAATATTAATCTTTGGCCCATTTTTGCCAAAAGAAATGTTTAAATATTGCTAGAAATAAAATGGGTTTCTATAATACAGAACTAAAAAGATTTTATTTTAAAAACACATATTTTTTATTTAATGAAATGGTATCTCAGACATTTTTCTGCCTATAAACAAACAGGCTTTTTATTTCTTTGGGGACAACGTACAGATCACTGGATAATTTTATTTCAAGATAATTTTGTTTTAGAGATGTAGACATAAGCCTGAATACATGGATTCAGAACTGAAATGTGAGATGAAGCACGGAATGCTGAATACTTGACGTGATAGCCATTTTCTCAAGTCCTTTGAAAGTCCCAACAGCTGCTTCCTAATAGGAGTGAGAAGGACTGAGAGACCTATTGACACAAAAGTGGGGAGGGGGCTTTGAGACTCTTTCCATAAACTGCTTGAAAATGTATTTATTTATTTTTGTTATAGACCAGCATAAAGGTAATAAATAGTTTCTTTAAAATAGAAAAAAAATTCCTAGTGATAAAATAAGATAAATAATTATTAATATAAAATTACAAAGTATATGAAATAAAATCCAAGAAAGATCTATCAATTTTACAATCAATAATATAAAAGCTATAGATAACATTGATCTTTATAAAAACACATAAAACTACTAGAATTTGAAAAACACTACAGGAATATAAGGCTATGGTAAATAATATTAAGTCTAATAATTGCTGGACCCCTAGTAGTACTACCTACTAGGGTAGGATAAATGGTAGAAGTAAAAGGTATACAGTAATTAATGCAGTGTAGTCAATAAATATTACGCCTAATACAATTTAAGAATGTAGTGAAATACCTGGAATATTTTCATAACAACCATGTCTATTAGGCTTTACAATATAATCTCTCAAGGGAGGTATGGAGAAATTCCCATCATTTGAATTATTTATAATAAGTATAGAAAAATATATGTAAATATAGTGTGGGGTTGTTGGGTATTTTTTTGCTTTATATAACCTTAGTTTTATATAAATAAATCTTCACGATAAATCTAATGAATAATTTTCACCTGCAGTATACATTACGTTCCTGAGATTGCTACATTTTTGAAGTAATTGACAATTTCTTCTGGTTATTAAAAGTTGTAATTAGGTAAGTTCTAGTCCTTATCTACTACAATGATGTAGTACTTTATATGAAGTACTTGATAGGAAAGTACTTACCTTTTCTGTCTTGATCTGGAAGTCTCACAAGGTGATATTTTGTGGAACCTCCCATCTGGACTTGGGAGGGTCTAGCCTCTAGGTAGATATTCCTGTACACAATACCAGCAACTTGGTTGAGCCGTTCAGTGAATGCTGTTCCTGCCTGCATCATTCACCTGCTACTATCTGTTTGACTCTTTCGGAAGCCTCTCTGCATAGCCTGCATCTTAGGTCCCTTCTCATGTGTTGAGCCCTGCTTCTAAGGAACTGGTGCTTAGTGCCTGTTTGGGCTGCTATGAACAGTGATGCCTTTTAGTCCAGTCTCTTCCAGCCAATGGTTAGATTTTCCAATGTTCACCACCTCAGCTGTCTGTTGATGGTGTATCCCATATAGAGGCACTTTCTCTGCTTGCTCTTCCACCTTTGTCTTCTGCTGCTTTAGGTATTCTCTCAGCAGATCATCTTTGGATGCCATATTACTGATGTACTCTCAGGTGCCCTGGGTTTCATCCAGAACAGTGACTTTGACACTCACCAGAGTGTTACATAATGATCCAACACATTTCATAATTACATTCAGTTCTAAGCATCTTACAAAGCATGCTAAATATTACAAACAGTTTATAAAGAATTAATACATGCATATTAGAATGAATGAATCAATAATAGATAGTTATAGAGCCCAAAGGTTGTTCGTACTGTAATTTATATCAGTTCTGAATGACGTCCTTACAACTGCCTATAACTCAATAACACAAAGCAGTCATGATTGGTACATGCTTATAACAGCTATTTATCTTATGTTGGCCACTCATAAAATATTTATAAGTAAAACCTTAATATAAAGTGCAGCTTTTATATTCTCATCCATCACTAGTCACTATGCTGACATTGGCTAAGACTTTAAATCTAACTGGTAGATATTCGTAATGTTATATCTTTACTTTTTTAATTTAAGCAAATGAATTTTGACATATTCTCTATATCAAAACCTCACATATTTTTATTAAAAACTAACATGCTCATAAGTACAGATTATTCTCCCATATCCCACCTCCATTCCTTTATTTCTGAATTCAAGTAGGAATAGTTACAAGTTCATTTTGTTCAGTATTTGTTAAACTATATTATTTTGACCTAATAGTATTCATTCTTGTTGGCCATAGTTCAGAGAACAGAAAGTTATTTTCTTCTGTTTTATTTCTTTACGTGCCTTCTGAAATATTTATGCAGACTGTGCAAGACATTCGTCTATTTTATAGAAATATACAAATATTTAATCTTTGCTACAAAGCAATGGCGTTCCACTACTTTGAAAATCAACTAAATATTCTTTTAGGTTTTGTACTAGCATTTCATGTTTCATTTCCTAGCTTTTTAATAGCATAAAGTCTTTAAAAGAATGATAAATAAGCTGTTTCTTTAAAATAATTATTAAGGACAAAAGTGAGTATATTTGGGTTCTCTTGTCACCATTAAAGTTATTCCTTGATGGGAAAGCCCTACCAATCAGAGACCTTGGCTCCTGCCTTGATTCAATTTAGTATGACATGGGTCAGAAGGAAACTCTGACAGACTTTCAAGATTCTTCCCAACTTCCTCAACAAGACCATAACTTAAAGGAAGAAATCAAGAATATCATTCAAGATGGGATATGCAATGAAAAAAAAGCATCGTTAACTAGGATACTAAAACAGAGTGCTCCAAGCTGTTTTGTTTGTTTGTACTGCGTAGGTCCAACTTGTAAGACTACTACTGTATTAAAGAATAACTCTTTAAAGCATTTATCGGTATTTGGCTGGTTGCATGTGCCAGTTGAAAAGGAAGGAATACAATTTGGAACAAAACATTGGAAAACCAAGACTGAGCAATTTCTCAATTCTCTAAAACACACAATATTATGGTTATATGCTGATTATATTTAATGCTATGTTGATAATTACCATTTTTTTTAAAAAAAACCTACATTTCATGCTTATTGTATAATACCTTGGTAGATTAGCTATTACATTAATTAGAATAAGCTAATATACTTCTTATTGGTTTTAACATTTCCAATAGATTCAAAACGGTACTGAAATTTCTTTCATTTCTTCATTAAAATACACAATGTTATGCAGCGCAGTTATTTATAATATGAATATAATAGCTGAACTGTGATCAAAATATATTAAAGGAAATTAGACTTTTGTATTTATTTCTTCATTCACAGTATATGTTTAGTTTAAAACTGAAGTGTATTGAATTGCTGTGAATATTAATGGGATATCTGCTAATTTACATTTTATGCATACTCTTGAAATAAGTCATCAGGAAATATTCTGTGTTTCAGATGTAAATAGTCTAACATATGCTGTTTTTCCATTTACCATGTTATATATGCCCTTGGCTCTTGCTAACTCTAAATATGAAATAAACTCAAGAGTCACGCTTGGTGTAATGTACATTTAGTGCATATAATATATATAGCTCTCATAAAAATGCATAAAATCAGAGATCAACATAGCTCATCCATTTGAATTTACAAATCTGGGTAGAGGCACACCAACTGAGAAAAACAGATATGAATTAAATTCGCAATAAATCTGATCATTATTGCTTTCCCCACTCAATAAGCCATATTCATATCCTGCTAAAATAGCAGTGGACCATAAGTAGGGCAGAGTCTAATGAAAAAAAATACTTGTTAAAAACTGGGTAAAGCAAGAAATAGGCAGAATCAATGGGTGTGTTGCTCCCGGTTCTGTCTGGTAGTAAAAGTGGCGGGAGGCTCCTCCCACCCACACGGATGTCATAAGGTACGCTCCCAATGCGAACCGGTAGTAAAGGTTAGTAGAACCCACCCCTGGGCAGAATGAGTGTATTACAGGAAACACTGGAAAAAATGTTTGTCCATTGTTATAAACCAAGAAAGGAAGTCTGACATCAAATATTGAAAAAGGTTGCCATGAACTAATGTAATCAAGAGTTCAGAAGACATGTAGCTTCCAGAAGCTGAGCATGAATCCATGTTTTCTATTGAAGTGAATAAAGATATCCAAAACATATGTTTTTAATATCAATCTGATGTAGACTATTCTAATTTAGTTTGCTTCTTTCACTGTGTATGTGTTAGTAACAACATGAGTTGCCAATTGAGCAAGACAGAATTTCAAACACTTGCTCGGTATAAGATATTCCTTTGTATGGTTGTTTGTTTTCAAATTTCATTTATAAATTTACAATGGTTCCTTGCCACTTATTTCATTTTTTCTCTTACTATTAAAAACCTACTGTACAATTAATAAAATAAAACATTTAAAATATACTAAGGAAATAAAAATGGATTAAAAAACAGTGCTTGTATTCATATATTTTTCCAGCTAAGTATGGGCACGCTGCAGTTTTCAGTTCCCTCTTCCTATTCCACACCCCTGTCCCTATCTAATTACTGCAACTTGATAACACCATTTGCATTATTTTAAAGTGCTATAAATGCATGAAAACTTGAGAAGCAACATAGAACTAAGGAGAAGCAACGTAGAACTAAGGAGAAGCAAAGTAGACCTAAGGAGAAATTTCCTGACTGAACAATTAATCAGTAAAACAACTTGCCTCAAGAAA
The DNA here is from genome assembly GCF_059756535.1 of Pantherophis guttatus. Taxonomy (NCBI): domain Eukaryota; kingdom Metazoa; phylum Chordata; class Lepidosauria; order Squamata; family Colubridae; genus Pantherophis; species Pantherophis guttatus. Next base: position 44,772,664 of record NC_142067.1, on the reverse strand, counting down.
TTGTGTGTGCTCCAACCCTGGAGGTTTTTAAGAAGTGATTGGACAACCACTTGTCTGAAATTGTACAGGGTTTCCTGCCCTGAGCATGGGGCTGGACTAGAAGACCTCCAAGATCCCTTCACTTCCAACTCTGATATTATGTTATTCATTTTGATTAAAAATTGTTGCATACAGCAACTAATCCACCAAATTGTTTTATTTTATGGCACAGAATATAGGAAAATCATCTGACACTCTACTTTCTATTCTTTTGAGCTTTTATTGTACATATAAAAATATTTAAGGTTGAAACTAAAGGCTTTTGGATATTCATACTAATTACTGAAGCACAGTTTCTAATACTTGGCCTGGAAAGTTATGCTCATTTTGATATATAAAGATATATAAATAATATAAGGTATTTTATCCTCTTTACTATTGTTTATGTTTATAACTGCTTTTGCCTTTTTTTGCCAGTTATATCCTTTGTTGTTTGCTATATTTAATAAATAAGCACACTATAAAGTTATATTTTTAATATATAAATATCCAAATCAAATATATTATATATATATTAGTCTCCCAATGGGCAGCAGGGTGCTTGCTGGCTGTCTGAAAAAAGCCTAGAAACTAGTGGATTGTGATTTCACTGAACTAGGGCTGCATAAAAATTTTGGTTTACATAGGAAGAACCTGGCTAAAGAGAAATACATATATATACTTATTTTTTTAGATAGGTCTTATTTTCAGGGAATTGGTGTGAGTGTATGTGTGTGTGTGTGTGTGTGTGTTTGATATGTGTGTCCATCCCATTGTGACCAATCTCTACATGGAAGAGGTAGAAACCAAAGCCCTAAACTCTTTCACAGCAGTTCTACTCACTCACCCACTTGGTATAGGTATGTGGATGATACTTGGGTCCAGATCCACTTCCAGAAATTGGAAGCATTCACCAAACATATCAACTCTGTGAACAGATACATCAAACTAACATGGGAAGATGTTGAGAAAAATAGTCTTGCCTTCCTGGACTGTACACTTAAGGAGGACAAAAGCGTTAATATTGAAATTTATAGAAAACTCAAACAGAGTAATATTTACATTTTGATTCTCACCATCCACTGGACCACAGAACGGGAGTTATCAGAACCCTACACCATTGAGCTGGAGACCTGTCTTATCAGCAAATATGGGAAAGAAAAAGAAATAAAACACATCAAGGAAGCTCTTGGAACAAGTGGCTATCCCAAGTGGATCTTCATCAAATCCCAAAAAAGACCCAGCAGGAGCTCTTCCATAACATACCAAGAAGAGAACAATATATGAAGCAACACTGTCATTCATACATTGCAGGAATATTGGAAAAGTTCAGGAGGATCTTGAGTCAATACAATATACATGCACATTTCAAACCCAAGAATACACTAAGGCAGAAGCTTGTACACCCGAAGGATAAAACACCCAGGCACAAACTGAGCAATGTGGTATAGGCAGTACAATGCAATGAGCCATGTGAAAATCTGTACATTGGGGAAACAAAACAACCACTTCATAAATGTGTGGCACAAAATAGGAGAACAAACCCATCAGGACAAGATTTAGTAGTCCATCTGCATTTAAAAGACAAAGGCCACTCTTTTGAAGACAGCAAAGTCCACATTTGGACAGAGAGAACCACTGGTTTAGAAGAGGAGTCAAAGATCCTATCTATGTCAAAACAGCCCTCACTCAACAGAAGGGAAGAGATACGATATCATCTATCTCCAGTTTAAAACCCAGTCCTTTGAACAGTTCCAAGAAGGCTCCACACCTATTTGCACTAGTCAGGTGATCCTGAGAACACAGATAAACCCCCAAGTGGCCTCAAAGATTCTCTAAAAGAATGCAAATAACAAGCTGTCTGCAAGGAGTATAAATCCTTCTATTCCGTCAGAGCTGAAGAAGCTTCAAAGTCTTCAAAGAAAAACAAGAAGCTTCTTCTTGAAAAAGTTGCTTCTTGAAAAAGCATGTTTGGAAGAACATAGATTACTTATTTCTATCATGAGACTGATAAATCAATCTAGCATGATTAGAATACTTACTGAACACAAAACGTAATATTAATGTTTATATAATATATTAACAATTCCTAAAACACCAAAGTTTAAGAAATTAGTTTTATTAATTTACATAGTTTTATACTTTAAAGGTAGAGAGTTTTCATTTGTAACATTTCATTCAAAAGGGGGGTTTGTGATTGCTGTTTTAACTCATTGATAATCATTGGGTTTGTGAAATAAATGGATGTGCAAACATGGGATTTTTATAGGAAAAGATAGTGTTTAAATTACTATTGATTTCTAGAAGGTTGTTTGTGTAACAGATTGCAGATCCAAGATAAGTTATTTGTTTGTTGAGTGTCCAAACAGCTTTAGTGAAATAGAGTAAAATCTTAATGGATTTAAATCCTGCTACATCAAGTTTCTGAATTTATGTTTAGAAAAAAAAAAGGTTAGACTATAGATACTGTATAATGTCTTCCCACAAACAATTTAACAATTCTCTAAGCATATTTTATAACATAAGAAAGATGAGTATAAATGGAATGAACTGCTTAGTGTTTTAGAAGACCAAAGTTTATTTTCAAAATGAAAATTCTACAGACCACGTTTCTCTTGTACCCTCCATATGTTTTGGAGCTTGCAGGATTCCCAGCCACTATAGGTTGCCTATGTTAGTTACGAATTCCTGGAATTATAGTTCAAATGTATTTGCAAAAGGCCAAGTTGAAGAAAGTTTTCCAAACTTTCAGCTCATCCAAATCTGAATAAGCAGAGGTGCTATTCAGCAGGTTCTGATCAGTTCTGGAGAACCGGTAATGGAAATTTTGAGTAGTTTGGAGAACCAGTAAATACCACCGCTGACCGCCCCATCCACATCTATTCTCTGCCTCCCGTGTCCCAGCTGATCAGGAGGAAATGGGGATTTTCCAGTAACCTTCCCCTGGAGTGGGGAGGGAATTGAGATTTTACAGCATCCTTCCCCTGCCACGCCCATCAAGCCATGCCATGCCCACCAAGCCTCGCCCACAGAACCAGTAGTAAAAAAATTTGAATCCCACCACTGTGGATAAGGTACATATTATGGAGGAGCTGGATTGGGTTTAACTTTTTATCTGAATCCATGGTTTCTTGTTGAGGCAAGATAAACCTATCTCAAATATGGTTTATTGAATAAAGTACTTTAAACAAGAAGTTACTCTTAGCACAATGTGTAAACTCTTCTATCTGATGAGGAAACAAAGTTACAGGGCAGCAATTATGATTATAGGACAGAAATAAAATACAATAAAAAAACTCAGAGCAAAACCATGTCAAAAAATTAAGACTCTGAAAGCTTCAGAATTTTCTGAAATTGAAAGACAGTCATTACTGTTCTAAAACTCTTTTCTAAAAATGAAGTGGCTAAATATAAGCATACCATAAGAGACAAAACAGATAGATTTCTGTCATTTCCCTCAGCCGCAAGCCAAGAACTTGATTTAAATTCCTATTTTTAATGGTCAGGATTAGAACATGGTATGAGGAGCCTTCTTAAATTTTAGCATTTTCTTTCTTTCTTTCTTTCTTTCTTTCTTTCTTTCTTTCTTTCTTTCTTTCTTTCTTTCTTTCTTTCTTATCTATCACACTTATATAGCTACTGATATTGCTCAGATTTATCATTGTGACCATGAATGTTAGGAAGATAAGATAGAGAGAAGGAAGAAGGACATTCTCAAAGCAACCTAGACATGTCCATGGTGCATAAGAACTAATCCAGGCTCTGTGAGAGCTATTTCTCAATGCTGTGTAGGGAAAATCAGGTGGGAAAGGTTTGAAAAAGACACAGTAGAGGCCTCATGCACTGCTATGTGGAGCATTAATCACAATAAAGTAGGAAGTCTTTATTGTTCTGGATTATCAATAAAGACCTTTTTTGCTCCTGTTGCCATTGATTGAGATTAGAGAGCCTTTTGATAACAAATGGGCAGCATACTTAGGTCAAGACCTTCATGATGACCAAAGATTATTACTATCCTGTGATGCTTATTATACTTGAATACTTTAAGAGACTGCCATCTTCTTTTGTTTTATTTTTGTAGGATTATATCAGTTCAGATTTGACTTGGGAGCTCATCCTTATACAAATCCTGGAAGAAAAAGGTAATTTTCTTAGAAATAATTTATTGTCAGTTGTTGAACAGTTTGAAGTTTTAAATTATTAGGTAAGAAGCATTGGATAAAAAAAAAAAACAAGAATGATAAACATATTCCAAACCATTGCTTATTATGACAGCTTCTTTAGATTCAGAGGTACCCAATCTTGCCTAAATGATACAAACAGTTAATGTTTTATACAGCTAGGGTTTTTTTGTAACAAATTACATATTAGAAACCTTGCTTGTTAACCTTACATGAAGTATGGTCAATGTACTCTGGCTTGAAGCTTAAATTTCTATGAGGCAAGAGGCTGGGCTGTGCAACAGTTTGGAAGGATTTTCTATTTTTTAGGAACAAAATATAGTTTTCAAAAACTGAGAGTGTTTCATCATTGCCTGCTTACATTTGATGAGTATTATGGATAGTATCATGTCTGGACAAGGCTTAGAATATTTTTTTTCATATTAAGCAAAGGTTTTCTTTCTTTTTTTTTTATTGAAAAAGTTTTACAATTACATTTTCTCCCCAATTTCCCCCCCAACCCTCCCTAACCTCCCTAACCCTCCCTAACCCTCCCCTCCCCCCCAGACTTCCTCAGTATATAATCCAAATCAAAATCCTCTTTTTATAAAACTTGAACTACTAAACAAGGTTTTCTTGTTTAGTAGTTTTATTTTTATTACACTATTACTTACTTACTTGTAACCTGCCTTTATTATTTTTTTATAAATAATTCAAAGCAGTAAATATATCTAATGCACTTTCCTCTTCTATTTCCTTCACAACAACCCTGTAAGGTGGGTTGGGCTGAAAGAGAATGACTGTCCCAATAATAGGCAGCATACCACGCACTGAGGAACAACTCTAACACCATATTTATCAGAAGAAAATAAATAATTTTCTCACTCCTCAAACAGTCAAATCTCAGTGGTTTGATGAAAAGCTAATAGGCTTGGGGCTATCTAATGTTAGAGGATTGCTATTTCATAAAAATGAGGCAAAGATAGGAAAGGCCTGACCTTGGATCCAGCCAATAACATTTCACAAAGGACCGAAGTCAGAAAAAAACATTCTATTTCAGGACCCAACAGATTGGTAGAGGTCCTAGGAAAAGGCAGTCCCTTGGATCCAGACAATGATTCATGAAGGACTCTAAAAGTAACTGGTAGTTAAAAGTAACAACCACTACCTTGAATTGTACCTAAGAGCAAACTGGTAACCAGTACACCTTTTGAGTCATATGGATTTTAAATGGGAGAGAATGTCAACCCTTGTGGCACTCTACTAAGCAGGACCTTTGAATAGAGGACCACTCTACTAAATTGACCTCTCCCAAGGGACTGGAATTTCCCACTTAGAAAGAAGAATCTCTGCAAAACAGTGAATTTGTTTTGTTTCAAATTTAGTAATGACTTACAGAGTTGCATTCCATTATGAGAATATCATGGTCTACATGCTTGCTAACTACATATTTAAAGAGGACTTTTTGAATATGTATCACACATTCAAAAGTAAATTTAGAGCAATTATAGCTCTTACTTGAATTTCAGTAGCAGGAATCTGAAGCAGGAATCAGAAGGTGCTGCTTTACTAAATTATATATCTAATCCATAATAAAGAATGGAAGACTTTACATTCTAAAGAACCTTATATTCTAAAATCAGAAAATTCTACATGACCCATATATTTTGTCAATGTTATGGAGAAAAAACTCCTATTAAGAGCTTGATAGGCATATTAATTTTAAAATAATTTTAGAAATCTACTTCCATCCAGAAACATAGGAAATTATGACATTTCCTTGCTGAGTGTACCTACAATATGAGCTGAGATAATTTCCAACTAACATGCAGAAGTTATAGGGGCTATATAGTAAAAGATATCTGGGCAAATAACATCAATATTACAGTTCTAATCCTCAAGTGATTTACCTTCAAATAAATCTGTTGCTGTATATACAAAGACAATTCATACAATTTGCATGAGAATTTACAACCAGAAAGCTATGTTATCTGAAACACTTCTGATCTGAAACAGTTCTGGCAAGTTCTCAGATGCCTGGAGGTAAAAAGTAATTTGCATATTGATTTGCATAGCTATTTAAATTTCTCCATGATCCTGTTCTGCAGAGAATTCACTAAAGAAAGCCAGAAAAGGATCTGTTAAACTCTGGATTGTGCAACATTTTTTTGAGTTTCTTTCAGTTTAATTTATTTTTGAATTCCATTTTTATTTGGGAAACATTATGCTCCTTTGTCTAAAGAAAAGTTTCTTTAAATGCTATGTTTTCAACTGATGTCTTGTATGCGGAACATACTTGTAACATCTTTTCTCTATAATTTACTTGTATAATACCGCTTATTTGCTTTAGGATGAATCTTATACAAATTTATTAAAAGTAAGTCTAATTACTGTATTATATCCAAATAGAAATGCATAGTATTTTACTATTAGTTATATATATTATTAGTCATATAGACCTGTGAAAACTATCTCTGCTATTTGTATTGTGTAGGAAAAAGAAGACTTTATTCTAGTTGTCCTTTTCTTTTCTTTTTTACAGAAAAAGCAAGTGTGGAGAAAAGCATTAAATAATCCTACCTCCCTCTTTTCCTATAGTCTATAGAATCTATACTTGAGCCATGGTGGTGCAATGGTTAGAATGCAGTTTTGCATTCAGTCTAACTCTGCATTCCACTGCCAGATTGGCTCAAGGTTAACTCAGTCTTTCATCTTTCTGAGGTCAGTAAAATGAGGACCCCGATTGTTGGGGGCAATATGCTGACTCTGTAAACTGCTTAGAGAATGCTTTAAAGCACTATGAAGTGGTATATAAGTGCTGTTGCTATTGCTATAGTCTATATAATCTATAGTCTATAGATTCCTCAATAAAAATCAATTCCCTCATACTTTGTCTTTACATATAAAAGTCACTTAAAATCTCCTTTGAGTCATTCATTCCACCTAACCTTCTCCATAGAATTATAATGAAACTAAATTGATGTCTGTGGGGGGGGGGGGGAGGAAGAGCAAGATTAAAAAAATAGAACATTATCTTTTTAACTATTACATTTAATGACAATGTTGACTACATTTCAATCAGATCAGAATATCTATTTGCATTGTTTCAAAATATCTTCTTAATTTGAGTCCAAGCATTTCATTATTCAAAGACTTATTTAGCAGAAGTAATGTTGTGCTTAATTTGAAGCGATTATAGTGATCACAAAATGCTTTGTACCATATAATCATCATTATTGTCATCATTGTCATCATCATCATCATCTTCATTATCATCTTCTTCAATATAACTAGGGAGGGAATACAACCAAATTAAAATGATCTTGAGATAGGTGACAAAAACCTTTATTACCGTACATCGTTCACAATTGATAATAAGTAATGGGAAAGGTAGAATTGGCCATCAAATCTAAGTAATTAACTGAGGCAAGGTAGAACTAAGATACATTAAGCTGGAAAGTGAGTAAAAAAGTAAATAAATAAGTAAATAAAAGGAGCACAGCCGCGCTTGAAGAAAATAGCCCAAACATCCTTATTTTATACTAATCTTTTTTTAAAAAAGTCTATGATACAAGATTTATGAAAAAAATTATACAGAAGATGATAGATTTCTCCTTTTTTCCTTCAGAAGTATTTTGAGAGTTGGATCATTCCTATGTTGCATTTCTTTCACTTTCCAAGCTAAGTTTAATAAATATGTTAATGAGGATGTCTAGAAAGCATGGTCATTTTTTTTTCTTCCTTTGTGAATTTGATTCCTTTAAATATGTGATTGATTAAACTGTATATTTTTTTAGCTTTCTTGTTTCTTATTATTTCAAACATATTATCTATGTACCAGATCCATATAATATGTGAGACTGAATTACTAACAGGATTATAGCCTTAATTATCCATTACTGCTTCTGCAATGAATCATGAAATGGGGGATTTCATTGGGTCCCATTGATTAGTTCATAGATTTAGCCATTACACTAAAAGGCATGTAAGGCAAAAATTGCATGCTTCTTACATTTTAATATACTGATTTTTGCATTTTTACTCCATACAGAAAAATATGTAGGCTTGTCAATCAACAAACTTATTATATGCAAAACTCCTGCCCTGATGGTGTTACTGTGTAGGGTAATGTAATGTATGTAGCCAAATATCAAGCTTGAAGAACAATGCAACACAGGGGTGAAATTTAATGTTTTGTTTTTCTTTCAGCAATTCTGATTCAGAAGCAGGGAGCTCAATTCCTATGATTACTCTACCTATATCAATGTTTTCAGTAATAAATGATACAATTGTTAAATGAAACTATGCTTGTTTTTGATTATACATGTGTGCAAACATCCATCTATTCATGTTATGCAATCAGTGCATTGATTGGGTGCAGACATGGTACATCTAATGGCAACACAGTGGGAATATCTATCAACATCAACAACACAGCAACAGCAATTTGTGTAGTCTTTAAAATAAATCACAATTGCTTCAATTGAGAATGGGGGTTTGAAGCGTGGCAAACTCTTTGTATAATGCTTTGGCTTGTATTATAGAGTGCAGATCCAAAGTAAAGTTTGTTGAAAAGAGCAGAGGAGTAATGCTTCCCTGAAATCCAACTAAAACAGAAGGGTGAGTAGTACTCTCCCCCTCATTGCTCACTCTAGCAGGTGATTCCATTTTCCTCTGGAAATGGAGGAAAAATGAAAGGCTGAATGCACCTGAAATCTTGCCACCGTCTAACTTATGACATAAAGCATGTGGAATAACTTATATCCAATATGCTGAATTGGAGGAAAAAGGAGAAAATATAGAGATGCTGATTTCTATGATTCCAGGGGAAGAAAGAGGAAACAGGTGCTATAAGACAAAGGCATGAATCTCTATCCCAAATACCAAAGTGGACGAGCATTAATTTACATGCAGTAGTTGCATCTGCATATTCTCCAGCAAAACACACACACATATAAATATTGTATAATTGTATGTACAGTGTATATGTGGTTAGGTATCTGTTTCTATATTTATGTCTTCCCAATACTAATTTCTCTTCAGTTTCTTTTTGTTTCATAAATTACAAAAAACAAATGTTCCAAAGTACCCTTCTGCATTTGCAGCTGATTTAATCCTTCAAAGCGCTGCCAACTCTATTGACTTGACCCTTTGAAAAACAGCCTGCAAGGACAATCTCATGTTTTTCTTTTTTAGGCACAAATCCAAGGCAGGAGAAAAGACAAAGACAAAAATACATCCTCTTACTGGCATTGAATTTATTGGACAAAAGTTTGTAACCAAACACACCATGTTTATTCTGATGTTGCACCTGACATCATTCTAAATAAAATAATTTAGGGAGTTTGTCATTACCTTGAACTTATTAAAAATGATGGTGATCCAGCTTCCAACTTTGTGAAATAATAATATTATACCATGTCATTAAACAATTGAATCTTTCTTCACTACATAATTTTAAATCTTAGGTACATCAGAGCTTTCCACATTGTAGATTTGAAATTTTATTTATTGCATTATAATCAATTAACAGAATTTACTGTTTCTGGACCCTTAGAACAATGTCTAAAATACAATAGAAACTCCAACAATAACAAAAACTTAAAATAAGTTTTAAAAAAGATTCAAATTAACCAGAGGCCATCTCAGTAGGGGTTGAACTACCTTAGTGTTGATGTTGCTAATAATTCCCAATCCCTGTAACCATGAATTTTAACAAGCTTACAATAACTTTCAAGAAGCTGAGAAAAATAGTGGATCCAATGTAAGAAAACAGGATCCTTCAGAGAGGTGTGAACTTCTCAAAAGTAAGTTATTTGAACTGTATCATATACTAGTCCAATGAGAAAATAAAAGCAAAAAAACCCTCTAAGAAAATAGTACAGATACCCTGTTTCCCAGAAAATAAGAACCAACCAGAAAATAAGTCCTACAATGATTTTTCAGGATGTTCGTAATACCCTACCCCCAAAATAAGCCCCAGTTAAGATTGTCAGCCAGATGGGTGCATTTAGTACTGTATTTCCCCCCAAATAAGACCTAACCAGAAAATAAGTCCTAATGTGTCTTTTGGAGCAAAAAATAATAAAAGACCCGGTCTTGTTTTCAGGGAAACATGATACATTGGGACCACTGACTGAGCTATAAGCTGAAAGGACCATATAGAGAAAAGAGAGCTTTATCAGTACAGGAAGTGCTCAGTTTACAACAGTTCATTTAGTGACAGTTCAAATTTACACACTGAAAAAAGTGACTTATGACAACATTTCACACTTATGACCTTTGTAGCATCCCTATGATCATGTGATCAAAATTCAGGTGCTTGGCAACTGGTTCATACTTTTGATCATTACTATGTCTTAAGGTCATGTGATTAGCTTTTGATAAGCAAAATCAATGGGGAAGCTAGATTCACTTAACAACCTTGTTACTAAATTATCAACTGCAGCAATTCACTTAACAATTGTTAAGTTAAAAGAAAGGTCATAAAATGGGGCAAAACAAACTTAACAAATGTATCAATTAATACCAGAAATTTTGGGCTCAATTATGATTGTAAGTCAAGGACTACCTGTAAGTAAGTACTATCTGCAGAAATAAATTTAGAAAGAAATATATATCAAAACTAAAGAAACAAACAAAATGGTTTGTTTTTCTCCAAGAGTAAAGAAAGGGAGAAAAAATGAATGTGTAACATCCCTGGTAGGATATTATGGTAGGGCAGTAAAAGATGACAGGAAGATTTTTTACGTCATCCATTTTACTTTGCTTCAAATTTCTGCCCATATGATAACCATGATCAAATGGGTAGAAGCAGAAGAATTGGTAAAAGAATGGAATGGCACCCATGATAAGCAAAGAAATGTTTGAATACCTTTGTTCCCAGATTTATTTTTATTTTTATTTATTTTTATTTTTTTATTTTATTTAATTTATATACCGCCCTACTCCTGAAGGACTCAGGGCGGTGAACAGCCACAAGATAAAAATACATCATACAAAAAGTTAAAAACCATTTAAATAATTTTGGCCCAAAAAAACAAATTTAGAAACACCCAATTTGTATAAAACTTAAAAGCAAATTAAAAGGGAGAGTCAAGCCAGACCAGCCTGCTGGAATAAAAATGTTTTGAGGGCGTGGCGGAAAGTGCGTAAATCTGGGATCCTCCGTATCTCCGGGGGGAGTTCATTCCAGATGGCAGGTGCCCCCACAGAGAAGGCTCTCCTCCTGGGGACCGCCAGTCGACACTGTTTGGCCGACGGCACCCTGAGGAGCCCCTCTCTATGGGAGCGTACTGGTCGGTGAGAGGCTACTGGTGGCAGAAGGTGGTGTTGTAAGTACCCTGGTCCTAAGCCATGGAGCGCTCTAAAAGTGGTGACCAAAACCTTGAAGCGCACCCGGAAGACCACCAGGAGCCAGTGCAGCTCGTGCAGGAGGGGAGTCACATGAGAGCGCCATGTCGCTCCCATAACCACCCACGCGGCTGCATTCTGGACCAGCTGGAGCCACTGGGTGCTACTCAAGGGGAGCCCCATGTAGAGAGCATTACAGTAGTCCAGGCGGGAGGTGACGAGGGCATGAGTGACCGTATGTAACGAGTCCCGATCCAGAAAGGGACGTAACTGGCGAATCAGGCGGACCTGATAAAAAGTCCTCCCGGCCACAGCTGTCAAATGCTCTTCTAAAGACAGCCGTGAGTCCAGGAGGACACCCAAGTTGCGAGCCCTATCCGTGGGGGCCAATGACTCACCCCCAATAGTCAGTGATGCCACCAACTGACTATATCGGGACATCGGAAACCACAGCCACTCGGTCTTGGATGGGTTGAGTCTGAGTCTGTTTCTCCCCATCCAGATCCGCACGGCTTCCAGGCACCGGGACATCACTTCAAGGGCATCATTGGGGTGATCCGGGATGGAAATGTACAGCTGAGTATCATCAGCGTACTGGTGGTACTTCACCCCCAAACCACGGATGATCTCACCTAGCGGCTTTACATAAATGTTGAACAGAAGGGGAGAGAGGACCGATCCTTGTGGCACCCCACATACAAGGAGCCTCGGGGTCGACCTCTGCCCCCCTGTCAACACAGACTGCGACTAGTCGGACAGAAAGGAGGAGAACCACCGCAAAACGGTGCCTCCCACCCCCAACCCTTCCAACCGATGCAGCATGATACCATGGTCAATGGTATCAAAAGCTGCTGAGAGGTCTAACAGGACCAGGACAGAGGAGCAACCCCTGTCCCAAGCTGTCCAGAGATCATCAATCAATGCGACCAATGCCATTTCTGTGCTGTACCCAGGCCTGAAGCCCGACTGGAACGGATCTAGATAAACCGATTCATCCAGGTACTGAAGCAGCTGCCGCGCAACCACACTCTCAACAACCTTTGCAACAAAGTGAAGGTTGGAGACTGGACGATAATTAGCCAACACTGCTGGGTCCAGGGAAGGCTTCTTGAGGAGAGGCCTCACCACCCCCTTTTTCAAGGCGGTGGGGAAACACCCTCACTCAAAGAAGCATTTATAATCTCCTGGAGCCAGCCTTGTGTAACCTCCCGAGAGGCCAGCACCAACCAGGAGGGACACGGGTCCAATAAACATGTGACTGCCCAGTATCCTGTCCATGCTTTCGGGAGTCACAGGATCAAACTCTTCCCAAATGATATTCCCAAGACTTGTCTCCGTCATCCCTCCTGGATCTACCCAGTCAGAGTCTAGGTGTTCCTGAATCTGAGCAATTTTGTCATACAGATATTGTACAAAGTCCTCAACCCTACCCTCCAAGGGGTCATCCCGTGCCCCCTGGTGGAGCAGGAAGCAGGTCACCCTAAACAGGGCAGCTGGGCGATTATCTGATGACACAATAAGAGCAGAAAAATAATTACTCTTCTCTGCTTTTATCGCCACCAGGTAGGTCTTAATATAAGACCTTACCAATGTTCGGTCGGATTCAGAACAACTAGCCCTCCAACTGCTCTCTAAGCGTCTTTTCCGGCGCTTCATCTCCCTCAGCTCCTCGGTGAACCAAGGAGCCAGGTGAGACCGGCGCCGGGTCAGAGGCCGCAAAGCCACAACACGGTCCAAAGCTCCAGCGGCCGCTCTATCCCAGTTGGCCACTAGGTCTTCAGCCAAGCCGTGTGCCAGAGCCTCAGGAAGTGGCCCAAGCTCCGTTTGGAACCTATCTGGATCCATCAGGCGCCTGGGGCGGAACCACCTCATCGGTTCCACCTCCCTGCAGCGGGGTGTGGCGGTTCGAAGGTCTAAGCGAAGGAGGGAGTGATCTGACCATGACAAGGGCTCAATCACTATATCCCCTATCTCAAGATCACTCAACCACTGGCCAGAGACAAAAACCAGGTCCAGCGTGTTTCCCCCTGTGTGAGTAGGGCCATGAATTAACTGGGTCAGGTCCATGGCTGTCATGGAAGCCATGAACTCCCGGGCTGCCTCAGACACCTTGCCGACGGATGGCAGGTTAAAATCCCCCATGACCATAAGCCTGGGGGTATCAACCACCACCGCGGCTATAATGTCGAGCAGCTCGGGCAGGGCCACTGCCACGTGCCAGGGAGCCAGGTACATGACTAGCAGGGCCATCTGCACCTCATGACCCCACTTCACAAGGCGGGACTCATATCCGGCCATCTGAGGAACAGTGGCCTCCCTCGGACTAAGACCCTCGTTAATAACAACAGCCACCACCCCCCGCCCTTCCCCTGTGACCTTGGCTGATGAAATGCATGGAAACCGGGTGAGCACATATCAACAAGAGGGACTCCCCCTCCTGGCCGAACCAGGTCTTTGTAATACCCGCCAGGTCCGTGCCCCCCTCCTGAATAAGCTCGCAAATGAGGGGGGCTTTATTTGCCACAGATCTGGCATTGCACAGCATCAGCCAAAGGCCCAGGGCCCGAGGATCTGTGCAACCTGGGGAACGAGAGGAGTATTGGAGGCCGGAGCATGCCACCGCTTGAAGACAGCGAGCACGCACTCCCACAACATGATGTGGCCTCCTACTCCCACCATATTTGCCCCTCCCACCTACAGTATCGATGTCATAACCATCCGCACCACAAGGTCTAACCCCCTCCTTGACCCCAGGACCCGCACCCCCCATGCCGCACTCCTCAGCTGGACTAGGCACCCTCCCCGCGGGTTCTCCCCCAGACCCATGCAGCCCACCCCCTCCCAGAATCCTTTAAAATCTTGTTCAAAAACTTCCCTAAAAAACCCCACAGCCCTCTTTTTGCAGCATGCCATCTCTCAGGACTCCAAAGTCCGTCATCAAGATAGGCCCTTGATAGAATGGAGGGCCAAACCTGTGAGAGGGGGGAATCTCGCAGGGCGAGGAGCTCAAGCACTGAATACATCTGCTCATTAGGGTGAAATAGTCCATGGTTGGGAGACCACCGAAATATTAGAGTCCACAAGGGAAAGTTCCAATCCAGGTTAATTTAATCCATTAATTTAATTTGTAATTGTTGGTATAATTTCTGAGTCTGTTCTGAGAAATTGTGGATTGTGAACATTGTGCTATAGGATTGAAAAATGATAAATGTTGTTAGAGGAGAAAACTATATGGACTGATCAGCTTGATATTTATGCCAAGAAAAATTATGAAATTAATAATTAAGATGTCAGTTTAGAAAAGAGTGCATTATTTGGCAGAAGGCAGCATAGACTCATCAAAACTAAATCAAGCCCAATTAACCTGATATCTTTTCTTGGTAGAGTGACCAGTTTATTTGATCATGGGAATATGATGGACATAATGTATTTTGATGTAAGCCAAATATGCAATCAAAGAGTTACAGAATACAGTTACAGAATTTGGAATAAGATAGGGAAGCTCAACACACAATTGACTACATTGATTGTAAGAAAGATGACCTGAGTTAGAGAGGAGCTATCTTATTTGGGTTATCTAGTTTTGGAAATCTAGTTATTGAACTTTGATATTGTTAAATTTTAAATGTCATATATCATATATTTTTAAACTGTTATTCCTGTAACTGTTTTATCTTTTTTTTTTTTTTTTTTTTTTTGAAAAGGCCTTCGGGCTATTCAATAAAAGAACTAACAGTAACAATTGACTACTGAAAAGTATTCTATTTGGGTCTGCCCTTAAATGGTATTTGGAAATCAGTTGGTCCAAAACATGGCTTGTGACATTCCAGGGACTAAGAATATATTATACTGGTTTTGTAGATCCTGCATTGGTTACTAATTAGTTTATTCTAATTTAAGATTGTGGTACTAACATATAAAGCCTTTACAAGTTGGTACCTTCATACATACAGTACATAACTGTCTGTTTCAGCTAGTATCAGCCCAACCAATTAGAATACCCAACTGTTGCAAATCCCATATTTTGGGAATCTTGGGGAGCTAGGCAAGGTAGCAGTATTTTTCTGTGGCAGCCCTGATCTGGAAAAGCTGTCCCCATGGAAACTGGACTGATTCTCTCTTCACTGATTTTTCCAAACCTCTTGAAAACCAAACTGATTTGGATAGCTTCCCTCTGATGTGAATATCACCATCTCTATTTTTATTATCTTATATTTATCTTATATCGTTTGGTTTTTACTTTTGTACTGTTATAGTGACTGTTTCATTTTTACTGTGGAAGTTGTAAATTCATTTTTAATTGAATCACCATAAAAATAGATAATGATGACAATGATACTGGAGGGCAGAATGAAAAAGAATGCCTATGAAAAAGAAATGAAGGAGACAAAGTAAAGTGTGATAAAGCATTTAATGCAGTGTGAAGAATTAGAGGTTTCATCTGTAACAAGTGTTGGAAAACCCCCCACCCCAGATTAAAATATTCTTTATTTTTAATATTAAAAAGAGGCAGGATAGAAATAGAAATCTTAACAAAGCCAGAAAGCAGTCCCAGTCTTCCTGCCATAGGAAACCAGCCTCAATCAGAAGCTTGAAGAGGCCGATCTTTTGGAATGCAGAGTTTGTATCCATTCAGAAAGACTGGGCCAATCTATTCATAAACAAAACGCCTTCAGCCACAAGCTCCCACAGAAGACTGAAACTGATGGGCTTAAAAATTAGGGGGCGAAAAGATTCCTAAAATCTACATTTCTCCATCCAAATTCTAAGGACAGGACAGGACCTTTAGGATATGTAATAGGATTTACCCAATACCGTTAAAATAGCAAAAGAGCAAGGCTCACCACATTGCACAAGCCCCTGGAGCATCTCAATCACAAAACCCTAGAACCCTATAAAAATTCATCCACTCACCCAGCCAATTGGTCAGCCATCCCAGAAACATTCTACTGTACTAAAGTTTCTGGCATCTAAATAAACAGAGACCTTTTTTCCATGTGGCCTGCCTCCATTTTATTTTCAGTGTCTTTCTTCCAGCTTGGAACCGAATCAGATTTTTCTTCCTACACAAGCAAGAATCAAACTGGAGATGTAGCCAAAAAAGATGCTGAATGGGAGACAAAGAGAAGAGTGGCCCATAATTCACAAATAAGACAATAATTAAACGCCATATTAGCACAGACAAATAGAGGGAATAAGTTGCTTGATATGGTTTTATGTTTTATTATACCCATATGTATTCTTATCAGGTATCTGCGTTGTTAAGTAAATGCTTAAAAGTTTTACTAGAAGTGGTGTATTCTTTTTCTTTTTGGATGAACTGGGAAAGAGAAAAATGGCTAATTGCCCCTTAAAGGTCCCCCTGCTGGCAGATAATTTGGGAACATTGATGATAAGAATAAATTCTGTAGGAGCTGAAAGGAATTTTTCCTGAATAGTATCAGAGTGAAAGCTGTTCTGGGCCAGCTTTTTTTGTTACTAGAGAGCTTACATACATTATATAATGATTTAATTTCTAGTGTTTGCATTCCATTATGTAAATAATCTCCATCATTTACAAAAGGGATACATCAGTTTGAATAATAGCTGAAAAGAGAATTAATATATTAATATATTTGTTGTCTTGGTTTTTTAATGATACCTTATATTATTGGGATGTTAATTGTTTATTAGTGTTATGATTTTGATATTTTACATTGATTTTTTTTATTATTCTCACTTTTCTTAATTGCCATGTTTAATAAAGGGAGTAGCAATATACAAATTAGATAAATAAAAACATATTAGTAACTTAACTTCCATTATCTTTATTTGCATACTTAAGTAAATAAAAAAGTGATTTAAAGGTGTACAACTATACATATATATATACTGATATATTGGCATAACTACACAAATAGCATGAAATGACATCAATTGATGTAAATTCAGATATAATGGACACCAAAATATTCATTAGGTTTGACTTTATCAATAACCAAAGAAACAGATGTCATGTTACCATAGGTTTGAAGAGAATAATATTTGACAGCATAATTAGAATTTAGATTTTCCATCATGAATAAGAATTCCATCATAAATAAGAATATGTAGGTTTTATGCATTTTAAATGAATCTCAGCAAGTTACGTCTGCAATTGTAGCATGTGCATAATTAGACTCATCTTTCTATGCAAAACTGGAAAATGCAAAGAACCATATTTAGTGTTATATGGGATTATATGTTTCTTTTTCTTTTTAAGAACATATCTCAAAACCAAAAGCCATCTCTAGAGGCTAGCAGTCTGACTAGAAAAAGAAGTGAAAGGAAATTTCTAGTTTTCTCAAGGTAATGCTCCCTATCTCTTTTTCTTTCTAACCATATTGAAGTTTTGAAAAATAAAGAATATTTACCATCTCAGCTCCATTTATTTTGTATGTAGGAGCATCTCTCTCCTTCTGCTCACTGTTTTTTTCCTGACAAAAAGTTTTTGCCCACTAGTGAGTTTTATACACCAACTGATTTATTATATATAATTACCTCAAAGCTAGACTTCTACAATGTACTCTCCCTGGGGCTACCCTTGGAAACGGAAACTTTGGTTGGTCCAGAATGCAATGGCACAAGCAGTGGTGGAAATGCCTCAGTATATTCATGTGACATCTCTGCTCCATAAGCTGTACCAGTTACCAATTTATTTCCAGGAAAAATTAAATTATTGCAATAATAATTTAGGGAATAGGGTCAGATTATCTGAGAGACTGTCAATCTCCCAGAATGTTTGCCTGGCTGGTAGATGCCAGCAGAGTTGGTATGCTTTTCACTGCAAATTTACATAGCCATGCTATAATCATAACAAGAATATTCTGTCAATTGATTATTTCTATGGTGGCAAAATCTTTTTGGACATGAGATTTTAACACTAGTGGTGGGCAAAAGAGGAGGAAGGGCCTTTCCTAACTTTCACACTCCAAATAGAAACCAACTTGGAATATGTTCTTGAGTTCTTGAAGAAAAAAAAGATTAAGCATACTTTTTCTCTGCCATTTTTATTTTACTCTTATGTTTGTACTCATAGCCAGAGATAACAAACTAATGAAGCAATCTTTAAACTCCCTCTGCTTCATCTTTGGAGGAAAGAGACAAAAAATTCTTGGATAAGCACAGATGTCAATCATTCTAAACCTGTCCTTATTAACTCATTTTTTGATCCAATGTTCTGATTCTAAATTTAAACGAGCAAGAAAATCTGATGTTTAGTTCATCATGTCATGGGCTTCATGGACTATTTGCTGATGCAAGGATAGAAAATTGATAAAATATGTAACTGCAAATGAATAAGGAATGGGTTATGGAAAGAAGAGGGCTTTGTTCTAACCTTTAGAGGATGAAGAGATTAAGTTTCTTTATACTTTGCAATAAGCATCAAAAACAATTTCTTTAAATGTTTCTTTTCCTTCTTTTCCTTTCTTTTTCATTTTCTTTCTCTGAATCTTTTCTCCTATCTTTTTCTCTTTCTTTTTCTCTCTGAGTTTAGTTTGTACGTGCCATTACTATTGTAATTAAAAATTTCAATAATAATTATTATAGGGGAGGAGAGATAGATAGAGACAGAGACAGAAAAAGACACACAGAAAGAGAATTAGATAAGAATTTTCAGATATTCTTGTGAAAGATTATGTCTTAGTAGAATACTAAGGGATTCTTACTCCTCTATTGATTCTGTCAGCCTCAGAATGAGAGATCAAGGAATGGCTGCTGGAAATATGTGATATATTTGTTTTGGAAAAGAAAATATTTTCCATTAATGAAAAGATACAGAAATATGTGTTTCTCTAACAGAGATTTTTGTGCTATTTTACATCCATGTTTTGTAATTACTTTATAAGTTCATATTATAATAGTATATTCATTAATCAACCAGTGGTTCTAGGTAAGTACAAAGAATAAAGAAGAATTTTTCTTATCTTTTTTTCTATAAGTTTGTATTTTTAGATTCTGTTTTAGCATCTATTTTTAAGTGTTTTAGGATGCAAAATAATTATCTTATTACAGAAACAGTCACTGTTTTATTATTTTTGTACGTAATGCATTTTATCCTTGTGACAAAGTTTAATTAATATTTTATTACTCAACTAGAATTATTTTTCCCTCTGTTAAACCCTGAAGAACGTATGACAGAAGTGGTAGACAGCTCTATCTATATTAAGAAGCATGTAATACTAAATCTCAATTATACTAGAAGTGAAACTTGAGAAGTGATCTTTAAGAAGAAAATGGGGATTCTTATAACTTTGTCATTATTATCACTTTAAACCAGCGGTGGGATTCAAGTAATTTAACAACCGGTTCTCTGCCCTAATGATTTCTTCCAACAACCAGTTTGCCAAACTGCTCAGAAAGTTAACAACCGGTTCTTCCGAAGTGGTGCGAACTGGCTGAATCCCACCACTGCTTTAAACTATTGGAAGGTTGCAGTTGGTATTCTTAAAATGATAATTGTCAGAATACCCATTATTGAACTGGGAATTCTAGGAGTGGTAATTCAAATGACAAAGTAGGAAAGGAAATGTTACAGAATATATAGTAGACTTGAGTTATGTATAAATGGGTATCTCAGCATGCTTTCAATGTCATATTTGACTCTTAAACAAGTTTCCAGTTTGATCTCATGAGTTCAATCTTTTTCTTGTCATGGCAGGAATATTTCTAATAATGATGCTTTGAAGTATAGCAAGCCAACAACAATTCATGTCATGCCTTCCACACTAAAAAATTTCTGGGTTGGTCATATATTGAAGACAGATGATTTCAGATTGCCAACAGCATTTGATACATAGTGTTTTATAGACAGGCACTGCTGTACACAAAATGGAAAAAAACTGCTTCAAGGACATTCTGAACACTTCTATTTTTAATAATAACAACTAGAAACTAATGGGAAGAGAAATAATTGCTAACATGCAGCAGATTGAGGTGCTTTTTTTGGAGAATAAATCCGAGACATCTCCCCACCACCAAGCCTATATCATTTTTTTAAAAAGCCAACATATTGAAAGTTTTTCATCATCATGCACCATTTTGAATTTTTCCAAAAGCTAACAAGGGCATATATATAAAATTTATCATTGGTGTCTGGATATTATTTAACCCACAAAGAAACATGACACATACATTGTAAGTAATATAATTTTATAGCTACAATGTATTTTTAATTTTAAAGTAATTTTATGTACCTAAACAGGATAAAATTAAACCATATGATGATGATTATGCTTCTGGAATCTCTGACTTTCAAAATGACTTGCTGGGCATTTGCTTCACATATTTTTTTTAAAGTATTCTTAATTTTGTTTATTATAAGAAGATTATGAAAAATTACAAGCATTTAAAGTATCATTCACAGAGGTTGTGAGTATCACTAAATGATGCTTCAAATGTATGTCATGTAAGTAACCAATTCCTAACATGAATTCACAGTGTATGATTTTAGAATGGCTTATATGAGTTGTAATATGTGTAGAATGTTACCCAATAAAATCTTTTATTCATATAATATATGAAAGGAAATATCTCACATTTTGTTTTGGAATGAAAACATGTTAGAAAAATGAATGAAAGTAGATAAAATACCATATACTTTTAAAATTAAGATTGCATGCTTTGAAGATCATCAGCCAATCTTTGGAACTAAAGGTTCTATAACATTTAAATATATGATTTTTATGTCTATTGTTGTTGTTCTTAGTCACAAAGTCGTGTCCGACCTATTGTGACCCCATGGACAATGTTTCTCCAGGCCTTCCTGTCCTCTACCATCCGCCGGAGTCCATTTAAGCTCACACCGACTGCTTCAGTGATTCCATCCAGCCACCTCATTCTCTGTTGTCCCCTTCTTCTTTTGTCCTCAATAATTTCCAGCATTAGGCTCTTCTTCAGTGAGTCCTTCCTTCTCATTAGGTGGCCAAAGGTTTTTTTTATGTCTATACAGAGTAAATATTTTATGACAACAAAGTCTAAATGATATTGCTAATTGAAATGAATCTGCCTGAAATATTTTAAAAAATAACAATTGCTAGTTTGCACCCAATTGTGCCCTTAGATTTGACTATTATCCTTTTAGTCAAAATATTGCTGAAATGTAAAATAGGTACTGATTGCAATATAGTTTGTTTCATTATCTGTAGACGAAGCAAGTCTGAATGACAGCTTGATCTTGATCAGTGAGCTTTTGTGACCTCTGGATGAGTACAAAGTTGTGCTTGAATAAGCAGGCAACTCCCAGCAAAGCAGATGTTGCACACAATGACCTTCACTTGTGGTAGCTGATAATAAGTTTGGCTCACATTTACTGTCCTTTGGAGGTTTTCACACAGAGTATCAATGCCAACAAGGCAAATTTGATTCTACAGAATCTGCCAGGAGTTGTGTTTATATTTGAATTTTTTTGGAACTAACCCAAGAAGAACTAACAAAAAATATGCTGGAATTAGATGTGAAGGAGGTATACCACTCAATCTGCATTTATTCTCATAAACAGAATAAGCATATGTCCTTGATGACCTTTTACATGTATATTCTCTGCTAAGGTTTTTGTGTATTTGTGTCTGTCTGTCTGTCTGTCTGTCTGTCTGTCTGTCTATCATCTATCTATCTATCTATCTATCTATCTATCTATCTATCTATCTATCTATCTATCTATCTATCTATCTATCTATCTACCAACTTCCGTACCTCCCCACCTCCCTATCTCCCTACCTATATCTATGGGAATAGATTACTCCCAATTAGAGCTGACAACATTTCTGAATTGTTTTTTATTTTGCTATAGTCTTTCTACTCATGATGGCAATATATACATGTATATATTGCCGTTAGCAATGCACAATGATTAAATCAACTCTTATGGTGCATTTTCTATTCGTCTTTCTTGGTAGCTTTCTAAAGATGGACAAATGTCATGGTCATAAAAAGGAGAGCTTTCTCAGTGGTTACATCAATATTATGGAACATTTTGTTGCAAGATATATCCATGAGTCTATTTCTGATTGATTGCCAATAGTTTGTGATTAGATTTGTATTGAAGCAGGCTTTGTCTTGCTACATAGTTTCAAGAACATATTCCATCTCTTTCAATTGTCACTATTCTGTTTTGTATTACATATAACTTTTATTGTCATGATCAATGCCTAAATATTGAATGGTGCCATAGCATATGTATTACAAAGGTAGAATAACATTTTGTATAAGTACACATTTTCAAAATCCTTTTATTAAAAAGATAGCTTTTTCCTTTTATTTCCATTAGAGGAATCTTTAAGTTATGGTAAATTTGGATTTAATGTTCCTAGTAGTGAATCCGTCTATATCACATTTTGCATTGGTCTGTGAATTTTTACTAAAAGTAAATAAATAAATATACAAAATTCATATGACCTTTCAAATACAAAGCTTCTATTATACTAATTTTTGTAATCTCCCCAAATATAATGTATTTTTGTAGGTGTGTTTAGGATGTACATATTATCGTGCTTTTTTTCAATATATGCATAATGTGTATAGCTTTAAGTTGCAATCAATTTTAAAATATGAAAAGTGAAAATGTTTTTTTAAAAAAATCACTTCAACATAATTAATAGTGAACCATGTGAGCAAACTACAAGTAGCATTACTAATAGCTCATAAATGCAATATACAGCATCTCAAAACTAATTCTATAACATTGAATAGAAGTAAGAATTATAAAATGTATAAAACCAGCCTTGTTTGTTCTTATTTTTTTTTTTTTAAAAAAAATACATACTTAGGACAAATATCTGTATAATATTACAATAGTATAACATAATAAAATATGGGATACCAATCCCATATGGTTTGCATCAAAGGATAAATCTACTCTTTGTATGAGGATTAGGTGTCCATCTTCATTCTCCCACCTTTTCTTTCCCCAGTATATTGTTATTTTTTATTTCAGAGTTGAATCCCAACTGATATTTACAAAGTTATCTCACTTCTGGTATCATTGCCTCCTCATAAATGAACAACAGTTTTTAAGTTGCCTCTGTACTATGGTCATAGGTCTCTGAAAATGATAATTTCATATACCTTCCTTACAAAACTGCTAAATGGAACACATTAAAGCAAATTAATCATGTGCTGCTGTCATTTTTTAGCACAGTGACCTGAATTAAATATATGACTGACTTACTCTTGTAATAAAATGATTTTGTAAAGTTCTGATTAATTTGAGAATCCTTGTTGAGGATTCTTTGCTTATTTTCCAATTTTGTAAGATCATAAATCATGCCTATATCATAGGAGAAATGATAACAGAGCAGTCTCTTTTACAGGAGTAACCTAAATTATCTTCCAAATACAAAGCAATAAATACTGGAGATAGAAATGTAGTATTAGTCAAAAATAAAAGTGAAATGAGAGGTCTGGGATAGTCCTTTTTATTTTTTTATGAGACTTAATTGATACTAGTAACATCTAAGGATCCAGCCATTCTAATGCATTCTACATGGAGCTTCCCGTAGAGAGTATTTGAGTTGCATTGACTACCACTAAGCTTCCAGGTGCAATTCAAGGTGCTAGTGGTTACCTTTAAAGCTGTTAATAGTTTGAGACCAGGTTATTTATGGGACCATCGCTTCCAAGAATTGACTATCCATCCTGTTAGATGCAACAGAAAAGGCATGCTCTGAGTCCCATTTGCAAA
Source organism: Pantherophis guttatus (assembly GCF_059756535.1). Lineage (NCBI taxonomy): Eukaryota > Metazoa > Chordata > Lepidosauria > Squamata > Colubridae > Pantherophis > Pantherophis guttatus. Next base: position 44,748,433 of record NC_142067.1, on the reverse strand, counting down.
GTCATCTGTTGGGGCTTAGGAGAAGAGCCTTTTCAGATGTGGTTCCTGCTCTCTGGAACATTATCTCTGTTCACAAATCAAAATTGCCCCTAATCCTGTTAGTCATTTATGAGTCATTATAAAACAAAATAACAGAGTTGGAAGAGACATTGGAGGTCTTCTGGTCCAACTCCTGCACAAGCAGGAGACCCTATACCATTCTGGACAAATGGCTGTTCAATTTCTTTTTAAAAAGCTCCAATGATAAAGCACCCACAACCTCTGAAGGCAATCTGTTCCATTGGGTAATTGTTCTCATTGACAGGAATTTTTTCCTTAGTTCTAGGTTGCTCCTTGATTAATTTCCAATCATGGCTTCTTGTCTTGCCTTCTGGTGCTTTAGTTGACCCTTCTTTGTAGTGGCCCCTCAAATATTGGAACACTGCTTTCATGAGACTTCAATCCTTCTTTTCATTAGACTAGACATACCCAATTCCTACAACTGTTCTTCATATGTGTTAGTCTCCAGCCCCCTCATCATTTCTGTTGCTCTTCTCTTCACTCTTTCCAGAGTCTCAACACCATTTTTATATTGTGGCCACCAAAACCATTTGCAATATTTCAAGTGTGGTGTTACCAATTAGCAAAATTACCACCCAAGATTTATTTTAAGCTCTTAGACTTGCTTTAAATTAGATAATGCTAAATAAATAGGTAAACTAAATTAATATTTTAGCTTTAGAACAGTTTATGGACAGTTTATTGGCATACATCAGGGGTGTCAAACAGGATTTCTTCGAGGGTTGGTTCAGCATTGTAGTTCTCCTCTGTGGGCTGACCGGTGTGTGTGTGTGTATGGAACGGATGCCTCCTGCAGCACCCTACTGGCCAAAATGGGGCGTGGGTGACATGGACGTTTTGGCGAGATTTAAATATACCTACATATTTACAAAGATGTTGAGAGGTAAATGGGACCTCCTTTATAATATGAAATTCTGTATGTGCTTTATCAGAAATAAAATCTCAAAATGTTCTGGAAAATAGGTGAACATTAATATTCTCTTATTGGTTTGGGAGAGCCTTTCTTTATGCACATAAATAAAAATGTAAGATCAATCACTATACCACAAAAGCTTTGTGGTTTTAGATTCACCTGCGATAAACCTTTGGTGTTTAGGCAGTCAAACAATAAGCAACATCTTTTCGGTTTTGATTTTTAAAAAAGAGTAAATTTCATCTTGAGGCTTATGACAACAATGTTATGTCCTTATAAGGACATCCGCCGGGGGATTGGCTGGTCCACCGGCGGGAGATTTAAACAGCTTTCATTGGGCAGCTGAGCCTGCCGGAGCGTATAAAAAGAGCCCCGGCAGCACAGCCGCTTGTCCTATTTCTGAGCTGAATAAAAGGTTCTGAAGGAACCATTGCTGGTCACGTCTTTCTTTCCCTGCGCCGATCTAACACTGGCGACGAAGGAATAAAAGGTTCTGAAGGAACCATTGCTGGTCACGTCTTTCTTTCCCTGCGCCGATCTAACACTGGCGATGAAGGATTCAAGTACCAAGCGATGAACCTCGTGGCATGAAGCCAACAAACAAAGAGCTAGTCACTAGAAGCTGAAGTCACACGTAGGAACCTTCCAGCAGTATGGCAGCACCAGAAACTGCATTGCTGACCCTTGCCCCCTTCCGCCCAGGAAAGGAGAAATGGAAGTCCTACATGATCAGATTCCGGCAATTCCTGAGAGGCAACAACATCCGTGACATCGATGATAATCGAAAGAGAGGTCTATTCCTGGCACATTGTGACACCGAAGTCCTAGAGATGGCCGTCGACCTCATGGCACTGAGGGACATCGAAGAGTTGCCATGGGCTGACCTGCAACAACTCTTGCAGGAACACTATGCACTGACGGAAACGCCGGTTGCCAACCATTTCACCTTCCACCAGAGAGACCAGAGAGAAGGTGAAACGATCAAAGAATTCATGGCCGCCCTACGCCAAATTGCTGCCAGCTGTGAGTTCGATCACGCGGACAATGCCATAGCTGACCGCATCATGTTTGGCATGAGGGACAGAGCCTTGCAGAAAAAGTTCCTGAGCAAAAAGAAGCTCGTGCTCAGGGACGTTGTGGAGGAAGCCACGGCTGCCAAGACGTCCGAGAGAGCGGCAGCCGCAATGCTTCGGGCAAAAGGGATCCACAAGATCCACAGAGCAGCACCGTCATCGACAGATGATTCAACAGCTGGATCGGACTCGGAGGAAGAAGTGGCCGTCCACAAATTCTACAGACCCCCGAAGCGGGAAACCACTTGAAACAGCGACCGGGGGGAGCGCTGTGCCAGCTGCAGAGGAGACCATGCCAGGGCCAACTGCAAGTGGAGAGATGCGACCTGAAGACGTTGCAACAAGAGGGGTCACATCACTGAAGCTTGCAGAGCCAAAGAACCAGCCCCAGAGCCATCCAGCCACCGGCCGCGCGAAAATTGGGAGGACAATGCGAGATCATCTAGACGGTCCTCCTACCAGCCCAGACACGGTGGAAGCGACGGGAACCGGAGGAGAACAGTCCACCAAACAACCATCGACTTCTCCGACGACGACACCACCACCAAGTGCCACGTGACCATGCATGTGGAAGGGACACCATGCTCCATGGAGGTAGACTCGGGCTTGATCTACTCCATCATGGACTGGCAACAGCTAAAGTGCCTCAAGCCCGAGAAAAAGGACCTGAAGCCCCTTCGATCAAGACTGGTCGACTTTGGAGGAAATCCGATCGGAGTCCTGGGGAGAATGTCGCTACAGATTGCCTACTGCGAATTCCAAGGCATCCTCCCCATCACCATTGTGGAGCACAGCTGCCCGAACCTACTAGGCATGGAGTGGTTCAAGCCACTAGGGCTTGAAATCAAAGGGGTCAATCAAATCGGGAAGGACGAACTCAACACCCTCCTCGAAGAGTTCAAGGAAGTCTTCGACGGTAAGCTGGGGAAATTTGTGGGAAAACCCATTTCCTTCAATTTAGATAAGTCAATTACATCAATTAGGCTTAAGCCCCACAGAGTTCCGTTCGCCTTGAGGCCAAAAGTAGATACTCAGCTAGATAAGCTGATAGCCCAAGGTGTACTGGAGCCAATCGATCATGCGACATGGGAGACCCCCATTGTGACCCCCATGAAGCATGATGGATCTGTGCGCATCGGTGCCGACTATAAATGTTCAATCAACAAGGCTTTGCAACAGAGCGCATACCCAGTCCCAGTGGTGCAACATCTGCTGCACTCACTCGGGAGTGGGACAATTTTTGCTAAACTGGACCTGGCCCAGGCTTACCAGCAACTGCCAGTAGATGAAAAAACAGCGGAGGCTCAGACTATTGTCACCCACAGGGGCGCCTTTAAGTGAAACCGCCTCCAATTTGGAGTCAGCGCAGCCCCAGGAATTTTCCAATCTTTGATGGAACGCCTTCTCCAAGGCATTCCAGGGGTAGTGCCGTACTTTGATGATGTCTGGATCTCTGGGCACTCTAAAACCCAGCTGCTTGAGCGATTGAAGCAAGTTCTCCAGTGCTTCAAAGAGAAGGGTTTGAGAGTCAGGAGAGACAAATGCATCATTGGGGTCCAGGAGGTCGAGTTCCTGGGCTATCTCATAGATGGCACTGGCATACACCCCACCAAATCAAAAGTCAAAGCTAACCACGAGGCTCCAGCCCCCAAAAACAAAGCGGAGCTTCAGGCCTTCTTGGGACTACTGAATTTTTGGTGTCTTTTTAAAACAGAAGGCCACAGCTGCTGAGCCACTCCATCGCCTGTTGGGGAAAGCAGTACCGTGGAAATGGGGAAAAGAAGAGGAAACGGCTTTCAAGACCATCAAAGGGCTACTTTCCTCAGACAGCATGCTCATTCAATATCACAAGACGCTACCACTACTGCTGACCTGCGATGCCTCACCATATGGAATTGGAGCAGTCCTAAATCACCAACTCCCAGACGGCTTGGGAGCTCCAATCGTATACTTCTCAAAGACGATGTCCAGCACCGAGAGGAATTACAGCCAGCTGGACAAGGAAGCCTTGGCCATCGTGGCTGGCATCAAGCGCTTCCACGAATACTTGTATGGCAGAACGTTTATGATTATCACGGACCATAAACCTCTATTGGGACTACTGGCGGGGGACAAACCCACCCCGACCTTCATGTCGCCCAGAATGACACGTTGGGCAATTTTCCTGGCCGGCTATGATTACAGGCTGACCCACAGACCCGGGACATCTATAGGGAATGCAGACGCGCTAAGCAGATGCCCCACCAAAGATCCCGTAGAAGACCCTGCACCCACGTTCAGCCTACTCCACATCGACGCCGACACAGACTGTCCAGTCACATCAGCTGACATGGCAGCCTACACCCAGAGGGACCCCATCCTCAACAGGTCACCTCCTGGGTCCTGCGAGGCTGGCCAATGGAGAAACCGGCAGAAAAATTCAGCCCATTCACACGGAAGCAAAAGGAGCTGTCCACGATGAAAGGCTGTCTGCTATGGGGAGACCGAATGCTGATTCCCAGCTCCCTGCAATGAAAGACGCTGGAAACGCTCCACAATGGACACCCTGGCATCATGCGGATAAAAGGACTGGCATGGAGTTACGTCTGGTGGCCATCCCTGGACAAAGACATCGAAGAATGGGTCGCCAGATGTGACCCGTGCCAGGAGGTATGCCCAGCCCCAGCCCAAGCCCAGTCGTCAGAATGCGAAACGCCTAGCAGCCCCTGGGCAAGGGTACACATTGACTTCACGAGTCCAGTGCAAAGGCAGTACCTCCTAATAGTGGTGGACGCGTTTTCCAAGTGGCTGGAGGTCATCCCCATGGCATCTACCATGTCTGAAGCCACCATCAGGGCGCTCCAGCACCTATTCACAACACACAGGCTGCTGGATGTCCTGGTCTCGGACAACGGACCTCAATTCACAACCAAGACCATGGAGAAGTTCCTGGCCGGACAGGGCATCCGTCATGCCCTCTCGGCACCCTACAGGCCAGCTGACAACGAACAGGTTGAGAGAATGGTGAGACTGATCAAAGAAGCGCTCACCAAGATGGGCACGGGCGACTGGCAGGAAAGAATAGACAACTTCCTCCTCACCCAGCACATCACGCCGCATGCCACCACCCAAAAAAGCCCGGCCGAATTGTTGATGGGCAGACGGCTGAGGTTACCCTTGGATCGGCTACACCCCCAGTACAACCCAGAGGTGACAGCAATGGCCAGCCGCCTGCTTCGCGCCTTCGCCATAGGAGACCCGATGTTTGCGCTAAACTTCCACGGCTCTCCGAAGTGGCTGAAGGGGAGAATAGAGAGCACAACCGGCCCGAAGTCCTACGGAGTAGAGCTGGAAGATGGACAGATCTGTAAACGTCACATCGACCAGCTCCGGAAAAGGTGGAGGGAGACAGGTAAAAACCAACCCGATGAGGCAGGCCTACAACACCCTGAAGAGATAGGCCTGCAACAGCCCGGCGAGGTAGGCCTGCCACAACCCTACGAGGTAGGCCTACCGCAACTCTGCAGGGTAGGCCTGCCTCAATCCTACGAGGTAGGTCTGCCACAACCCGACAAGGTAGGCCCGCCAGCCCCAGACGAGATAGACCCGCACCACCACAGTGAGACAAGCCACCAGCGATTGAGGGAAGTAGACCGGTACCCGCCGCCAGAGGAGAGTCCGCACCGCGCCGACCAGGGGTCCAGCCGTCACCCCAGCGAGGGAGACCTCCACCTTGATGACAAGGTAGACCGGGGACAACCCAGGGAGGGAGAGCCACCCCCCCTGCAAGGTTGTCTCACAACACCCCAGTGAGGGAGACCCGAGCCGCTGCACGGTAGATTGGGGACAATGCAAGGAGGGAGACCCACCACACCCCAGCAGGGCTGGCCTACAACCACCCGGTGAGGGAGACTACTGCCACCACCCCGACAGGGTCGACCAACACCACCCCGGCAAGTTTGACCCGCACGGGCCCAACAAGGCAAACGGGAGACCCCCCGGCGGGGTCGGCCACCCGCTGCGACAAGCCGACATGCAGACAGAGAAACAACAACAACAACAACAACAACAACAGAAGCAGCAGCGACCCCAACATCAGCAGAAATTAAAAGAAAAACCAATGGACTTACCGGACATCAGTCGGCACCCACCGATCGTCAGCGATGTCCAGCTGCGAGGTTTCAGAGTTTCCGGTCAGGGAAAGGACCAGAGACACCAGCGGGTAACTCCAGATGTTGCGGCCAGAGGTGCTGGGACAGGGCCAGCACACTCGACGGCCGGACTCCGGTCCACCCCGGATCGGGGGCCAGAGAGGACAGAAGCCCTGCCTGCCCAGGTCGGCGGCGAAGCTCAGTGTGAACTGCGCAGGTCATCCAGAACCACCAGGCGTCCCGCCTACCTGCGTGACTACGTGTCGCCGATTGACTTTGATGGATGTTTTTCGGACTAGGAGAGGAGGATTGGCCGGGGGATTGGCTGGTCCACCGGCAGGAGATTTAAACAGCTGTCATTGGGCGGCTGAGCCTGCCAGAGCGTATAAAAAGAGCCCCGGCAGCACAGCCGCTTGTCCTATTTCTGAGCTGAATAAAAGGTTCTGAAGGAACCATTGCTGGTCGCGTCTTTCTTTCGATCTAACAAACAAGATTTTAATTTTAGTACTGTTTATTGATTGAACTCTCAGTTGTCTGCTGTGAAGTTCAGGAGGTGTAATATAAGACATGAATGTGCCTTACAGCCATTTCAAAGATCAGTCAAAGAGGTACAAGTCCAAAATGTCTTTAAAATAGCAAGGGAAAAGATAAATGCAAACACTAATATACTAGGAAAATATCCCATATTGTCTGGTCAGATGGATGATATAAACAATATAAAGTACAAGACAATAGCAATAGTAATAGCACTTAGACTTATATACCCCTTCATAGTGCTTTAAAGCCTTCTCTAAGTTTATAGAGCCAGCATATTGCTCCCAACAATCTGGGTCCTCATTTTATCAACCTCCAAAGGATGGAAGGCTGAGTCAACCTTGAGCCAGTCAGGATCAAACTGCTTGCAATCAGCAGAATTAGCCTGCAATACTACATTCTAACCATGGCTCCTTATATTTATTTAATCTTTAATACACTAGAATTAAATAGGATGGCATATTACTAGATAATACAATAGGATTAAATATATATATGCCTTTAGAGCAATCTTAACTCCCAGCAACTGCCTGGACAAGTCCCTGCAGTTTTTTCAGCAAAATTTTGGAAGTGGTTTTCCATTGCCTTCTTTCTAGGACTGAAGAAGATTTACTGGCTGAGATTACCCAGCTGATTATGTGCCAAAGGCAGAACCAGAACTGAATTTCTCCTCATTTCTAGGCTGGTGCCTTTACCACTATACTATGTGTGCATGTTTAAAATTGACATTTTAAATGTACAATTATAAATAAAATTATTAAATTAAGAAACAAAAGTAAGTTAAAAAGGTAAACCTAAAAGAAAAAAAATACTTATCATTTAAAGTGAAAAAAACTGTGTGTGATTTGAGCAATTTGAAAAACCTAAAAGAATAAAAAATGGACATGTCAACTGATTCTAAATACTTATTTATTTATTTAACAAATTTATATGACTGCCCAATTCATACCTAGTATAGTATAATAATATAATGCTGTCAAGTTCAAAAAAAAGTAAATCTGAAGACTGTGGCATTATCAAGAAAATTCTAGCAATATCACGATCATTTTATACATTTTATCATTTAGAACAAATTTAAAACGAATCAATATCACTTCTACAGGAACACTGTTTTTAAGAAGCATTGAAATAAAAAAAGAAGGTTGAATTACCAGAGAAGACTGTGTGATATTTCCATAGAACATGACAAGAATGATTCAAAGAAAATCAAGAAGTGCACCTAATATTGGTGAGTTGCATGGATTTTGTTTAAATAACTAACCAGCCCACATGCAAAATCAGCTGATGTTGCACTAAAAGAATTGAAGGAATAAAACTGGGTGTCAACTGAAACAACTTTCTTAAGAAACAGTTACATCTGAAAGCTATAGAAAAATTACTTGTTTGCCTACCATATTCAACATTTTTACTAGAAAAATAAAGAATTAAGTGTCTGAAAAAAATTATTTTATTTGGTTTTGTTTTATTTTATTATTTCTTTAGCTGCCTAATTCAACCAAGTGCCTCCGTGTGCCTTATAATTTTAAAATTATAAACATAATTCTAAAATTATAAATACAATTTAAACAATTTAAAAGACATTAAAACAATTAAAACCCTTTAGTCATTCAAGCAAAACTTAACATGGTTCAGCTATTTATTAATAAAACAATCCTAAAAAAGTAGCAATCACATTATTTTGTTCCTGGTACAATCATCAGCCTTTATCATATGGGCCATTTTAGTGACATAAAAATGTGAACAAATAGAATTTAAATCATGGCTTTTGGGGAAGTTCCAAATGAACAGAAGACACTCAGATAATACACATCAGCAGAAATGTCTGTCTGTCTGTCTGTCTCTCTCTCTCTCTCTCTCTCCCCCTCCTATTTATCTATCATCTGTCTTTCCATAGCCCTCTTAGCTGCAGAATAGATTGTTAGAATTTGCATACCATAGTCTTAAGTAAGTATTTTTTTTCAAATGTAATTGAAAAACGGTTGTAGGTTTCCAAGTTATTCTTTTCTAATTAAATTTAGGAAGTCAGGAAATTGATGCGTATCATGATAAAATTGGAATTTCCTGTATGTCAGAATGTTCATATCCACCCAGGTTCCATTCTGTAATCTAAAACTTTCTATACTAACTAAGTTTATTTAGGTAGTATTTTGAAAACAGGTCTGCCCTAGTTAAGTATATTATTAAGTGATGGAGGGAGAAAGTAGTATCATATAATCTTTATCATCTTACTGATTTTTTTTACCCTCATGCTGCACTCATGCTGATGAGGGCTAATATCTATATGTAAAATATATCCATGTAATAGTAATGTACCATAACCTGATGTAACCAGCTGCAATGTCACTTACTTTGTCATTGTGATAAAGGATGTGTCAAGCATCACAAGCATATCCTTTTTCCTCACTTGCAGTGCTGCAATTAGGATCCTACTGTGTCATATTCAGAGTTCAGCAACTGTTAAATGTGCTATGCCAGCATCACACTAACTAGTATATCAGTCATGTTGGATGACCCCCTTGAAAATTGCTGCCAAAAGTTTATGTGTCAGAAATCACTTTCCCAAATGCTTATGAAGTGAAGAATTTCTCATAGCCCTGTAGATATGGAGAAGCGTCATTGAAGGCATAGCTGTTTATATTCTAAGATGTGCAATTCAGAAGTTTTGCTTGGAGAATTACTACCTATCATTTGTCAGCAGTTGGGCAGTGTGTTTATGCAGATATTAACCCAAATACTGTAAAATAAACTCTAGAATTCACTAGAAGAAATTTGCCAAGCACTTCTACATTGTTTGCATTATGTATAACTTGTAAACATGGTTGCCAAAGATCCGATTGCTCTAAAATTTTATGTATTGATAAAGATAGCAATTTGGATACAGTCTATAAATCTGCTAGTAATGGTTTTGTATAGATTATGCATTTATGTGGATTAAAAATCCTTTTAATTTTTCCACTTCTAAGAACAGATTATGTGATAGAGGTCTACATTTCTTTCCTCTGATAACACAGAGATCCACAATTATCCCTTGTTTACAATACTGCATATCCTTTAGGAAATGTCATTTGGTTATGGAAATGTAATGTTTTTGAAAGTAAAGAAAAATACTGGAAAAATCATATTCAACAAGATCCCAGGCAATTCTTTTTTATTGATATAAGCCACATGCAGATTTCTATACTAAACTTCACTAAACTTCTCCAGATTTATGAGCAGATTCTTAGTGGCTTTTCCAGTAATGCTAAAAATGTATTATTCTAAATAGTAATTAATTTCCTAAAAATGTTATTTGATTTTAGAATCAGAAAGAAAATTATCTCATTGCAACGTCTTAGTCCCCCCGCCCCCCCAATTTTCATTGCTTGATTCTTACAAAGTCATTATTTATTTAAATCATCCCAAAAGTGTGTTGGTCAGTATTGAGTAGTTCTCTCAGATATTCCTTTTTATATTGCAAATGTTTTTGAAGAGGAAACTTTCAAGTGCTCAGCTTGAAATCATATTTGAAACACTATATAAGAAACATTATTGTAATGATAGACTTTCAAAAGCAAGAATGGAGTTAATAAAATAAATAAAAATGATGTCTGTAGCTTTGACGAAAAAATGGAAGGTTCACATCACTTTTTTACAACAAGACATTCCTTATACAGGGGTATTTCTAATGTGGAATAATTTAGTTTGAACATCTGGATACCCATCTTAACATCTATTTCTTCTAGGCCTTCCATTTAGTAAAACTATTAAAGCAATGTATAATAAAAATGATAAAACAGAGGACAACCAAGAGAGTACTAAAAATTCACCAGAGTAGATAAAAATGAGGTTAAAATGAGATCATTTAACATGCAAGAATGCTTGCCTAATGATATTACCACTGACATTAAGTGAATCTTCATAAGAGGGCATTTTATAAGGAGGTTATGAAACTGAAAGGGATTTCTCTCCAGAAATTATACATCTGAAATTTGGAAAACGACTTAAAATGATAAAATTATTTTCTGGAAATATGTAGTAGATGGTAATCTTTCACTTCCTTAAGATAAATATGTAAGGTGAAATAAGTATATATTTTATAATATAAATAAGTATACTTTTTATACTTATATTTTTATATCTATATTTTTATAAGTATGGACATATAAATGAACATATTTATATGGTTTGGACTGATCTGTAATCATAACAAATATTATTATATTATTACATGTTGTCTATCTTCATAGTGCATATCCATTAAATGGACTGGTGACACTTGATGAAATTATATTGCATCTTCCTATTGCTAATAAGATGCAGGCACTTACTGAGTTGAGGTTAACATCTTTATAGTTTGGGATGAGCATCACTGAATATCAGTAAGCATAGAGAATGTTTTTAAATTTTAAGTGATCTTGTTCACCATTCTCCAAGTTTACTTTTGTTTTAAATAAATTATGTATATAATAAAAAGAAAAAGCAAACCAAAACATTTAGGATTTTAAGGAATAAATCTACTAAATATGGCTGGATATAGGCAAAACAAATTATTTGCAATGTTTTTGTTTGTAAAAAGATTTTAAAGAATACATGACCTTGTGAATTAAATATTTTAAAATTAAAAACTTATTAGAGTAATTGTTGTACAAATGTATAACTACTTAATTATTGGAAAATGCAAGTTCTGCTTTATGAAAATCAAAGTAGCAGGAAAGTAGCAGCAATAATAAAGTTTGGCTTTGAGGACAAATAAACAAGTGGAAAGACTGCAAGTCAGATATACATTCTACAATAGTTATTCATATAATATAGTAGAAATATGTAAAATTTTAGAGAATCTTTGTTCAAGAATGGTTTGAGCCCAATGATTCAAAAACAAATCACCTACTGTGAATTGTCACTACCTCGAATATGTCAGACTACGATATGAACAAATTCTACTGGTAGAAAGATCAATTACAATGTTAAAGAACCAGTAACAACATGAAGTAACAAGTAATGACTCAAAGCCAATTGTGCACAGATTCCTTATACTGCCAGTGTTTGTATAACTATTAGCTTAATTTCTTTATTTGAAACACTTGAAGATTATTGGTCCAGGTGTGGACCATCCATTTTCCCATTTACCTTTGTATGTACCCCTTCCATCTTTGAGGATGCTTATTACATACTCCAGCATGGACTTAGTGGCTTTGAGGAATGCCCCCATTCCTGGGAGTGGCCTGTTGGCCTAGCGAAGGCCTACCTTAATGACGGATCTTGGGACCCCGAGAGGTGGCACACAGGCTCTAAGTTTTTTTTTAAGGGAACACTGTATTGTTTTTTAACTAAATAAATAAGGGGATTGGGGAGTGGGGAGGGGTATTGTGGGTGACTGGGGGGGGGTCCATCAGGTTAGCGGCAGTCCAGGCTTTGGGGGGAGAATGGTGGAGGGGGGGCAGGATGGGGGGCCCCGGGGGCCCTAAGGGAAAGGGTGAGAGCTCATATTCCGGTTGTGATTGAGAATGGAAGCAGGTGGATGAACAGAGGGCCATATCAAAACTCGGGAGCTCGCCCCCGCTGTCTTCGAGCGGTGGCGTGCTCTGACCCTCCTGGTTCTATCTGACTTCCTGGGGGTTTGAGAGATGGGGACACTGGGCTCTGGTTGGTCTATTTTAATGCCAGGTCTGTGGTTCACAAAGCTCCCCTCATTTGGGATTTGATTGAGGAGGAAAACGCAGACCTGGCTTGCATTACGGAAACCTGGTTGGGCTCAGAGGGAGGTGTCCCTCTGACTGAACTTTGCCCACCAGGTTTCCGGGTGCTGCACCAACCGAAGGCCCAGGGAAGGGGAGGTGGAGTGGCGGTTGTTATAAGAGAAGCCTTTAGTCCGCGGGAGGTCACTGTTCTGCAGATAGACGGATGTGAAACCCTCCTCATGAGATGGGGTCCACAGGGTCAGTTGGGCCTGCTGATCACATACCTGTCTCCCAGCTGCATAGCAGCGGTCCTGTCTGGCTTACTTGACGCCCTGTCGTGGTGGAGCTCCCCAGACTTATGGTGCTGGGTGACTTCAACCTGGGTGACTTCAACCTGCCTTCCCTGGGTGGAGGGTCGGGGGTGGCTCGGGAGTTCATGGCATCCATGGTGGCCATGGACCTGACTCAGATTATTCAGGGACTGATTCATGAGGGAGGGCACACACTTGATCTTGTTTTTATCTCGGAGCAGTGGCGTGTTATGCTCAGTGGGGGGGTATCTGTTATTTCCCCCCTGAAATGGACCGACCATCATCTCCTCCGGTTGGACTTCAAGAAGGCCACCGCACCTTGCAGGGATGCGGAACCAACTATCTAGTTCTGCCCCAGGCACCTGATGGACCCGGAGAGGTTCCAGATGGAGCTTGGGATGATCCCTCTCTCTCTCTCCCACGCCCCAGTCGAGACCCTGGTGGAGGCCTGGGATAGGGCGGCCGCTGGGGCTTCGACTGTGTTGTGCTTTTGAGGCCTCTGACCTGGTGCAGACCCCGGCTTGCCCCTTGGTATACTGAGGAGCTCCGGGGGATGAAGCGCAGGAGAAGAGGCCTAGAGAGCTGTTGGAGGACTAGTCGTTCCGAATCTAACCGAGCCCAGCTAAGATCGTTCACACGGTCTTACCTGGAGGCGATGGTGGCGGCGAAGCATACGTATTTCTCCGCCCTCATCGCGTCGGCGGATAATCGTCTGGCTGCCCTGTTTAGGGTATCCCACTCCCTCCTGAATCAGAGGGCGGGGGAGGACCCTTTGTGGGGACGAGCCAAGGAGTTTAGCCATCATTTGTGAGACAAGATCGCTCAGATTCGGGATGGCTTGGACTCTGACTGGGCAGGGTCGGACGGGGACAAGGTGGCGGGTCTTGTTATCTGGGAAGAGTTCGATCCTGTTATCCTGGAGGAAGTGGACAGGATCATGAGGAAGCTGAGTGCGACCACTTGCATACTGGACCCGTGTCCCTCCTGGCTGGTTTATGCAGCTTGGGAGGTGACACGCAGTTAGATCCAGGCAGTGATAATGGCATCCTTGGATGGAGGGAGTTTTCGCGCCACCTTGAAGGAGGCAGTGGTTAGGCCCCACCTTAAGAAACCTGCCTTGGATCCAACCATTTTGGGCAACTTTCCGCCGGTCTCCAACCTTCTTTTTTTGGCAAAGGTTGTTGAGAGCGTGGTGGCACGTCAGTTTCCGGTGGCCTTGGATGAAACAGATTGCCTAGACGGCATTGGTCGCGCTGGTGGATGCTCTCTGGAGGGCTTGGGACAGGGGTCATTCCTCGGTCCTGGTCCTATTAGATCTCTGGGCGGCTTTTGATACCATCGACCATGGTATCTTGCTGCGACGCCTTGAGGGATTGGGAGTGGGAGGCACCATTTTATGGTGGTTCACCTCCTACCTCTCGTGTCATATGCAAGCGGTGTTGGCAGGGGGGCAGAGGTCGGCCATGAGGCCCCTCACTTGTGGGGTGCCCCAGGGGTCAGTCCTCTCGCCCCTTCTGTTCAACATTTACATGAAACCTCTGGGAGAGATCATCCATGGTTTTGGGGTGGGGTATCATCCTGCTGATGATACCCAGCTTTTTATATCAACCCCGAACCAGCTCAGTGATGCCCTCAACTTGATGTCCCGGTGCCTAGAAGCGGTACGGATCTGGATGGGGAGTAACAGCCTTCGATTCAACCAGGCCAAGACTGAGTGGCTATGGATACCAGCATCTCAGGCCGAGCAAGAAACTCCAACGCTGTCTACTGGGGGCGAGGTGTTGCCCCCCGTAGACAGGGCGTGTAACTTGGGTGTCCTCCTGGATTTATGGCTGAGTTTGGAGGGTCATATCAAGGGCCGTGACCAGGGGGGCATTTGCCCAGATTCACCTGGTGCACCAGTTGTGCCCATACTTGGACTGAGATGCCCTACACACAGTCACTCATGCGCTAGTCACCTCCTGGATCGACTACTGCAATGCTTTCTACCTGGGGCTGCCCTTGAGGACCACCCGGAGGCTTCAGCTGGTATGCAGAATGTGGCTGCGTGGGTTGTTGCAGGAGGATCCCGATACTCCCATATTACACCTCTCCTGCGTGGCTTGCATTGGTTGCCGGTTGCCCTCCGGGTGAGATTCAAGGTGCTGGTGTTAACCTATAAAGCCCTTCATGGCTTAGGCCCAGGCTATTTGTCGGACCAGCTGCAACCAGTGTCAACTTCCCATCGCCCGGTGCACTCTCACAGAGAGGGCCTACTCAGGGTGCCGTTGGTGAGACAATGTCGGCTGGCGACCCCCAGGAGTAGAGCTTTCTTTGTGAGCGCCCCCACCCTTTAGAATCAACTTCCCTTGGAGCTCCGGTTGGCCCCTGAGCTTTGTACCTTCCGCCGTGAATTGAAAACCTGGCTATTTATGTCCCCCAGTCTGGACTGATGGGGTAATATATTTTAAATTTTTTTTAAAAAAAATTAAAATATTTTTATATTTTTTTTGTGTATATTTGTTGATTTTAACAGTTGTTGGTCGATTGTTGTGTGAGCCGCCCTGAGTCCTTGGAGATAGGGCGACATACAAATTTTATAAATAAATAAATAAATAAATTTTAACCAAGCAATTTTGCTATTATGGAAAAAACGTTATAATGCCTTTATAATAAGCAGTCTTTACAATGCCTGCAACTTCTGGGTTTTTTTTAACAATTCCCAAAATGTCTAGCTCGTTTAATATTTGGAAAGGTCTAGAATTCTAGGCCTTTCTTTTTGCCATGTTTAGAAATTCTCTTTGGTGTGCATGCATGTGCATATATATGTATTATGAAATGTAGTTTCAGTAGAAAAAAAATCAATGCAATATTTTGAACAAAAATATATTGATGGTTTGTAATACTCTAGAATACAAAATGGAAAATGGCTGTTGCAAAACAGACTCACTTTGTTTGTACATTTTGTTAGTTCTTTTTTAATTCAGATTTTTTTTTCCTTATCATGTTAAAGGATTTTGTACACTATGCACACTAGAATAAAGGAATACTGCAAAAATGTCCTTTAGTTTAGATTTCTGTCCTGCTAAATCTTAAGTGTTCAATCTGAGTTTCAGCATATATAAATATTTATATATCTTTTATATATCTGTCTTATATAAATATTTTACTCTCCCAAAGTTCACAATTAATTATAATTAAGAGTTATAATTATATATAACTCTTCTCCAAAATGATGATATTGGTCTTCCCTGAAGGCCTTGTCATAGTCATTTCAGTATTCATTTAGTCAACTTAATTCCCCAATATATGAATACTTCTGCATTTTGCATTGGACAGAACTATGCATGTGAACTGAGATTCATAACGGGGTTTTTTTCCATATAAGGTGAGGACCTTGGTGAATTTCAACTACGAGTTGTTTCCTTTAAAACCCCCATAAAGTGCAGGATTATGATATAATGGGTGAAGCCTTACCATAGCTGTGTTCCTCTATCTATCTGATCTGGTCATCCAGAGAAGACTTATTAAAGGCCATTTTCCTTACAATCTATATGTGGTAATATTCCAGGCCATTTCTGTGAGACCTCCATTTATTTTTTGTATGTTTTACAAACAAAAATTGTAATTTTTATTTTGCTATTTTATCTTGTCCACAGTCTATGAGGACTAGATTTAAATAATTTCTGTGATATGTATTTTTTTTTAAAAAATGGGAAGAATGAGGCAGAAGTCAAAGATGAATAGTGTGTCTAAGAAAAGGGAACAATAGAAATGTAGCAATAAATAAGGTAAAAGTGACTAAAAAGGACAATTTCATCATAAATTGGTGTGTTAATTTATTAGGAAGCCATGCAGACTTACAGTGTCCTCTTCAGCTCAATGTTCTTTTTTTGCCATCAGCCACAGGAAGCAGATGACTTCTTGATTAAGAATTAAGGAAGTTGTACCCCAACATATCTGGAGAGACACTGGAAAATTTTCTATACCTATTTAATGATGGTAAGAAGAACAATCACTGGTTTTTGACATACTCAGTACATTTAAGCCATGAGAAAGAAAACAAATCTATCAGAATCTCCTGTGGCACTTATACAGAGAAAGGCATTTTATAAACTCTCTGCTAGTGGCATGCTTGCTTGTGATGCTTCTTCATGCTATTTTTCAAATGTTATTAGAAACTTTTCTTCTTTCAACTGAATGATCCTCCAGTTGCCTGAAAATGGAAAGTAGGCATGCTTGACTTGGTTTTGGTCTATAACACAGACATGGTACAAATGAAATTGACTTCAAAAGTATGATTTGTGCAGCTCTATATAACATACATATATATGAAATTTATAGCAGGCCACAAACTGCTTAACTGTTTCCACTACATGCTTTAATGACTGTAGATTTAATACAGATCACTAAATTTGAGAATAGTTCTTAACATTGTTTTGCTTTCAATTTTCAAATTTCTTTCTTGTAAATACATTATTTAAATATATGGCAAACCTTGGGTATATAGAATATATAGTAGCTATATGAAAATGTTTTAATAAAAAAACCTCTCCTAAATGGTTACAAATACATGAACAAAAAAGCAAAAGGATGTAGAACAGACCATTTTCCTATCAGTCTTTTGAGCAAGTTGTCTTTTATGCCCATTTAGAAGGCATAATAAGTGCATATACTTTAAGAAATGTATAGTTGAATTTATCAGTTAAACTAGTGAAATATTATAAGTAATGTGAGGCTGATATAGCAATTGATACATCCCTCTTCTAAGCCATTCTTTATAACTGTAAAATAAGATTCCTCTGTTTTATACAGTTCACTCCCCCTTCCTCCCCCAACATCCCTGGCACTTACTTTGGGAAAAACAAATATTTGCAGGATTTCACCAGTAGGGTTAAAAACATTTATAACATGATTAGAGTATTATGTAATCTATATGCAAATATGAAGATGCACAGACATATCCCTATATCAACAAGCTTTTGAGATAAGGGTAAATGTCATTGGATAGTTTATAAGAATGCCTGAACAGCATGAGAATTTTTTTTACTTCATTCATACATCCAGCAATGCACTCAAAGTAAAAAAACAAAACAAAAAAAACCTCCTCTTTCAAGAAGTTCGTTCCTTTCATCATGAGTATGTGAGAACATCCAAACCTATTTGTTGTATTCTACAATTTTACCTGTCTTCAACGTAAAAGATTCTAATGAACTCTGACTTTCAAAAACTTGTCCTTTCAAATACACAGATTATTTAACAACCTTAGAGAACAAGTGTTCTGTTTATCTCAATAGATTTTTGCCTATTATTTTATTTAATTATTTGTCTCTGGAGAGGTAGATAACCCTAAGAAAACAAACATGTATAAATCACACTGTCTCACTTTCACTTGTGTTGGCATGACTCATTTTGTTTCTTTATTCTCTAAGTACATATTGTTTATACAAAACCATATTATTTTTCATGAAGTTTTCTTTTTGTTCTGGTGACATAGATTCTTTTTCCAGTAGGTTTAACATGGGAAAAATTGTCGCTATAAACTCAATTAACCAGGAGTGTTTGTTCTAAGTCATGTAAAATCATAATTTGGATTCTTGTCATGGTTATTTTTGGTTGGACAAATGTTTAAAGCAGGGAGTTCACAATGGTGTCATAAAGGACTATTCTGCACAAAGAACAATTTATATTTACACTCCCAAGATGTCAGAAACAAATCAAGGATATCTCAGCTACTCATTCTTTTGTTTATTCTGGGTGTTGAGTTCCATTTTTAAAGGTGTAGAGTTAAAAAACACATAGATGCTTAAACTCATGGGGGAAAAAAGTTGCTTCTTGTAATTGAAGTATAAAATAGCATGACCAAATGAAGTTCCACTTTAGATGGACTTATCCACTGGAGCAAAACAGTAAATATATAGTTCAGACAAAATTTAAAGGATAATTCTGAACAGCAGCAAGTGAATGAGACAAGCTATATTTGTCAGATAATACTGGTAGTACATATCAAAACATAAATAAATTGTAGGTCAAAATATCCATGGTGTTGCTCATATAGTAGTGTTGCCCATATAGTAGTTTGTAAGTAAGTTTGCCAGATTTTTATGCAGGAATAGAATCAATTTCAGGAAATCAGTGATCAATTCTTATTCTAATATTCAAGAAAAATAGATTTTCTTGAAATATATGATGTTAATGCAAGGAATATTTGGAACAGCTCTTTTTAAAATTTAGATTATTTATTTATTTTCTATGAAATATTTATCTAGCTGCTTGTCTTCTATCAAAATCTAGGCAGGTCCCAACCAGCAGCTAAAAGCAACATCAATACATCATTCTAAGTCTTAATGCTGGTATGATTTCAACTTTCTCTCCACTGTGTTGTGCAAGAAAAATTACTATTATTATCCAATATTACATGCAATGTATTTAGTTGCATGTAAGGCTACATTTTCTACTAAAGTACATTACAAAAACCATTCTAAAATTTACATCCTAAAATATTTAAGTGCATTTTTGAGCTACAGATATTGCAACATTTGGCAGGTTTATTATGACAATTTCACATCAAAGGCAGACAGAGAAAGTGACTGAATGAATAAAGAGAGAGATAAAAATCCTTTAGTATTCCACTAGAGATATATACTCTTCCATAAGAATATCTGAAAATTCTTGCCTTATTTTTTTCCCTTTCTTTAACTTTCTCAGAGACAGAGGGAGGGGTGTGTGTGGAGGGAGAGAAAGAAATAGAGTGAGTATGTGAGAGAGACACACAAACACAGTTCATCTTTTTATTTGTAAATCTGAAAGAAGTAAAATTGGGTTGTATTGCAGAAACAATGTGGTCTTTGATCTTGAAATTGCATGCGTTCATAATGTGGGTGCTTTTCTTCTTGGGTTTGGTCCCAGATGTCAGACGTCATTCTAAGGATATGTTTTCATAATCTATAGTTTGATCTCCACATCCATTATAGATTTAATTCTATAAATATAGATTTAACATCATTGTTTCCCTTGCAGATTGAGGCTATTTATAACACTAATTATCTTTTTTAAAGAAAACATTCTGATACACAAGATCATAAAAATCTGTACATTTAGAGACTCTGTCAACAAATTGTTGAAAATTGTCGCATGGACAACTACACACAAACACACACATATCCAGGTAATTTTAATGACATTATTTTAATTTAGATTTTATAATTGAATGCTTTTATGACTGTTATGACATTAAGAGCTATTATCTTAAAAATAAAAATTAAGCATGTTAGTTTGAAGGAACTCAATGCCAGACAGAAATATTTCTGTAATAGATAGTTCCCAGAGGCTTTTTGTATAAGAGATAGCTGCAAGTATATTTGTTGTTAGGAAAAAGACCTATCTAAACATTGGATTATGAGAAAGAAAGAGAATGAGAAATTTAACATGAGCCTCAGTGGTGTACTGGTTAGAGTGCAGTACTTCAGGCTGCTTCTGCTGTCAGCTGGCTGCAGTTTGGCAGTGGCAGTTCAAATCCCACCAGGCTCAAGGTTGACTTAGCCTTCCATCCTTCTGAGGTAGGTAAAATGAGGACCCAAATTGTTGGGGGCAATAAACTGACTCTGTAAACCACTTAGAGAAGACTGTAAAGCGGTATATATTTCTAAGTGCTATTTCTATTGCTATTGCTATTAACATACTTAGTAATGAATTAATTCTAAATGAAAAAAAGATCATTTTCTTGAATTCATGTAAATCCATCACATTCATTTTAGCTCAATAAATGTTAAAGAAAACTCTGGAACTGTACTGGAAAATATTCCATTTTAGGTCATTATCAAAGAGCATGACTTTAATTCCAGCAACTCTTTATTTCCTTTAAAGAGAAGCAATCTTATTTTTAGTTGTTAGAATTGGTCGTGGTGACTTTCTCTTCCTTGATTTCCTTAAACACCTTGACTCTGAACAAAATATTAAGGCTTTGTTTCAATACAAGAGCCATGTAGACCTGCATCTGAACCACACTAATGGATACATCAATTGTCTCAAACAACTATCAGGAAATGCAACAGTTAGGACAGGTAAAGAAACCAGCTATTGCCATTGTCACAGTCATTTTCTTGTGACTTGATTTTCATAAAAAAAATTATGATGCTTTTAATTATAATAAAAGACTTCTAATATTCAAAAGTGCTTTTCTATACTCACTGTTTTCTTATCTTAATCAATAAACAATTGCAATAATAAATATGCATTCAAAAGCATTCAAATTTGGGAAAGATGCTGTGCTGAACTTTGTTTCCTGTAAGTGGTTCAGTCACCAGTATCTGTCCACTTAGAGGTTTATTGAAACATACAATTTGTCTAGTAATGTCTTGTTGTATGCAACTGTATAAGTAGCACAGAAGTGGTTTCTACTTATCTTTACTACAGGTTCACAATGGGGCTGCACGGTTCATATGCGCAGAAGTTTCCTGATGATGTGGGGTCAGTGGGTGGATCCTCTCGCCGGTTTTACTACTAGTTCTATAGAACCAGTCCGAACTGGGGGCAGCCCACCACTGAAATAGCAGGATAAAAGCTTTGGGTTTTAATTTTATAGTACCATCTATCTATCTACCTATATATTTGGAAGTTCATCTGAACATCGCTTAATAAAGTTGGTTAAATTACTTTATGTTTCAGTAGCAATATCAGAAAGATCTAATTATTTTGTGAAATACAGAACTTCATTGAAAATTATTTTTAAAAAGCAACAACTTGAAAGACAAGAAGCTTCTACATTTTTAAATCTATGAGTTTAAACATAGAAGTAAAGAGATCCACATTGCTTTTCAGCACAATTTCAACTTTTCAAAACATCTTATGAATGTCTATAACTCTGTTTAACCAGCCAATTTGGCCTACCATCTATCTACTATATAAAGAAAAGTAGACAACAAGAAAACTCAACAACGAAGTTAAACTTCAAAGCCCTCTGTTAAAAATCTATTATGTATTGTATTGTATTGTATTGTATTGTATTGTATTGTATTGCATTGCATTGCATTGCATTGCATTGCATTGCATTGCATTGCATTGCATTGCATTGCATTGCATTGCATTGCATTGCATTGCATTGCATTGCATTTATTTATTTAATAAATTCTATTTAACTCACAAAAAGTCCACAGTGGCTTCTGATCGACCATAAACCATCACAATTTCAATAAAAAGGAACAATAATTCTGTTTTGAATTTATTAGAATTCCCTCAGCATCATCTTGGATTGAAATGCTACTTTTTGGAAGTTTCCAGACTAAGTTACTTCATATATGGAATGTATTTATTTGCTACTTCATTCATTTTTCTACTGCCCAATTTCTTCTAGACTTGATCTGCCATTCTTTTCTTTCAGATGAGTATCTTCCAAAGAAGAATAATAAAATTTAATTTTTGTAGATTAGTGTACAAATAAACAGCAACCAACATCTGTTAAAAAGCATTTAAGGTCCTAAGTATTGGACATAAGCAATAATCTACATCAAAATGTCTGATTTTTGTGTATCAGTTGTTTAACCAATGTAAGCTGTGTTAATATTTTATTTTGTAAATAAATGTTATCTTATAATTCTAATTTATATTGCAAATTAAAGTCTGCTCTTGAACTGTTTAAACAAACTCAACTAGGAGCTGGCAGTAAAAATAATTATTTGAGCAAGTCTGGGGAATTTCCATTATTATAAACAAAACTAAGATGATTTTTTTCTTGCAAGAAATATTTGATTTTTATTACATAGACAAACACCTTCCCCATGACTAATTTCCTAAGTCAAATTTAAAGATTAGTGTTACAAACATGCTAACTAAAACATAATGCCATATACTTGCTTCTATCATTTAGTAGTCTATCAATAGGATTAAAATTCCCAATTCAAACCATTTCCAAGAGTGACAATAGCACAACAACTATCTTAATAACCTGTGTGCCTTCCTAATATATAGACTTCATCTCACAGTAATTGTTATGCAGACTGAAAAATCTCACTATTGATGTCTACATAACTGGAGCATTGTTCAGGTTCAGGGAGGCTGCTTTACAAAACCTTAGTCATAAATATTAATAAATGTAGGTAGTAATTAATGAAATAACAAGGTTCAGCAGATGTAAGGTTCAGTTGGAAATCGTTGAATTGTTCACTTAGACCATTAATGGCC
This sequence comes from Pantherophis guttatus, assembly GCF_059756535.1. Lineage (NCBI taxonomy): Eukaryota > Metazoa > Chordata > Lepidosauria > Squamata > Colubridae > Pantherophis > Pantherophis guttatus. The sequence goes on along the minus strand of NC_142067.1, from coordinate 44,725,597 downwards.
ATTATCACACAATTTTATCTATTCTAAGACCTAGGCTTCCTTAATTTCAGCAAGATTGTAACTATTTTAATGTGAACAGTAGTTGCTGTTTTATAAAGCTTGTTGCTAGGACACCAAAATGAACTTGGAATAATGATATATTTCAAGAAAGAAACTCTGAGTCCATGGGTGTGAATTTTTGTAGCAAAAAAATTGTGCAAAATTAAGTCACAGAAGAAAAATATATAAGGTCCTATTGTTATTATAGACAAGAAATTATCTCGAAAGTACTATAATGCTTTTTAGTCGGCCAGATTCAGTGGGCCAAATAACATGTTATGAAAAAATGTTTCCTAAATATTCACTATATATTTTCAGATACTTAAAGGAATGTATGCATTGCATAAACATTCTTCTTTCCAACTTTTTATTTTTACATATTCATATATGTTACATCTTACAGGAAAATAGTTCAGACTTTAATATCAAAGTATATAAATTTTTGATGGAAATTTGCTTTGAAAGATATGTAAAAAAAGGAATCTACAAAAGTCATAAAGGACACATTAGGAAAAAAATCCCTATAATGTAGGTACAGTACATTATATATGTAGGTACAGTACATTATATATTATATATGTTCTCAGTAACTACAGTATCTGTAGTTAACTATCTTTTGCAAACTTAGATCCTTTATCAGAGACTGGAAATTTGAGGTTCTATACAGTATTTTAACTTTTCCTAGCAGCTCATTCTTCTGGATAAATAGCTCTGATTTTCCTGGTATGTGCTGGAGACATTCTGCCAGCATAGGAGTCACAGCCCCAGGATATTTCTACCACTACTGGGGCCACTTTTGCCTTTACTTTACGTCTCTTCTAGTTTTTCCTTCAGTGTCTGGTACTTTTCCATATTGTCATACTCTTTCCTGATGTTACTGTCATTTTGCACTGCTACATCTATCACCACCACTGGACTTTGGACTTGTCTACTACCATGATGTCTGGTTAACTCGCCAGTACCTGCCTATCCATCTGGATCTGGAAGTTTCACAGGATCTTAGCCTTCTTATTCTCCATGACCTTCTGTGGAATCTCCCTTATGGACTTAGCAGGGTATAGCCCATACCCTCCTAAATACAGTATTCCTGTACACCTGTAGGTGTACTTGTAGGTGCCAGCTAATTGATTGTGTCTTTCAATGGATGCTGTTCCTGCCTGCATCTTCTATTCTGTATCTACGTGTTGGATTGACTCTGGTGCCTCTCTGCATAGTCTGCACTTTGAGTCCTGTTTATTGTAGTAGACTCCTGCTTCTATAGACCTAGTGTTCAGCTCTTGTGCTGAAATAATCAGTGTCTCAGTGCTGTCTTTTAATCCAGACCCTTTCAGTCAATGGTAGGATTTCCCAATGTCAGCCACCTCAGTTATCTTTTGATGGTACACGTCATTCAGGTCTTGCCTTGCCATGGTACTTCCTTTGCTTGATCTTCCTGCCATATCTAATGCTTCTCTCAGCATTCTTGCAGCAGCTCACCTTTTGATGCCATCTTACTTATGCATTTTGGGATATTTCGGGCTTCATCCAGTACATCCAGCTTTGACACTCACCATATCCCACCCATCCTTCTGTACAGTCTCCATTTGGGGTGGAAACTGTACATTGTAAGATGCTTCCAGGTCTTCACATCAGCAATTTTCAGATTCGCTTTGGTCAACCAATTATTTATTTATTTATTTATTTTTATTTTTCTTATACTTATATGCTGTCCTTCTCCCAAAGGATTCGGGGCGGCTCACAGAAATTAAAATGATGAAAACAATAAAAATAGCAACTAAAATAATCAATTAAAAACTCCCAATTAAAAATCACCCATCAGATCAGCAAATTTGTTGTTGGATTATATTATTATTATTATTATTATTATTATTATTATTATTATTATTATTATTATTATTATTATTATTATTATTATTATTATTATTTGAATTATACTGGCAGAGTGTCTGTTGACTGGGAGTCATTAGAGTTTATGGCATGGATCTGTTTCTTCCCAATAAGCTGGCTCTGAATGGCACTGAATCATTGTAGTCAATTCAAATTATGCTCTGATTGGTCTGTCTAGACCTTGAGCCCTGGGTAAATTATATATAAGCAATTGGTATTATGAGTTTCTGTGTTGTCCCCGATGCCCTTCTGAGCTATAATCATGTACTGATCCAAAAAATTCTATAGATTGGTGGTATAATGCCTGATAGGTTTCCATATTGTGGGAAGACAGGTTATTGATGTTATATTAGTTATAATTGTATAGTATTGTTTCCTAGTGGGGATATTTCATGATCAGCACTGTCCTTCCTTGTGTTAGTTAGAATGGACAAGAACCTGCTTCTAGCAACTGATTCATCTCTGCTGCTAAGTGTGTTTAGGCACTAATATTAGTCAGTAGGTGTGGATCATATCTGAGCTAAGTGCTATCCAGTTCTTCATGTTCTTGACCCTACTGTTGGATGTCAGCTGCTGTGATGATGATTGGTTCCAGTTCTATAAGATTGATGTGGATTCTCTCATGTCATATAACCATTTTGCTTTCAAGTTATGTGTCTTCTCTTTCTCCCTTTTGCTTTTCCAGTACTGTTCAATTTCTGTCATTGGCAGCTTCTACTATTACTGTGTTCTTACACTGTAGTTGGGATTGAAACCTAGTCTCCCACATCAAGGGGTAATGCTCTAACCAGTATACTACCCAGTCACTAAGAGATAGTTGAAAATAAAATGACCATTTTGATGGATGTTCATTTTGAGAAATATTTGTTTGAACCTAGAGACACAGAGATTAAGGAATTAATAATTAAGATTAATTATATTTACTTAGTATTTGTAATTTACCTTATTTCCATCTATTCTTTCTCCCTTGGAACGTAAGAAGGTAGTTATTCTTAGGTTAATAACTTTGGTTTTTGTGACATTACATCAATCAATATATTCAAATGCAATAGAGACAAAAGAATCAAAACTTCATTTTATTATAATAAAGCTAACATATTCCTGCAATACTTGGAATAAAGGTGCTGGTCACCACCTTTAAAGCGCTCTATGGCTTAGGGCCCGGGTACCTTCGAGACCGACTTCTGCCACCAGTAGCCTCCCACCGGCCGGTCCGCTCTCACAGAGAGGGGCTCCTCAGGGTGCCATCGGCCAAGTTATGTCGGCTGGCGACACCCAGGGGGAGGGCCTTCTCTGTGGGAGCCTCTGCCCTGTGGAATGAACTGCCCCCGGAAATGCGCAAGATCGCCGACCTCCGTGTATTTCGCTGTGCCCTCAAGACCCTGCTGTTCTGCCAGGCCAGGCTATCAATGTAAATGATTTTAAATTGGGTGTTTTAAATTTCTGGGTTTTAATTTGGGCCGAAATTATTTAATGATTTTAATTATTTTTAATTGATATCTATATATTTTTTGTGATTTTAATAGGCTGTACACCGCCCTGAGTCCTTCGGGAGAACGGCAATATAGAAATAAAATTATTATTATTATTATTATTATTATTATTATTATTATTATTATTATTATTATTATTATTATTATTATTATTATTATTATTATTATTATTATTATTATTATTATTAATTGTGATTGCCAGATTTATTCTAAGTAGAAATAGAAATATAGCTATTTTCTGTATATTTATTTTCAATTTTTATAACAAAACCATTTTTCAAGTCAGGCATCTGCTATGTTAATATTCAGTATGCTGAGAATTCCATTTCATTCTAAAATTGCATTTTTTTAACAAAGCTATGAAAGACTATGGTTCAAAAATATATCTTAAAATTAGTTTTATTTATATTAGTTCAAGACACATTACTTTGTGTTATTCATTGAAATCTGCAAAGAATAAAGTGATGAACAGTTATGGGGATATTTAAATAGATGATAGATAGATAGATAGATAGATAGATAGATAGATAGATAGATAGATAGATAGATAGATAGATAGATAGAACAAGAGATGTAATGATCATCAAGCTTTATTTGAACTTTATATATATATTTATTTACTTAACCCCTGAATTAATCCACTGCAAAATGAAGGCATCTTTATTGAAATTTGAACCATAATTGAACATGTAGTATTGTGTGGCTTGGTGGATATATTTTGAACTTTCTAATCTAAGTCTAAGATAGATTGATTAACTCACAGGGGGCTAAGAATGTGATCTATACTTTTTTTTTTTTGTCCAGCAGCTTAAACCAATACATCACAGTAGGTCACTATCATTTATCTTTAAATATTTAATCACTGTCATTTTAAAAATCTAAAATAAGTTAAAAGCACCAATATAGTATAAGATTTAAGATATTGGACTTAGAATTTGGGGGCTGAGACTTTGGTCTCTACTCTCCATGGACCTCATTCTATGGTTTAGAAATTCCCTCTGTTGTTCCAACCTTTCTTGACGTCCAAGAGAAAGGCAGCATGATGGAATAAACAAAAAATTAAATAAGTAAATATGCAATAAATAATATATTATAAAATATAAAACTGCCCATCAGGAAGATAAATATTTGTAGGAAGGTGCTGCAGTTACTAGAGAAGGAAAACCATCAATACCATATGCAGTGTATTTATGTACTAGATAGATAGATAGATAGATAGATAGATAGATAGATAGATAGATAGATAGATAGATAGATAGATAGATAGATAATATGATAGGTAGATAGATAGATAAATAGATAGATAGATACAAAGATATGTATACACACATATACATACTGATTCTGTGTGTATATGTGTGTGCATTTATGTATGTATGTGTGTGTATATATATATATATATATATATATACACACACACACACACACACACACACACACATACACATATACACACAATCAGTATGTGTGTGTATGTGTGTGTATCTGTTGCTATCATCTTTCTCTCTCTCTCTCTCTTTCTCTTTCATCTATCTATTCATTTAAATTTTCTATCTATATCTTTCTATCTGTCTATCTAATGTGTATATGTATACACACACATACACATCGTCATAAAGAAGTCGAAAAAGTCAGATTTCAAGACAATATTCCTTTTTTAGCAGAAAGTGAAATGATAGAATGTTTTATTATATACACATACATAAACACAGAGAAATATATAAAGAGAATAAAAACAGACCATATGCTGAAATAGTCATGGAGAAGAAAGATATATCAATGATAATAAAGCTTAGAATAGAATGATAACAAAGATAAGAATAGTTAGCATTGGCCTTTCCATGTATTATGTACAGTTCATAAAATTGCAGACAATCAATCATAGCTGAATCAAATACGATCTGATTTTTTTTGAAGCAAAAATCAGCTAGCATGAACTCATATGCCTTGGGCATATGATATACATCAATAATGAGCTAGAAAAAAATGGTGATTGGCATGGTTAAAAGAAAGATGAAAAAGGAGAATAAGATTGATGAAATGATTAAAAACACTACTGGAATGTTCTTAAAACAACCATGAGGTATTATTAAAAAAAGGGCAAAATGGTGAATAGTAGCTTTGCTGGAAAATATACACTGCTGGCAGTTTTTTTAAAAAAAATAAGGTTGCTTCCACTCTACACTAAATTTACTTTATTTAAATTTTATAGAAGCCAGACAATTATAAAAAGATCATGGCTACAAATTCACAGTTTTCCTTTACAAAACTAAATATGCTTTGTTACATACGTTTGATTTTGAAAGCTTTTGGCTTGTGTTCCTGTAATAAACAAGCATAATATTTTGATGTAGCTAAGAAAATCAGGATTTATTGTTTAAGACAAATGTATGCATCACTGATACTAAAGCAATTTTACCTTTCTGAAGAAACATAACAGTGTAGCTTCATTAAGACAGTTCTTATGTGAGTGGTTTGATGTGCTTATGAAAGTATGTGCTGTGCATATTAAAAGCCTGGATTAAAAAGAATTGCTTGCAGGCTAAGACCTTATTTGCCAAAACCCAGACTGACACTGTTTTATAGCCAAGATATATATCTCTGGGAATACATAGCTATAATTTGTTATGACATTTTGCAATCAGTGAATCGTAGGCTCGAGATTAGAGCTTAGTGTCTCCAATCAGTAGAATCACACTGCATTGGGTAAAACGTCACCTGAAACCCATGGAAACTGACCTTTATTTCCAAATTCTCTTGATTGATAATGGAAGTTTTGAATGTGCATGGAATGATTAATCATGTAACATTCTACAAATAATGTCAATGGTATTAATAAATTAAGGATGTTCTGTAGTTTGATACATTTTATATTTTTGAATATTTTAAAGCAAAGAACCACATGTAAGGGATTAGAGGAAAAAAAATTATAAACCTATCAATATTTACCAAGCTGGAAGAAGCTGATATAATCAGTATTGTAAAAGCTAAACATACTGGCCATATTTTTACTATTAAATATTTATGCTTTTTAATTTACATATGGATAGCTTTCTATATTTTCTAATCCCAGATATTCTTAATAAATCTGTCAGTGTCACAGTGTACAAATTCCAAAGCATGTTACTTTAATATCAGATCAATCATTCAATGTAGTGCTATAATATCCTTCTGCTCTTGACTTTTTTTTTTTTAAAGGAGCAACATTTGTAATAGAATTTATTTATGCTATAGTCTGGAAAAAATATACACATACATTATCATAATCCTAATTAAAGTAGCCGAACAATGTCATTTTCTTACCATAATCTGAACTTTAATAATATTCTGACAATTTGATTGCAATAATAAAATGACATTGAATATATCCGTATAGGCAAAAAATTTCATGTCATTGTGGCCCAGAGGTATGTGTTATCTTACCATAATATAGATCATTTATCTGTCTATTTAACTAGAACACCAGCCGTTTGAAATATACTACATATGTGAAAGTAAGATTGATAAGATATGTAATTTTCAGAACAGAATGATACTATAAATAAATGATTGAGTTTGATATGCATATTTAAGTTTGATACCCTGATGCATGTATTTATGTATTTACTGGCTCTTTATATAATAAAGGCATGCAGTGAATGGCCATAATTTGAAATATTGATGTAATTATCACTATGATAATTATTATTCCCAGGATTGGGCCTATTTGGTAAGCAAACAAATGTAACAAATACTTAACAAATGGAAAGCCAACAATTTAATTGTATAAGAATTAAAACAGATATGAATTGTCAAATGAAAAATTGGAATAATAATTTTGGAGAATTAATAGGGCTATCTTACATGTTAAGAAATGTAAAATATGAGACTTCCTGTTTGCTGCTGGCCGCCGCCAGACGTTCCTTTGGGATCGTCAGCTTCCACTGCCTGTCAGAGCCGCCTTCACAACGGAACGGCGGCTCGAAAAAACTCCGTTCCCATGAGGAAACGGAGATAGAGCCGGCAGGGGTGGGTAGAACTCTCTGCAGAGTCCCAAAAGTTTTTCTTTTACTTTTGGGATGGAGCGGATGAGATGCCCCATATCCCCAGCCGCTGCTCCGGGCTTTGGGAGACCTCTGCTAATGCAGAGCCAGGCGTCAAAAGCAAGCCTGCGAATTTGACAGATTACTCAAAGAAAATGTGAGCTGGACCTGTAATACTGAAGCGCAAGTATTTTACTTATCTTTTAAAAATTACTTAAGAGAATAGAGGAAGAGAAAGAGGAAAAAAGTTTCTTTTTAAAATGGCGTCTGCCGCGGCTGGAGAAGAGTTTGAGAGGGAAAGTTCTTCCGTTTTTTATTATTACAATGTAGCGGAATAAATACCACTGGCTACATTTGTAGATAAAACTCCGCTCCTGTTTTTGTTTTTCTCTTTTTCCCTTGTTGCTGGCTCGAAGTCTTTTGTCTTGTTTTTTTTTTTCTTCTAACAAAGCCTGCTTAGGCGGAAACATGGCACTGAGGCTTGTGAAGTCAGACAAGCAAATAGGTGGGGGGGATTCCCCCACTAAGAATTTAAAGGAACAAGTTTTAACTCTTCAGTCCCAGAAACCTGATTTTAATATAATAGAATTTCTCTTAGAGGAGATTGAAAGAAGGGATGAGATTGTGAATCAGCAACTTGAAAAATTTAAGCAGGAAACTAAGGAATTGGTGAAATCCAAGTTTGACTTTTTGCAGCAAAAAATTTTAAAAGTGTCAGAATTCATGATTCGGTTGGATACAAATACTAATTTACTAGAGTCAAAAATGGATGAAATTCAAGATAAATTGGACAATAGAATTCAAAAAATTGAAAATGATTTGTTAAATATTCAGGATTATAGTTCAGAAGAAAAATTTAAAATGGATGCTGACCAAAAGTCTGGTAATGTAGAAAATCTGCAACAGAGGATTGATAAAGAGGTTCTAAAGATACAATATAATTTCACAGAATATGCAATAAGACTTAGAGGTTTGCAGGAAAATAACAGAGATGACTTAAGGAAAATATCTTCTGAATTTCTAGCTGGGATTTTAAAGATTCAACCTGAGGAAGTGTTTTGTAGGATTGACAGAGCTTATCGAATAAACTCCTGGACTGCCAAGCAAAGGCAATTGCCTAGAGATGTGGTAATCTATTTTTCAGATAAAGAAATTAGGAATAAAATTGTGCAAAATTCCTTCAATTCTAATTTGCAATTGTATGGAAGAAAGATTTGGATTTACAAGGAACTCCCACCTAAGATATTAATGGAAAGGAAGAAATTTGGCTTTCTGGTGTCTGAGTTAAAAAGGAGAAATATTCAATTCCGGTGGGACGTCCCAGTTGGTATTATATTGAGATATCAAGGAGAAAGATACCAGTTAAATACTGTTGAAAGAGCGGAAGAATTTTATCAAAATAGGTTGAAAATGAATTTAACGTCTTCAGATATAATACAGGATAAGCAGAAGGAGCTGGAATTAAAGACAGAGACTGTACCAGATAAATTGCCTTTGGATTTATCGGATACCCCAGCTGGATTATCTACAAATTTGAGAGAAGTGCCATCTGATTTTAATGTGATGACTTATCAAGGCAAGGACAAGCATGGAAACCAATTAGAGGATATACAAGGGATAAAAAAGAAACGCGAGACACAAAAAATTAGGATGGAAGTCAAACCCACAAAAAGAAAACAAAAAAAGAAATAGGTTGTACAAAAATAGAAATTTCTAACCCAAGCAACAGTGAAGCTAGTGATTTTAAAATATGAATGATTATGTGAAAACATAGAGGAGGCGACATATTGGTCAATATCATCCTGAGGATAGTGGCAGATCTCTGCATTGCCGTAATTTTGGGACATGGAAAGAGCCTCAAATTGATGGTTTTGAATTATCTACTTTGAAACTTCTTTTTGTGTTGATAAATATATTATAATTATCTTGAATTATAAGGCAAGAGAATCATATTGGGACATGCAGAAGATCGGGTTGTTACCCAATACGATGATGGAAATTAATAATCCTGATGAAACCCACAATTATTATTATATGGAATATAATTATAATGTCACTCGGGTGGTTGTTTTTACTTTTATATATATAAGAAGATGTTTACTACTGATGGGGGCAGATATGATTGGAGATCTTGAATAAACTGTTGCATCAGCAAGCTATGTTACCCTATTATGGATGTTGGTTTTAACAATCCAGTGGAAAGACTTCAAGAAGATATTATATGGACTATAAATTTAAAGTTATTGTCTTTTCTTTTTTTATTTAGATATAATGGAATATATATATATATATATTTTTAAGTAGTGTGGGCAGTGAATTAAAGATATCAAGAATTGTTGTGTATGGTAAATTTGTAAGACAGTGGGTGAATAAGCTAGCTACAGACTGATTAGTTTAAGAAAAGGGATTTTTAAGTGATACATTTAGGGGAGTGGAGGAAATGGATAGAGTGGAATAAATGTTAAATTAGATTTTATGGGGAGCCCGCTTTGAAATGTTATTAAAGTAGGACTTATCGTATAGTTTTAAAGTGGAAGGTGGTTTTGAATTGTTGCAATAATGTATAGATATAAAACACTATTATGCTAAATTAGAAGTTATTTTATAATAGTTATAGTATAATGTGTTTGTTTTTTTTTGTTTTTTTTTTCTCTTCTTCTTTTCTGAAATGTATGGATAAAGGGGGATTTATAATACTTTTAGTAAGTAAAGGTCAGTATTTTGAGGAGGGAGTAAGTAATCTGTTATGAATTAGGGTTTTTTTTTGTTACGAAGAAGTCACAGGGGGGGAAGGGTGGGGAGGGGGGGTTAGGGAGGGGGGGAGGGGGGGGAAAAGGGGGAAAAATTTGTATTTGAAAACCTTTTCAATAAAAAAAAAAAAAGAAATGTAAAATATATTTCTTGTGATTTAAAAATGAAAGTAGTTTAAAAATATTGCTTTAGTGATTAGCTATGAGACCATATCAGAATACAAAATGCAAAATAATAACACTATATGGAACAAAATTAAATAAAAAACAGAACTGAAAGAAAATACAATTCACATTTCTTTATCACTCCTACACTTTACCTCAGTCAGAGCCACATACTCTATGCAGTTTTCAATTATACTGTTTTATTCAGATAGAATGCTATATTATATAGAATATTTGAGTTTTGACCATACATCGAATATGTTGTTATAATGTATGGATCCCAATGGGCCATTTGTCTAATGTGTGTACCTGATATTGATCCCTCTCTACACCCAGCTGGCATTCAAATAATATACGTTCCATGCCTTAGATCTCTGGAGTTCCACAAATATATGTATGGTCATAGTAAAGAATTTGATTTTAAAAAAATCATATTTAATCATTGTGTGTAGCTGCTGAAATCCTTTTCAAGTAAATGTTTTGTATTTTGGTATTTTCCAGTTTTATAGGATCTCATTCATTTTAATGTGCTCCCTGATTGAGAGTAGAAATATTTCTATGAGATTCTTGTCCACAGTTCTTTTAATGTTGTCCAGAGAGGCTCGATACAAAATAGTGAGGTGACAACTCTTAATAGGTACATTCTGTAAGTTCCAAGAGATGAATCCAAGAGATGTCTAAGTAAGAGTGTTCTATCTCATAATTTTGAGAATCTGTCAGTTTTGTTATAATAATTTTTATTAATTACATTATATAGACAAAATGAATACAATGTATATAGTATAAAATTGTTGTGACCCAGGCCCAAGTAAGTAGTAGTAAAATCAGTTAGTGAAAAAACAAACAAATTTTATTTGAACAGCTGAGAATTACTTCATTCCCAGCGTCGTTCAACTAAATAAAAGCAAATTCCTCCCAACACAAATTCCTCAGTCCTATCGCAAATCTTGGTCTAATTAGGCAAATTGCCAAAGGCCTTTCTTGGCAAATGTTCAGAAGTTACAGATACAAAAATAAATACAAGACGTAGATGAAGAAGAAGATGAAGCTACCAACATTGTTTTCTGGCAAAGCCCAAACGCCATTGTTGGTCTGTTTTAAGTCTTATGGGAGGGACCAATCATCTCTTGGCTCTACTCCCGAGTTGTCCTCTTTGCTTGAGCTGCTCTTGCCTTCTGGCAGCTCTTCTAATGCGTGCATTAGGAACAGGCTCCTCCTGTTCCTCTGCCTCACTCCTATCAGGCTCTGGAGACTCTGGAGTCCGCACCTTACTCCCCAATGGCCCTGGCCCCATCTCCACCTCTGACACGGAGCCCTCATCTGGCCTTCCCCAGCCTCCTGGACTGGCCCATGTTCTTCCTCAGCCTCATCGCTGTCTGACTCCACTGCCAGCTCCGCAGGCTTCTGGCGGACCACAACAAAAATTTATAAACGGGGGAAAATCACAAAAAATTAAAATGCAAAAAAATAAATAAATCTTCCCCTTCATCCCTTCCAAGTATGATCAGCATTAACAATTTATCATTATCTTTTAAAATGAAGCCATACCTCTCTCATACCTACCCTATTCTCTATCAACTTCTGTTAAGCCTCATCTCTCCATATTATTCAGCAAAAATCCATTAAAGGGTTATGAGAAATAACAACATAACTATTACAAACTATGCCACTTAATCCATTTGAATCCTTCCTTCCTTTTATCTTTGAAACATCACCATCCAGTCCCATTATACAAACCATTAAACATTATCAGAATCAGCAACACATTTATTTTAATCTTAACCAAATAAACGTTTTTTCTTCTTTCTCCCAGCAGTCTTTAGATTCCCTCAAAGTTTTCATGTCTGCTTTCTCATATTTTCTCTACCACTTCTTTCAAACCCCTTCTTTCATGTAGTTTCTTTTTTTTTCCCCCAGCAGAATTCTAGTTGAAATCCATTGTTCATATTTTCATTCTACCTGCTCAGAAAAAGCTTTGGATCTTCAATGGATCATATCTGACTTCTGAGTATCAGAATCCATGAAGCCCAATAATAGCAAATAGTTGCCCTGTGTAAACATATACTATATTTTATCTACAAATTCATAATAAGTACTATAATAATATAAGGCAGAATAATAAGCTTTTTTCCCAAATATTTGTTGGTCCTAAATATTTATAATTTAAAATAAGCAGCTGTTTAGACTGCAAACAAGTGGTGGGTTTCTACCGGTTCGTCCCAGTTCGTGCGAACTGAAAACGGTGGCAGGAGACTCCGCCCACCCACCTGGATGTCATCACGGATGCTCTGCACATGCGCAGAAGGTTCTGAGCATGCACAGAAGCACTGTGCGTGAGTAAAGCGAGCGAGCGAGCACACATACACGCTCACAGCTCCAAATCGGTAGCGAAGGTAAGTGAAAACCACTACTGCTGCAAACATAATTGAGTATATTCAACATATTAAAACCCACACTTCTCAAGGTGCACTTCAGAAATATTTATAATTCTAAATTAACTTAAGCTGAAATCATTCTTTTTAAGTCCCTCCTGAAACTTTGATAAATGGTTCAATTCACACAGCTACTTTGCACAAAAATTGTCCAGCCTTATTTGCTCTTTAGGAGAATAAATACCATTGATATTAGCCTAGCCTTCATTTTTCATGACACAAGCTTTTTTTAAAAGATGGTATGATTTGCTATATTTTGCTTTGCTAAAAATGTATTTTTCTCTTCTAATGCTCTCATATATCCTTCTAGGATTTTAGCTTCCTTGTTGACTTTTTGCACTTCTTTTTATTTATACAGCTGCAGAGATTAATATTTTATCCATTTCTTTTATGTACTCTAATCCATATATGCATCTCATCCATTTTTTTTCACTGTTTATGCCATTAAACAGTGACAAATAGCTAAATCTGGCTTCTGATACTTTCATGAGATCTGTTGTGAAACATGAAACAATCAGTGGCTTGCTACATTATTCATCTAGTTGGAGTTAATTAAATGGATTCTTTTGAATATGAAATGCATTTCCTACTGTACTATAAAATCTTGCACCATTAAAGTACTCCACTTGATATTAGATCTGTATTTTAATTTAAGAATGGACAGGCAAATAATAGACTTGCTTGTGCAAAAAAAAAAAAAAAGTAAAATGCTATAAACTTGGAATTCTCCCTCTGGAGATTTTTAGTTGTAAGCTTTAAATCAAATAATGTCTAAATCCTATTCATTGGGCACTTAGCAGTTGTTCCGGTATTTTATATATTTACATATTTTGTTCTTCAGGATTTTGATTATTTACTTTGCTTAAAGATCACAAACACAATTTTTATGTTGCAAAGTTCTGAGCATATAATCTTATTAATTTTATATTTTTTTGTTCTCTTATCCTGCAAAGCTTTTGAACATGTGTTTTTTGGTGCTCAAGGTATGTGTTTATGTGGCTGTAGGTGTATCTCTGTGGGTGTATTTCCTGGGAAAAATATTTGTACTTTTTTGTTATGGGACTTGCGTTGTAAAATGACATTTTCCCAGAGATCATATTTCTTCCACTTTAGTGATATTTAGTAGATCTGGGAGAAAAAAATAACCCACAATTTTTTCAGGCCTTACTTTGATAGCAGGTGGTGACTTCTTTTGGGTCTGTTTTATATTAACTTTTTGGAGGTGTGTTGTTAGTTTCTATTTAGTGTTTCATTTTTTTAATAGTATACTTTGCCTAGAGTTGTCTGAACTTCGGTGCTGTTTCTATATCAGTATAAACAAAGAAAAGAGACTAATAAGATATCCAAATCAATACAATTTTTCTTACACAATATAAAAAGTTGTATTGCTAAATATTTCATTTAGCTAGTCAGAAATAGGCAGTTTAATTACTTTATCAAATGTCTTTCTGTGCCTAGATGTTATTCTGAAAATTTTACATTCATGGTTATAAAGGGGGAAAAAATGTGCATATGAAGGTCAACACTAAATAAAGAACTGGCAGCTATGATTTCACATTGTTGTGTACATAATAATGGGCAGTGTGTAATATAGGCATTTTGATCAAATATGGATTCTTTTTTAATTATTTGAACTAATATGTTGCCACTACTGGGCTATGAGCCATTTGGAACTGGGCTGCGGAAGTAGCATCCCCACTCCTCAAGCAGTAGGTGATTGCGTGCACGCATGCTCCATTTGCCTGAGCAGCGGGTACATATGCCTGCTGCTTGTGCAAATGAAGCTGCGCACACATGTGTGCACTTGCCAACCATTCATATGGAACTATCCCTCTCCCCCCTCGCTGGTCCGCAAATGAGAATTCCATTCTAATGTGTCTTTAATGTAACCCTTATTCTTATCATCCTGTAATATATATTAAAAATCCACACATATCTGCATGACCTTCGTAGAACCATGCTAGCAGATAAATATAATACAATATTTATTTTTCTTCTATCTACAAATTTTAAACATTTAAATTTACTATATTTCTAGTGGACTTTTAATTTTCAGTGTTATGAACTAGACAAAATATGAGAAATACGAGATTTTTTTTTTCTGTAGCTGTAATATAAGACTGAATATGAAACTGTTTGTAGTGTGACTTTGTTTTCACTCAGCATGAAACATTACAAATATTGTGTGAAAATTTTGAAATCTATAATAAAGGATTATGTTTCCCATTTTGGAAGGTAAGCAAAAAAAGATACGGTATTGATATTTATTTTTCCAGCCCTGCAGCATGGTAGGAGGTGCATGAGTCAAAGTCAAAGTCATGGATTTTTTTAGAGAAGGCAAATAAATCATCACACAATCAAGAGCACAAAGACATAAAAGGGAGAAATGCTAGAATATGCCTTTAAATTCGGACATACATATTTCAGATGTTGTCTGACATGCTGCTGTAGAGACTATCACTAGGTTACTGTGGAGTGGAATGGACTTATGAGCTGGGCTTGCCAAGTTCAGAGATTCAGCCTTGGTACCAGATAAAAACCAGGAGAAAAAACATGGAGTAGTTTGTGAGAGTGTAGAAAGCCCAGGAGGGTGCGCTGTATTGTAACCATAAAGATTCAGATGCTGGACAGCATAACTTTGGGAATTAAAGTCTTTGTTTGGCCACAACACAAACAGAAGAAAACTCACATACATTCCAGAATCAGTAACTGAAATATGGATGACAAGGAGAAGCAGTTACGAATTATATGGGGAAAGTGAGGGAAAGAGATTTTAGAAGGAGGAAATTAGGTTGGCTAAAACTATTTTCTCATCTTTCTTAGCCTATACTGCTCATACATAGAAAAATATATTTAATGCATATGTAATATTACAGTATAGTCAGTAAATGCATAAATAGATTTTAAAATATGACAGTAATGTAAATACTCAATATTTCATAATTCTCAGATGGAACAATTAGCATAACTTGGAATAGATCCCTATCTTTTTCATCAATTATGCATTTATCTCTATGTTGCATTATTTAATATTCTGCAATAAACACTCCCATAATCACATTTTGCTCAGTTGCATTTACTACCTTTTTGTGCATTAACTTACCTTTCAAATATAATTGACATCAAAAACAAAAACTGTATCTATGAATTCAGTTAATTAGTGAACTCTAGCCAATTTTATATTTTCAGTCTGTTCCAGAGACTGATTCTGGATGCTGCAGTTGATTGCAATGATGAAATTTCACTCTGTGTCTGTATCTCAAAGCTTAATTCTAATTAAAGCTTCCTAATCATGTCACTGCCAAAGAATGGAAGAACAGAAGGCTGAACAGTGAAAGAGGGCTAGGTTGCAAAGTGAGATCTTCACAGACAGATTCACTCTGAGGAAAGTCAGAGCACCATCTATGTATGGGAATGGTTTCATACTGGGTTCTTCTAAACATAATCAGAATCTAAGGCAGTTGCTGAAAGCAATATTTATCTTCTTTTCATGCTGTACTGCAGAAACCTGATTTGGGTTAGCTTTTATAAATAGGAATTAGGCTATTTTTGTGAGACTAAGTGCAATATCCTTATGATCTCTTGCTTTGTCTTTAGACTGGAAAGAACTATCTAAAACACCACAGATAATTCCATTGCACCATAATGACATAAATGTAGTAGTACTACAGATGTTTGATGCAGCATTCCTCAACTGATTGTTCATTGATATCACAATGTGCCTGTGATTCTTCAATTAAATTATTTTCATCCTGTATATACAAATATGTACATATGCATGTGACATCGAAATGCAACATTTTTGGCTAATACTATTGCATACATTTTCCAGAATTAAACTTTGCATTTTAACTTCATGAAATAGCAAATGGCAAATGCAACTACATAACTGATTTACATTTTAAACATAAAAATAAAGCGTATTTCAATTTATAGTGAAATTAAACTGGAACTAGGCAAAATGGAAGATTGGCTAAATGTGAAGCTATGCCCTCATGAAGAAGCAGAAAAGTGCAAGTTGTTACACTAAGGCAGTGATGGCAAACCTTTTTGCCATCACGTGCCAAAAGCGGGGGGAGTGCGGGGGGTCACGAGCCCATAATTCTATGTGTTCCACCTTACGCACATGAGTCCCCCGTGCTCCCTCCGTTTTTGGTTTGCTAACTTCCGGTAGAACCGGAAGGCCCATTTTTCGCTGTCCCCAGGCTCCAGAGCCCTTCTAGGAGCCTGGGGAGGGCAAAAACAGCCTTCCCCATGCCCCCGGAGGCCCTTCGGAGACCAGAAACAGCGTGTTTCCTGACTTCCGGTAGGCCCAGAAGGCCCGAATATCAGCTGGCCAAC
This sequence comes from Pantherophis guttatus, assembly GCF_059756535.1. NCBI lineage: Eukaryota > Metazoa > Chordata > Lepidosauria > Squamata > Colubridae > Pantherophis > Pantherophis guttatus. The sequence continues at coordinate 44,708,468 of NC_142067.1, read as the reverse complement.
ACACACATGTGCGCTGGAGCTGAGCTCGTGTGCCCACCGATATGGCTCCACGTGCCACGTATATGTGCCATAGGTTTGCCATCACGGGACTAAGGAATGTATTGAATATTTATTTAAAGGAGCAATCTAGATAATCATGATATTTTTTAGATATAATAGTTTCATAAAGCAGCCCAGGGTATATAGGAGGAATTGGAAAATCTATATGTTCCAAAAATGATTGAAAGAAGTGTTTGGCAGTATAAGAACTGTAGCACATCTTAGTATCTTTTATTGTAGAGCTGGATTTTATTTATTCCTACGTAAGGCTTGCAAAATTCAATCTTAACAATTACATTTTAACAAAATGAATAATTGCTTCTTGGATCTTACTTGAAAGTTTAAGTCCCTAAGTATTACTAAAATAAGGAAATTAACATGTAATTTCGGATGCAGAGATTAATTTTAAAATAAAATGTACAAATATCAATTTTATTAAAACAGTGTCTGAATTACAGGCTTTCAGAAGGTCTTTTAATTATAGCTATTAACAGTTTAATACTTTTGCATATTTTTCTTGGGTTTTTTGCCCTAAGGAAAATGTATGAATTGTTATTAAATTGTCTGACCTATTCATTATTGATTGTAAGTCCTGGTTTCTGGTTTATCACTATTAGCATACACATTAATCATTGTTGTGTAATCAATGATTAAATAAACCAAGGCTTCAATTGATGTAAAAATCTGAGAACAATTTATTAAAATTGGAGAGAAACATAAAAACCAATATAGTTTTCTTTAAAATCTCAAATCTAACTAAATATGCTGATACCTCTTTTTTCTTTTTATTTGTTTTTAGATTCATTCTCCTATCTCTATTTTTTAGAAGCAAAAATACCTGCCTACATGAAGATGGCAAAACAGCAGGTCAGTATAATTTTTTTCTCTCTTGAAGAATATGGAGAAATTATTCATTTCATTTATTTCATTTTCATTTTATTAGATTTCTATACCGCCCTACTCCCGAAGGACTCAGGGCGGTGCACAGCCAAACAATAAAAACACATACAATACAAAATTTAAAAAAATAGAATAAAATCAAATTAAATAATTTTGGCCCCGACAAATTTAAAACCCCAAACGTTTAAAACCAATTTAAAATTGAATATATAAAATACTAAAAGATATTTAAAATTTTAAAAAAAATTTATAAAAGAGGGGGAAAATTAGGCCAGGCCGGCCTGGTGAAATAGTAAGGTCTTTAAGGCGCGGCGGAAGGTGCACAGATCCAGGATCCTCCGTATCTCGGGGGGAGCTCGTTCCAGATAGTAGGTGCCCCCACAGAGAAGGCTCTCCCCCTGGGGGCCGCCAGTCGACATTGTTTGGCTGATGGCACCCGGAGGAGCCCCTCTCTATGGGAGCGTACCGGCCGGTGGGAGGCTATTGGTGGTAGTAGGCGGTCCCGCAAGTACCCGGGTCCTAAGCCATGGAGCGCTTTAAAGGTGGTAACCAGAACCTTGAAGCGCACCCGGAAGACCACCGGGAGCCAGTGCAGCTCGCACAGGAGGGGTGTTACATGGGAACGCCATGTCGCTCCCATTACCACCCGCGCGGCCGCACTCTGCGCCAGTTGGAGCCTCCGGGTGCTCCTCAAGGGGAGCCCCATGTAGAGAGCGTTGCAATAGTCCAGGCGGGAGGTGACAAGGGCATGAGTGACCGTGCGTAACGAGTCCTGATCCAGAAAGGGACGCAACTGGCGGATCAGGCGAACCTGATGAAAAATCCTCCCGGTCACGGCCGTCAAGTGCTCTTCTAAAGACAGCCGTGAATCCAGGAGGACGCCCAAGTTGCGAGCCCTCTCCGTGGGGGCCAATGATTCACCCCCAATAGTCAGTGATGGCGTCAACTGACTATATCGGGACGTCGGAAACCACAGCCACTCAGTCTTGGATGGGTTGAGCCTGAGCCTGTTCCTCCCCATCCAGATCCGTACGGCCTCCAGGCACCGGGACATCACTTCAAGGGCATCGTTGGGGTGATCCGGGGTGGAGATGTACAGCTGGGTGTCGTCAGCGTACTGATGGTACTCCACCCCGAAACCACGGATGATCTTGCCCAGTGGCTTCACATAAATGTTGAACAGGAGAGGCGAGAGGACCGACCCTTGCGGCACCCCACATATGAGGGGCGTCGGGGTCGACCTCTGTCCCCCTGTCAACACAGACTGCGACCGGTCAGAGAGAAAGGAGGAAAATCACCGCAACACAGTGCCTCCCACCCCCAACTCTTCCAACCGGTGCAGCATGATACCATGGTCGATGGTATCAAAAGCCGCTGAGAGATCTAACAGGACCAGGACAGAGGAGCACCCCCTGTCCCAAGCCCTCCAGAGATCATCAACCAACGCGACCAATGCCATTTCCGTGCTGTACCCGGGCCTGAAGCCCGACTGGAATGGATCCAGATACGTCATTTCATCCAGGTGCTGGGGGAGCTGTTGTTCATGACTCCCATCCCCTCCAAACTGGACTGCTGCAATTTTCTCTATATGCAATTTCTCTAGAAGACTATACAGAAGCTATAACTGCTCCTAAATATAGTGCCACATGCAGTGATAGATGATCATATCTCCTAGTTTTACACCATTCTCAGATTATGGTTGACTGTTGAACCCACGGGTGTCAAACTCAATCGCATCATGTGACATATTGTGACATATATGATGTTTTCTGCCTTTGTGGAGCTGTGGTGGCTGTGGCCTGCAAGTGCATCCGGCCCATGGGCTGCCAGTTTGGCACCCCTGATTGAACCCATGTTGGATGTTTATTTTGTCATGTATAGGTGTTTGGTTTCTTTGTGATTGCTTTACTTTCTTTTAATTATGTAAGCAACCCAGAGTTATTTGGGAGTTTAGAGGTGGCATTCTAAACCTAAATACATAAATAAACATCATTAGCATTCATTGATTTAAGGAACGTTATATGAATGGAATATATTGTTATATAGAGATACATACATCTGAACAGGTGGGAAAAGGAAATGAAGAACAAAAAGATACTGGTGAGATAATTTCAGAACAATCTTGGGAAACATTATGGCTGCAGCATTCAGATCAAATGCTTGGATCAGGAGGCTCTCTTCACAGTCACTCATGCCCTTGTCACCTCACGGTTAGATTATTGCAACACGCTCTACATGGGGCTACCCTTGAAAAGTGTTTGGAGACTACAGTTGGTCCAGAATGCAGCCACGCGAGCTGTCATGGGTGCACCTAGGTACACCCACATTACACCAATTCTCCGCAAGCTGCACTGGCTCCCTGTTGGTCTCCAGTCACAATTCAAAGTGTTGGTTATTACCTTTAAAGCCCTACAAGCTCAGGGCCAGGTTATCTTCGAGACCGCCTTCTGCCGCATAGCTCCCAGCGATCGGTAAGATCCCACAGAGTTGGTCTCCTCTGGGTCCCGTCAGCTAAACAATGCCAGCAGGCGGGCCCACAGGGGAGAGCCTTCTCTGTGGCTGCCCTAGCTCTCTGGAACCAGTTATCTCCTGACGTCCGGACCATTCCCACCCTATTGGCTTTCCAAAAAGCGGTGAAGACCTGGCTTTTCCGGCAGGCCTGGGGCTGTTGATCTCGCTCTTGTGATCTGGCGAGATCCAGCCATAAATGGTGTGAATTAGTTTTTAATGTTTTTAATTTTTAAATGTTTTTTTATAATGATTTTTTAAAATGTATTGTGAGCCGCCCTGATTCTTTGAAGAGGGGCGGCATATAAATTGAATTAATTAAATTAAATTAAATTAAATTAAATTAAATTAATAGGAATCATAAGTATGGAGGGCCCTCAAATTGCACAGCAATTGTGATTGGGGAATTACCCACCAGGCAGAGTTAAAGGTATAAAATCTTTGGATTTTGAAACACATAATCACTTAGTTGAGCTGAGTGATTAAGTGAGTGCTGAGTGATTTGTCTCCCATTGAGTGCTATTTCACTGAAATCACTAAAGAGTTTACAAGTGATATTAATATAGATGGATTTAATCTTTAGCTTTATGATAAAATATAATCTCTGCATAGATTTATTTAAAATATTACAATAGCTATCCTTTTTATATTCTATATCTTAGGATCCCTATCCTCTGGTCCATTGACCAGCATTGTTCCATAGCATGAGAGAAATCGGTCTGTGCAAAAAGCGAAGCTCCGTCTCTGGGTCGCAGACAGCACGTGAAACCACACTCCCTCCAGTCCACAGAAAAACTTATCTCCACAGAATCAGTCCCTGGTGCCCAAAAGGTTGGGGGCCACTGCCTTAGGAGATATTGTAATCTTTTAGAAATTGATAGAACTATATTAGCTAAAAACTGAGGATGATGCTAACTATAATCCAACACTATCTGGAGAACTACTAATCAATCCTGAAAAAATATGATTAATGATGATCTTTTTCTCATTTTTTAAAAATAATTTTTAAAATAGTTTCTCTTTTCTGAGTTTTATCAGTGCAATTTCTCTGTGTTCTGAAACTCTTTGTTGTGTATCCAAAAATCTAATTTTATTTTATTCCTCTCATTTTTGCCTGTCTGATAAACTGTTTACACTTTTTATTAACCCCATTACTAGTTTTTCTTGCTAATATTTTATACTTATTTGTATTTCTGACTGTCACTCATTTTCTGTTCTGATTCTCTGTGACATTTTTGTTTGTTTCTTCTTTATACTATCTTTCAAAAAAGCCACAGTATATTCTGCCAGACATCATGGATAGCAACATTAGAAGCAATCCTAGCATAATTTTAGATGCAATCCCAGCATGCCATTTTCTCATGCATAGTTATGTGCCACAACATTCTAGATACACTGATGATTATATGTCTCTCTCTGTGGTGCCATTCCATTTCTATGGCAACGTTGCCTCTGTACCATTTTAGTCTGATGAAATTCATTGCACACTTGTGGTAACTGAATACCTTCATTATATCAAAAAATTGTAACATATAGCATACTTAAAGGAAATCACATAGTAGAACTTAGATATCAGTACCACTGCAAAAGTTGTACTTTCATTTACAGTGCTTATTACTAGCTATATTAAAATGTAGTTGTAAGTTTTTATTCAAAGCAATATATTATCAAACTAATAATGCTAGTAGAGTATCCTAATCACCCATGATAATAAATAATTCTGTCTTCTTAACAACATGGCAGCCTTCACTATAGAACCTATCACTCATGGGTACTATTATTAGCATTACTATGGGAATGGATAAGATTGCCAAACTTTGGATGTTAGCGCTCTTTCATATTTTAATGTTTCATTTCCTTTTCACATCAGTGAAGAAAGTTTCTATTTTTTAAATGAATTTTATTTTAAATTTAAATTTATTTATTTATTTGAAATCTTGGTTACATTGCTTCATTCCCCTTTAAGCAGGAAATTAACACCAGACACACAATGCAATTAAATTAGAGAGATAAAATTCTTCTGATTGGCAATAAAATAGAACTCTATACTCCACACATATATTAGTAATGTATTTTGCTTTGTAAGCAATGCATTTTGCTTATAAAAGAGAAAGCCTCTGATATTAAGTTACTTTACCTGCAGAAGGATGCAATGAAAATATGAAAAAGATCAAACTATTAGTAGTCATTGATAGGAAGATAAGCCCAACTTCCAGTGAATTCATAGCAAGATAATTTGGAAAAAGGTCTATTGAAATTAGCATTATTTATTTCTTAGTAGATGTATATAGATTTTATATCCTCAATCATATTCAGTCTGTTGAAGCATGTCATACACAAATACACACGCACAAACATACATACAGAAATATACTATAGCTAAGTACTCGGAATCAATGTTTTCTTGCGGTTCGGTGTGGAAAATAGGCATGGAAAAAGTAATGAATTGCCATAACTCAAGACAGGGGAAAAGTACAGCTTCCTATAGAGCTTTTGATGCAGTGATGGTAATCTGTAGCTGAGAATCAGCAATCAAACACATTGCCAGAGTTCTTAACTAGCCAGCAAGTCATACCGACAGTTGGATAATGAATAATGCACAAGTCATATCTGTATAAAAGTATAATTTTAAAAAACCCAACCCCGCTCAAAATCACAACACAACAAAAAAGAATTATCAAAAACAATTATATTCTCTGATGATTGTGAAAGAGAAGATGATATATTCTTAGTTATTGAAATATGAATGAAGGCTAGATAATTGCCATGGAAATACAGCCTTTGTGACTTTTTAAATTGTTATTTTCCACATCTGAGCAATGAATATTTGTTTTCTGCGTCTCTGCCTTTCACAGCTAAATCACATTTTCAAAGTCTTTAGAATGTTTTTTAAAATGGTTTCTTAATGTTTATCTCCTTGTCCCCAACACTTTAATGTCCTACAAAGCTTCTAATGATAGAGAATATCATTCAAATGTTTAGGAAAACTTAGAAAAACCATTATGTAATAGGACAGCACAGATATGTAGACTAATAACTAACTAAATAAAAATATTTACGTTATGGGCTGATATTCCTGACTCTATTTGGTCACTAAGGGTTGACACTGATTCCATATAATCAATCAATCAATCAATCAATCAATCAATCAATCAGTTTTTGATTAGGTTTTTTAAAAGAAAATTCTATTGAACCAGTGTAAGAGTTGTTAGCTTTTGATATTTACAATTTGGCTGAAAGATTTTTTTTTTTTTTAAATGTATAAGTAGTGCAGGGTTCTTGCCTGACAGGCAAGGCTTTACTCTACCTGAATATGTCAGATGATTCTTTTGAAGTAGATATTTCTCAGAATATGAAGACCTTTCCTGAGCAGTTTTATGTATAAAAATGCAAATCTACCTTCCTTAGTAGCTTTTTTCTTTTACTGGAAAAAAATACCTTCCAGACTCACTTATTGCTAGTGACTATTCTATTACATATTGCAGCAGGAATAGAAAATCCAAATTAACCTCCACCAAGCATTTGAAATTACATTATTTTATTTTTCTTCCTCACATATTTGTTTACTAATAGAATGTAACCATGCTAAACACTCTTAAAGTTAGCCTTTTCCTCCTTTTTATTATTATTATTATTATTATTTTTACCTCTGCCTCTTTTTTCTCCTGGCTGTGGCTGTGAAACTGCTCTTCACTACATATCTAAAGTGGCACCTTCAAAGTAATTTCCTCAGGAAATAAAGGTTTTAGAAATACTGACTCAGCTACAAACAAGAGATTTTGGCTTGGCCATGAATTTCATGCCCATTAAAACAACCAGCCTTCCAAAGCCGGAAAATTGCTGAGCTATAATTTTCTGGCTGTCTTGTTCATAGTACAACTTTCCTAAAGATTAACAACCCTTTCCAACTCTGAGCTAAGTGAAGCTATGCTTTTCACAGAAACCTTAACTAATTTACAAATAATAGATATTGAGCTAGTGATATATAGTTCAGTCAGACATTACCCCAATAAAGTACATGAGGGTGAAAACTTGAACACTCAGGCTTGTTTCTAATGGAATTCCTAAGAAGCTAGTAGAAGTCTATATAAATATCCCAATGTTAGTGATGACAATAACAGTTGGGATAATTAAAGAACATTTGTAAAGGGAAGTTAATGCTATTAGAGTGTTTTTTATCCTTGACAATGGAAAAAAATGAAGTGTGTGTGCATTTCTATGGATTTGTAAATTTATTATTAATTTATATAAACTAAAAAAAAATGTATATTTGTTGGAGCAAGAATGTATGTTAGCCTTTTTATAGTGACCAAGGGTGAAGCCGGAAGCCTTATTACAGTAATCACAGAACTTCAGTTTCTTTTGCACAAATTAAACTGACCTCTGATGTTCTACTTTTATACTTGAGTGCTTGAGTTTGCCTTTTTAAAAAGAAATCTGATTTTGATTCTGAAAATATAGCAATATTTTATTTTCACTTTGTTTTCATAATACAAAGTGACATTATGTGACATCACTGCATTATGTGATACTGGAGGAGGAACCAAAACTTCCTAAAACCTTGTGATAAAAACAAATAGATTTCTTTAATGTTGAGAAAACCAATGTCAAGGTCTCTGGAGACATAATGACAGAAGCAGCAATATGAAACTTGGTTAGCAAAGCCTATTAGGCAGATGGTATCATGCATGAAAAACAGTGATCAAGCTGAGAGAAAGAAGGCCCAATCTTCTCATTGTGATAATTAGAAAGGAGAGAACCTCAGAGGAACAGAAGAACAGTAAAATACTTCATCACAGTTTGGGAGCCAGTTTATGCGATGATATGAATCCAAGATAGGTCACAGTACAAAGCATGAATAAAGGACAGTAAAATGAAAAGTCAGAATTTGAAATACATTTCATGTCCCACTTCAGGAATTAATTAATTTATGATATATATTAAAAGTTAATATTTTATTTGATCAGTATCAAATTTGCCTTGGACTAAAGGTTCCTTCTAGCACTAGGATTCTATGATTCTACCTGTAAGATATTAATATATTTACTGAAACATTTGATTTAGGTAATTGGTAATTTCCCTAGTATTATAATTACTTGTGAAAATCCCATCAGTTTCAAATATAATTTCTAAAGTAAATGGAAAGCTGCTGTTTAAAAAGAAACACAATCTTGAAATTCCTAAAACAGACGTGGCAAGTTTCATTACTCTTTGATTTGCATACATAATGATGTACCAAGTTTGATACAAATAAAGATAAATAGATTTTTATGAGGAAGAAATCCTTTCAATTTGGAAAAAAAAGCCTCTCAAGTTTTCCAAGAGTGGATTTTTTTTCCCATTGGTGGAGGAAAAGTGTTTTGACTTAACATTTAGCATTCAAGATCAAGAAACTTTAGCATAGCATAGCCATAGCATAGCATAGCATGAGCTGGAAAAAACCTTGGAGTCTAGTCCAGCCCCCTGCTCAAGCAGGAGAACCATACTATTTCAGATAACTGACTGTCTAGTCTCTTCTTGAAAACTTCCAGTGATGGAGCACCCATAATTTCTGAAGGCAAGCTGTTCCACTGGTTAATGTCCTCACTGTTAGGAAGTTTCTCCTTAATTCCAGCTTGTTTCTCTCTTTGATTAGTTTCCAACCATTGTTTCTTGTCCTGCCCTCTGGTGCTTTGGAGAATAATTCGACCCCCTATTCTTTGTGATAGCCCGTCAAATACTGGAATACTGCTATCATGTCACCCCTAATTTTTCTTTTCTTTAGATTAGCCAAACCCAGATTCTGCAGCCATTCTTCATATGTTTTAGTCTACAGGCCTTTGATCATCTTGGTTGCTTTGCTCTGAACTTTTTCCAAAGTCTCATCATTTTTTTGTAGTATGGTGACCAAAATTGGTTGCAGTATTCCAGGTGTGGTTTTACTAGGGTTTTATAAAGCAGTACTAATACTTCACCTGATCTTGATTCTGTGCCTCTGTTTATACAACCCACTGTTGGCTGATATTGTGCAGCAGCAGCCAAAAAAGTTAATATAATTAGAATTTATTTACATAATTACATCAATTATATAAAGCTTTATATTGTTCTTAATGTATTCTAAATCCACAGAGGACTGTCTCCTTCTTTAGTCATGAATGCTTGTATTTCTTCTCACTGAAATGCAACATTAGAATTAGAGCTTTTGAATCACTGTATATTCTTGTGTACTGAACAGTAGTGGGTTCCACTTATCTTCGCTACCGGTTCGGAACTGGGAGCACATGTGCACACTTCCTTCGCTTGTGCACAGCACTTCTGTACATGCACAGAATGTTTTGTGCATGCGTAGAGCGTCCGTGATGATGTCCAGGCAGGTGGGTGGAACCTCCCATTGCCGCCACTATTGATTCACCCGATCTGGGGCAAATTGGTAAAAACCCACCACTGGTGCTGAACCTGTAGAATAACACCATACAAGAAATTCATGCATTTTTTGGGGGAGGGGAATTATCTGATTATTCTGATGCATTTTAGCGTTGCACATCTTATTGTATTATTCCAGTAAGAAAGAAGCTGTTTGCAAGTTTTCTTAATGGTCCTGAGATCTACAACTTGTTATTTTTCCAAAATTAGGATATACCTGAGGATAATGAATTATCAGAGCCTTGGACTAAATTAGTTTACTTTCCAGTAACATCCCCCTCCAATGCTCCGCCAATATTGAAGAACATAACTGTTTTAAAATAACTGAACCTGTTTTAAAGTATGCTTCTGAGACAATTGCTATGAAGCACAAATGAGACAATCCTAATGAGAACATCCAAAATATTTAAAGACAATAACACTAGCTCTTAGACTTTTATATCACTCCATAGTGCTTTACAGCACTCTCTGACCTGTTTACAACATCAGCATATTGCCCTCAACAATCTGGGTTCTCATTTTACTGACTTTGGAAGGAATGAAGACTAAGTCAACATTGAGCTGGTCAGGATCGAATTCCAGGTTATGGGCAAAGTTAGCCTGCAATACTGTATTCTAACCACTACACCACCATGTAAACTTCACAAAGTGTGTTGTAGCAATGTACTTGATTCACATTGTGAAAAGCAATTGTGTTGTTACCAAACATTTGCATGGCTGCTTTGAGAGCCTTTTTTTGGCTATCTTCTTGGGCATATGAATACTCAGGTACTTCATTTCAGTGGAAGGCATTAATTTGATTAGAATTATGCATTATGTGCACAAAGGCTGATGGTTCAAATATTCTTTCAAATGCTTTACATGGTCTATTTACTGGACTAAAGTCATACTGATGGGTTTACATAATATCTGGTATATCATTATGAAAAAATATATTAGATTCAATTTGATGCAACACTATAGTGTCAGAATTTGCTAAAACCTCACTTGAAATGATCCTAGGTCCTGTAAACATCAAATTTGTACTGGATTTTTGCTCATATTTGGTTGTGGATTTATGCTAATACAAACTGTAACAAATACTTTGAGAAGAATGCAGCCATTGGTATCCTACAATTCTTCTATATTAATTGGTGGAGGATTTTTTATCAGGTTAAATTTTATTGCCTATTAGCAATGTATTTTGCCTAATCAGATGTGTGAGCCTTGCAGTGCAGAAAGCAGAAAGTTTCTGCTATGAATTACTGGTTGTAAAAGCAAGTAATTTATAAAATAATGTAAAACGGTAATTCATAATTTATAAATTGATCATAAAGCGTAATAACTGAAAAATCAATGTACTGTATAACAGCAATCTGACAATGTCTGCTTATTCACTGTAAAATATTCAGAAAAAAATACTGAGCACAGGCTAACCTTGAAGATTAATTGGAATTAAATAATAATGGCTATCATGTAGTTCCTTGATTTGCGTACGTCACTACTGTTTGTAGTCTATTTTTTACTTTTGTCCATTATTTTCAATTGAAATTTTTATCAATTAATTGGTTGTCTAGAATTTGGTCTGGCTTTTCTGTGAAATAATTAGAATTCCTTTTCATTCCAGTACATGTCAATATATTTGTCAATATGGATTTTTCCTGTTTCATATAACTGATCTGGTGCCCATATTTAATTCAGAAAGTACTATTTTTAATTTATGATTCTTGTTCCTTTGACTCTCATTACTTTTATTCTTGTACTAATATATTATTTTAGTCATAGGTCTGCTGATTAAAAATTTATCAAAGTTCAGATATTGCTTCCTCTTTCTTCAGAATCATTCTCTGGATTACATATACAGCCTTGACCATAAATTTAAATTTTTGTACATTACAATCTTTACCAACTTTTCTAATCCATCATGCTTTTTTAAAAAAAATCAGCTCGAGTTCATAGAGAAAAGGCAAAATATAAATATTATGAAGAGATAATGGAAGTATTCAAGCCCCTCTTTTTCTTGCACTATGGTTGATTAAGGTGTAGAAAGTTAGCACCCACCCCTCGCCTAGAAAAATGAAATATTTTGAGAAATATTAAAAAAAGGCAGAATATTATATTTCTCTAAAGGAAAAACATGTTTCTAAAGACAGAAACTCAGAGCCTCAGCTCCCTGCCCCCAAGCAGATACTAAGGCCAGCCTTTAGAAATGCAGATCTGGTAATCCATTACTCCCAGCAGAAAGGTCTGAACAAAGGTAGGATTAGCCCTCAGCCACACTAGGAATTGCCCAACAAGCCCCTTCATTGTATCAGCACACTTCAACCAAACTTGATTCAGACAATATGACCCACATGGCCTCATGGGAGTCTGACTACATCCAATAGAATAGAATACCTTTTTTGCGCAGGAACAGGATGCTCAAGGGCAAGGCCCAAGAGAAGGTATAAATAACCCTCATTCTCAACTCCATGTGGTCAGCTGCCCAGGACCTCAAACCCATATGGTCCTGTCCATCAATAAACCATCTTTCCAATCAGCCTCCATGTTTCCAGTGTCTTTCTCGTCACTTGGAACTGAACCAGATGGATATTTCTTCCAACAAAGGAGTTAAAATAATTTACCCTTCTATTAATGTTTATTATACACATGGAAAGCACAATTGGACTGCAGCTTTTGACTCTGTTCCAAACATCTTCATTCATAACCCACATATATGATGATATCAAAATATTTAAATATATTTTTATAAAATTTATCTATATACTACTAAAACTCTTGTGTCTATTTGTAACTTTCAATTGGGTAAAATTGTAAGACATATTGAACTACAGATAATGTGGCATAAGGAAGATGGGAGGGCCACATCACTCTTTTCCACTTCCTTCTGGCTCCCGCACCCAATTTTCTTTTGGTAAGATCTGAAAGCTGAGTGGTGATTGACTCGGGAAGAAGGGCTGCAATTTTCCTCGTGGTCTGCACTGCAGTTCTCTTTGTTCCTCCTACTCCCAGCTAAGTAGCAAGCAGATTCACAGATCATGCAAGGAGGAGTGAGTTCTGATACTCCTGCCAGCTTTTCACAAGCAATTTCAATGGGAAAGTCATCAAGAAGTCTCACTTGCTCCCACTGTTTTTTTTTTTTTTTTGCCCACTGTGATTATTCCCTGTTTAGTAAGGAAATATTTCTGAAAGGATGAGCCAATCGGTCATACGTTTTCTAGTACCATTATTTAAACCTATATCTTATATGTGAGTACCTTACTGTTTGACACATTCTATGGGATCTAGTAACATAATACCACTCTATGTCTTTATATTCTTCTTTGATGCATTAAAAAATGGGAAGTTACTGTGCATACACATGCATGTGAATATAGTTTGGATTATAATTTGAAGTCAAGGACAGATAGAATGCAATTTAATAAAACTGCACAGATTGGCCAGTTTGTGTCCATATGTTAAAATTTTTAGGAATCAGCAGCACATTAATAAAAATAGGTAACAAAAGAGTTATTTTTATTCCAGTGACAAAAACATTGGAACTGAATAGAATTGTAATACCTTAAAAATTTCAGACAATTAAGGAAAAGTGAACTTTTAGAAGTCTAAACATTTATAATAAAATATTTATCCGCATTTGTTTTATATTGTTCAGACAATAGTCTATTTGAATAGAATATGGAGAAATAGATACAGTATTTTCAACTCCAAGGGCGTACAGTTTAGTCCAATTATATTATATTGACCTTGCTATTTTTTTGTATGTGTTCTTTAATATACATAACAATTAAATGTTGCAGTTAGTCCCAAAGGCAATTGGTATAAAATAATTAAATTTATTGCTAATAATCATCAAACACCTTTGGGCTGATTAATATTTGTTTCTTTCTCCATAAGGTGCACATTTGTTATATATTATAATACAGAAAATTGGTGATTTTTGTATTACATATATCTGTGAAATTCAGAATCGCATCAATAGAAAACCACAGGAACTGGGGAATGGATTTAAAGAAGATATTATTGCTGAAAACAGGTTGCCAAAGGCAAAGAATCAGAAGGAATCAAACTGGATGTCAGAACATACCATGGAGATTGCCAAGAAAAAAAAGGAAGCCAAAGCCAAGAAAGACAAAAATCTCAGTAAAGAACTTAATAAAGAGTTTGAGGTAGCTGTTAGAAGAGACAAGAATCACTATTACAACAATATTGCAATATGGAACAATATGGAAAACAAGGAAAGTCTTTCAAAAGATGTCTGAAGTCAGAAGGACGTTCCAACTAAAGGACTACCAAAAAACAATTAGTAACCAATTTTAATTTCAAAGAAAATTTTAAAGAAAAATGGAAGTAGTATACTGAAACATTATACATAAGTGTCGGCCTTGTGAGGTAGTCTAAACAAGAAAAACACCTAGGAGTACTAGCTACATATTTATTGTAAAGTTGCATTAGCATCATGTTGCAAGACTAAAAGTACATCTCTCTCGTCTCTCCTTTACAATCCAAGAAAATGGGGAATGTCTCTTCTGCGACATTTGCATTCCATTTACGGTTTCAGTTGTCTTTTGTCTGATGTTGCCTAGTCTGTAGTTCTATCTCTGTCTCCAAAGCTTAAGCACACCATTATATCAGAAGAAATCAACATACAAGAAACCTAAGAAAATGTGACCTGTTTACAGGATGTTCTAGCATTAGTATAGTTTAGGAGATCAGATTTTAATATTGGTAAAGAGGGACACATTGACCGGGGGAGGGGGGGCGGTAGTCAAAAATAACTTTTTCAGCCCTCTGAGTAGTCCATGTGCACAAAAGAACTACCCAGAGGGCTGAAAAAAGGGATTTCTGACAGGTCCTCGCACTTTTGACCGGTCTTCGCACTTATGACTGGTTATCATTTATTCCCATTGTAGCATTCTTAACAACCGTGTCACTCATTTCACAACTGCTTCTCTTCACCATGGTGACAAGATAGGGCAAAAATGCCCTACATTTATAAATGTAAATGCCCTACATTTACAAAAATGTAAAATGTGAGGACAGTCGTAAGTTCAGAGACTGGTCAAAAGTGCGAGGACCAGTCAAAAATAACTTTTTCAGCCCTCTGAGTAGTCCATATGCATAAAAGGATACAGCAATAGAGAGGGATGAAGGAAGGGAAGGGAAATTAGAGTAGGAGGGAGGGTAAGAGAGGGAGGAAGAGAGGAGGAGAAGGAGAAAGGAAGAGGAAGTAGGAAGGAGAAGAAGAGGGGGGGAAGAGAATGTAAGAAGGAAAGAAAAGAGAGAGGTGGTAGGTTTGAGGAGAAAGATTGCTGTACAATAAAAAAGATGAAAGGGAAGAAAACCAACCCCAAACAAATATAAAGATATTAAGATAAAGAATGAATTGTTAAACTTTAAAGAATAAAAGAGAACAAATATGAATAAATAGCAATAATTAGAAACACACATACAAACATACAATGTATTTTCTTTGAACAGAGTATTTGGCCGGTTCACAAATTAAAACAGTGTTTAGTCATTTCAATTAAATTTACAATTTCTATATTTTGCCATATTTATTCCTCATCTATTTTTTTTAAAAACCAATATTACCCTTCATCCTCATCTCTAATCTTAATCAAATTCAATTTTCCCTTCTATTCTATATTATACCCCTTTCCATTGTCATCTATTTTTATATCCATCCTCACATTGGTTAATTATGTAATTATGTAATACAGTTGTTTAATACAAATTCAATATTTTAATATAAATCAATTAGTTATATAATTATCTTTTTGTATATTAATCAATATGAACATGAATATTCCAATTATTTCCATCAATCCAATTTCTTACAAATTAATTAATTATATTTACCAATAATAATAAACCAAATAATTTCCCCCATATATTTCTCCAAACCACAACTTAACCATTTCTGCTTTCAACACAATATACAATTAATAGTATCTCAATTATTACAATTCCCTAGTTAAATAGAGCTTTTTTCCTTTTGTGTTTTAAAATCTTGAACTTCCTCTTTTGCCCTAAATTTCCCATTGTTTGCAGTTTTGCACCTACCTTTTTTGGTGAGGAAAAAGAAAAAGAAATCTCTCTCTGCCTCATTTTGTCACGTTGCAGCAAAGACCCTGCTTTACTTTCAGTTTCGCTTTTTCAGCATAGCTAGGGGAAAAAAACATTTGCTCCAGCAATTTACCTCTTTGCAGCTAGCTAGCAACAGAGCCCTCCACAAAACAGCTGAGAGCAAATCAGCTGAGAGTGGGGAGGCTGATCAAATCAACTTGTGGTAATTAACCTATGCTGAAGCTGAAAGGGGCTGGTTTTTTTATTTTTACAGGCACCAGTCTACTCATTTGTTTTCTTTTAACACTGATCAGCTGTAGGGCAGCCCTTTGAAGCCCCACAGCAAGAATTTAAACAGTTTTTTTCCCTCTAGCCATCAGCTGGGACTCAGCAATAGATTGGGAGTGGGCGGGGTAAGCAAACGGGGACCAGTGATCCAACAGAGGCAGAGGGTGAGGGTGAGTGAAAACCGTATATTCCCTTTCCGTTCTCCCGCTGTTCCCTAGCTTGTCGTGCATTCTTTCCAAAAATCGGAACTTTTTAAAAATGCCACGGGATGCGGTACAAATTGTTAAAAATCGGGACTGTCCCACCAAAAGCGGGACCTTACATCAGCACTCAATTCTTTACGTGTATGGAGTTAATACCAATTTGATGGTACATAATCAACTGTATGAATAAATATATCAGTAGAAAATAGTGTAGTCATGCACAACCTCTTCAGAAGTGACTAATCACTCATGCATTATAAAATAAACAGTGGCAAAATATGTGACAAATATACACTTTGAAATAGCATGCCTATGATGATAGTCTTATGAGTGCTCTTACTGTATTAAATGAAGTCATTTATTATTGATAAATGCATAGAATATCATAGTACACAAAATATCTGATAAATGTGCAGACTAAATACAGTATATTTTAATATGTTCCAGTTTGTTTTTCTGTCTATATGTATGCATGTGCATATGTCTGTACATGTATAGTTGTGTATTTTTATGTACCGGTATGTATCTATGTAAATGTATATGTGTTTATATATTTTTACTGAATATGTTCATGAGGAGGTCACCATTTACTTATATAGCTTTAAAAACGTTTATTTAGTTATATTTTATGCTTGTTGCTCTAAACCACTGTGAACTTCCTACAATGTTAGTAGTGGTAATGTAGATGAAACAATTTAGTGTGTGCATTTTTCCTTTCCTTTCCTATTTTTTAAAAATTTTATTTCCCATTGGTTAAAGAAAGGAAAACAACATCAATTGATTAATCGTTCTTGGAATCATTTTGTTCTCTGAAAACTGACTAGAGAGTGTTCCAGATGTACATCTAATCTGGCAGCATAGCAAATTCACCTTTTTGGAATTACATGACTTCCTTTGCAAAAAAGGGGACTTCATTTTCTGGGGGATGGGGGTGAGAAGAGAACAAAATTGGAGTTAGTTAATTAGGCCAAACAGAATCAGACAATTTACAGTGGAATAGTAAAGCATTAGGTGGATAAGAAGATATGTTAGTAATACTTCTAAATCTGCATATATCACTGTCACATGTGTTTTACATGTTCTCTTCTCCATCGTTTTTGTCTGTGAATTTAAAAAGACATAACATTGAAATTATGCATGATTACCTAATATAGTATTCTATTAATTTACCATATAACTATAATATGATATAATAATTATATTATGTTATTCGTGCTACTTTGTGTAAAACACATAGTCTTCTGAGATGCTACTGTAGATGGACTCACATTTGGATAAATGACCACATTCAATGAGTGTTCATTAATGGCTCCACTTCAGTATGGAGGAAAATATTGGGTGTAATGCTTTGTATTGGGCTCTTGATAAGGGGAAACTTATCAAGATTTAAGATGTCGCAAAGTTGGGAGGGAGCAAAGTCCTACACTGATGATATTCAGAAATCTATTTTTTGTCAAGTTTTTTTAAATTTTTAAATATATATAAGTATTAAAAACACGAACAGTGTGGCATCTGGGTATAGATTAAGAAATCTATTAAAGATTTGGCTATTGTCCTAGGTTATGGGATAGAGTGAAAATTGAACATTTGTTTGTCATGGATTTTTTTTGGTTTGTTTAGAAGCTGTTCATGATTTTTGTGTGAGTGTTCGAATGTATATATGTATGCATATCTCTGTCTCTTTCTGCATGTGTGTATGTATATAATTGTTGGCCACACAGTTATTTGCAGTTAAGTGGCCTATAAATTGCATGTATGTGTATGTGTATGTATATGTGTATATGTGTAAATAAGCTTTAGCTGAAAGAGGATATATTTTTGAAAAAAGGCAAAAGATTTGAACAGTGGGGTGAAATGGATAGTGAACCCATAATGACAATCAATCAAAAGCTAAAGAGTTATAAAGATACAGAATTATCTTCTTGCCATAAGCTAACAGATGAATCACTCCCTTCTTGACTGAAAGGTATAAATTGGATGACTAATATTGGAAAACTGACTAATCCAAGAATTAGAAGACTTCTATAAATGTTGTATATGATAATTTGTGGCTAATCCTATCTTCTTTATTGTGTCATCTTTGTTTTTAATCAATCAAAATTTATTTATGGTCCAAGATCAAAAACATGTTCAGTTTTAGCTAATTATTCAAAAGTACATGAAAGGAACAAATACATTTATATAAGTGGTCTTGTTATCATTTAAAATACTTCATATTTTGTGTTATCTAATTAGTAATAAAATATTTTGCATGATATTGGGTAGTTGTTTAAATATTTGGATTGCTTTAATATCTCTATTTAGGAAATATTTTGATAACTTCCTTTTGGACGAAATCGAATCAGTTAAATGGTGTTACATATTTAGCATTGTACACGTAATTTTAATTGCCAATTATTTACATACATAGATATGTGCATTTATATTGTATAGAGAAAATTAGGGAAGCAAAATGAGATGCAACCTATTCATAGAATAATGCTAAGTTTGTAGAATAGAAAGAAGAAAGTTCTGTCTACTTTGTTTGCTATTAAGCTGTATCACATAATGAGGTGCTGCTCTCATTGTCATTCATCTTTCCTGTGGTGAGAATTCAATAGCAGCCCTCAAAGGCTTAAAGATGACCTCATTGTTTGAATAGTGATTAGAAAAGGCTTTGAGGAATTTAAGTTAAAGGAAATTGATGTACAAAGCAAACACATGCTTTACATGTTTAAAATAATTATATACATAGTACTTAATACTTGCTTTTTCTCTCTGATTTATATTTACACAGAATATTCCTCTTTGATGTTACCAAGTATCTTTTTCTACTGATGCATTTATGGTTGAATTTTGACTCAAATGTCATGAAATATTAATAGGCAGATAGGGAGAGATTAGTTCATTAACTATAAATTAAAACATAACATCCATTATTTAGTAAGGTAATTCGGGCTTCCAGTTGATACCATTTATATTGCTTTAATTATTATTCTGTTTTGTTAGTTTTTGATAGAGGTCAACTGGGAAAAAGTACAATTGGGGAAACTTTAATATCTTAGTTTATTTTACAATGGTTGAACAGTTACATGATAGTTGATCATTTTGGAGAAGAGGGGGAAATTTTGAGCATATCCAGGTTTACTTTACCATGGAATAGCACACAAATTGAAGCTGCTACAAACCAATTTTAGTCATAGCTACAGCTACCTCATGAACATCCAGGACCTAATTAAAAAGTTGCCCCCAGCTGGCAGTTTCCTTGGCATAAATAATTGTACTGTACATCTTTGTAACACATCTCTACTATTTATGGGATTACTATCCAGAGTATTGCAATTATCAGCACTAAGGTGTACTAAGCACTAAAGTGCATAGAAAGATGTTCTGAAAGTAACTGCCATCCAGTGGAGACTAAATATAAAAAGGCAAATAAACGTAGACTTGATATAGTTTTAATTCGTGACAACTGTCACAATGACCATAGCAACAGTTAGATAAAATTACAACCAACCTTTTAAATAATGTTTTGTTTGGAATTCATAATCTTTGTCAGTTTGGAATTAATAGAAAATGTTGTGGTTCTTTGAATTTCTAAGAAAGTCCAAGAGGAGCCCTTTTCACTAAAAATAATGTGGTGTTTTTATCTCATTTTTAAAGTTCTATTACATGGTGGAATTGCCAAGGTACAATTTTTATTTGGGAATGTAAAACATATGAAAATATATGTAGAAAAGGTTATAGAATAGAATAGAATAGAATAGAATAGAATAGAACAGAACAGAACAGAACAGAACAGAACAGAACAGAACAGAATAGAATAGAATTTTTTATTGGCCAACTGTGATTGGACACACAAGGAACTTGTCTTGGTGCATATGCTCTCAGTGTAGAGAAAAGAAAAGAAACATTCATCAACAATCATAAGGTAGAACACTTAATGATAATCATAGGGTACAAATAAGCAATCAGGAACAATATCAATATAAATCATAAGGATACAAACAACAAAGTTACAGTCATACTGTCATAAGTGGAAGGAGATGGGTGTGGGAATGATGAGAAGATTAATAGTAGTGCAGATTTCGTAAATTGTAAATATGAAGATTAAAATTTCATCCATCTTTCCCTTTCAGTACCCTTTCAGTAGTGGTTAAGTTATGACCATTCATTCAACAACTGTTCAAAGTTAGGACAATGCTGAAAAAATGGACTTGTGACTGATATCTGAAGTTGTAGACATTGCAAATTCCTGAGGTTACATGATCAAAATTTAGATGCTTGGGCAGTTTGGTCAATCCAAGGTGCTTCATCCTCCCTCCCCTCCCCTGCCCTCCCCTTCCCTCCACACACACACATATATTTTCCTTTTAATCTATGCCCTTTTGGCTTCCTGCACTTTGTGACCCCTGCTGCCTTGCCATCCTCTTGCTCCCGCTGCTGAGGAAAGCATACCTGGTCTAGCCCTTTGTGTGGCAGTTGATGGTCAGGCCTTTCAGAAGTCAAATGACATGCAGCCTTCCTGTGACGTTTTGAATTCCTGCTGTCAGCAGCAACTCTTTTCTCTTTCTATGTTTATCTCTGTACCCTTTGTTTTATTCAATAGGCCTAAGCCAGTTTTATTATATATAAGATAGTAGGCAAGAATTGCCAATTCTTTTTCTATTTGATCTAGAAATTAAGTAGGTATAATCTTTATGATTTAATTTTTTTAAAAAAATATTTAATATAACTTCTGCAAAACTCCCTTCATTCTCTTAAACTTGATTTGCCTATTTCTTTCTTGTTTTTTTGATATATTCAGTCTACAGCACTAAACACTACAGCTGAAGATTTCTGAGTTGACCTTCATGTTGTTAGCATGAACATTTTTAAGTTCACTTTGAGATTGTTAAAGATTTCTGTTAGCCTAAAAACCTATGTTATTGGTTATTATTGTTTTATTTGTTCACTTCCTGAATAAATGGTTTACAAGCTTGGTAGAATTGGCATGTGACAGTTCCAGTTCATTATACCCATTTGGAGTATTATGTGGTCACTTCACCTTGAAAAGGACATTATAAAGGTGGGAAAAAAGGGTTTTTAATTACAGAGAGATGGAGCAGCTATTCATGATTGTATGTGTAGCTTAGAACAAAGGAGGGTAGGAAAATACATGATAAGAGATTTATAAAATCATGCATGGCATAAGTGGAGTGGAAAGAATAGACATATTTTCCTATCTTTTACAATATTAGCACTTGATATTATTGAAACTTAATCTATGTTCTGATAGCTGGGAAACAACAATGAAAGAATAATACTATCTAAAGGCTTGTGAAATTCTGAAATGTATCCAAATACCTTTTGCATGACACTGAATGCACTAGATGGTTTCCTTACTTATGTTCTTATTTTAAGTAGCACAATGTGCTCATCCTGAAGCAATCAAACCCAATCATCACCTTAAATTTTAAAAAGTCAATAGGATTGAATATAGCTACAGCCTTAGTTTCTTAAAATCAGGAGGATTCTCAAAGGAGCTGGAAACACATTATGCTAGGATACAGCAGTGACTCTAAATATCAACAACTCTCTATTATTTTATGCTAATTACATTTTATGCAGCTTTAATAAAAAAAAACTTATCAGTAGAGGCAGCATTGCTCATGCATGACCACCTAATTTTTCCCGCATCAGCAGGTAGACTTTGAAATATTCTAGAGAACAAAAGGTTAGAATCATTGTTACATTATTTGCTGGTAGAATTACATGTCATATATTTGGGCTAAACTGACTTTGGATATAATTAGTCATTTAATCTGTTAATGTGGATTTATAAATAATAATATATTAGATTTCAGCTGCTGCTGCTGCTTTAATAACAAAAACATTTCTAAAACTAGTGCATAGTTCATCAATACATTCTTCTCTCATTAATGTCTTCATCTACCTTTTTCATCAAATATAAACCTTCAATTGCTAGGTCATTATTGGTTACTGAACAATGAAGATAATTTGATAGCACCCAGTTAAAGTATAGCCCTTTCACCTTAATTATGAAAATAAAATTCGATATATTCTTAATAGGAAAATGGCTGGCTGAAAATTTCCTAATTAGCTTTTGGAATCACCTTAAATAGTTGTATAACTTAAACAATCACTTTGCTTGTAGTTTAACATACACTTCTTTGGGTACGCATAAGTTTCCTAATGCAGTCATAGTAGAATTTAGACACTATCAAAGTGGAATCTATTTTAAACTATTTCTTATTAAAGAAATTTCAGACCCAGTTCCTTTTCAAAGTCTGCCTGATTCCAATGCAATTGAAGTAGAATTATAAGAGCACTGATGATCTATATTTAATTTATGTTAAATATGCTGTGTGTGTCAGTAGTTTTCATGTAATTTCTAACACGTAGGATTATGAGGGAGAAACAGTCAAAAGAGCCTTGGTGAAGCAGCAGACTAAAGTGCTATTAAGTAGCACCAGCTGCCTGCAATTACTGCAAGTTCAAATCTCACCAGGCTCAAGCCTTCCATCCTTTTGAGGTAGGTAAAATGAGGACCCGGTTTGTGGGGGCAATAAGCTGACTTTGTATACAAAAGAACACAGTTTAGGGGGGACCGAAAGCCCTACTAAGCAGGTATATACAAAAGTATGAAGGTTATTGCTTAACGTATTGTAAGCTGCCCTGAGTCTCCGGAAAAGGGCAGCATATAAATCGAACCAATAAATAAAAGAATAAAATTCTGGTCACAACATGAGGTCAAACTGTGTCCGCTTTTTAATGTGCAGTATAGTATGCCTTGTGTCACACATAAAGAGAATTGGGTATTGACTGTATTATGATTATCATATTGAGTTTTTTGATGACACCCACCCCTAGATGGAATGTGGGCAACAGTATGTGATTTGTAGAGTAGTTTCTAGGTGGAATCTAGAGATTCAAGCTTGTATTTATAGTGTGAGCATACTTAGGATAAAACTGGACTTTTGTTGCACTTATGGCTAAAATGTGCCCCAAATGATCAGCATTATGTCTTTACTGGTAGATAAGAATGCATGTATGGACATTACCATGCTGTGTGAAGGAGATTTAATAAAATTATAAAAAATTAATTACAATTATTATACAATTATCTCAATGAGTGATGTGGCAGTAGTTCCATGAACCCAAATAAAAATAATGCACAGTGGAAAAAAGTAACTCAATAGAATATAATAATAATAATTTAATTCATTTTTTTAAAATCACTTACTGCTCCAGCTACATTCATGCTTGTTATGCCATTGCAATGTATTGACAAGCATCAACATGGTAAATCTTAAGTTGATTCTTATGGATGTTTTCACTGAGTTTATGAATCTTAAGCTTCATTCATAATGGCTAATTCTCAGTAAAGGGAAATAATTTTTTCCCCTTTCTAGCCATTGTTCCGCCTTGAATTAAACAGGAGACACAAAGAACTGATGATGTCATATTCATAATAGTCTGTAATGAAAAGTGCTCTTATTTCACCATCTTTACGATAGATAAACTTATTTGAGTCAATATGCTTTTTATATTTCCTTAAAGTTTCCTTGAATTTCTTAAAATGGGCATTTTTTGTTATAGGTTTTTAAATAAACCATACATTTCACCCAATCTTTTTTCAGAAAACCTGGCTTTGAAGGCCTTTTCAAGTTTGTTTGCAAATTTAATGAATGTTACTTTCAGCCTCCAATTCTGCCAATAGTAATGTCCTTCTTCGACTCTCTGAGCATCTCTGTGATTTTGGCACACATGGCAGACAATTAGTTGGAGATATAAAGTTTGAAGTGCAGAATATTAATTTAAAATCTCTTCAAATGATTTTATATTGACCTTGCAATATGTGCTGAAAAGATCACAGTTCACTGCTGTAAATTTATTCCTGTGAGAAGTAGCAAAATCCACATTATGCAAAAAGTCTGGCTTCCACAAATTGGAATAACAAATTTAGCATCTCTGGTCATTACGTCTTGATGATGGGTCATTCAATGCTAAATGAATAAATCATCATAGCAATATTTTAATCTCTCTGAAACCCTTTCAAGGCAGCTTCCATTGCTGACTACTGCTGTGATATGAATACCACAATTTTCTCCACTGACTATTCATTTATTTGCTAGGGTTTTTTTAAAAAAACAATTATGATAGCAACCATATTTTTCAGCATTTACAACATATAAATTTAAAAACAACACTGAATTTCTTTGGTGAAATGTTCACAAATGCCTTGATACTATGGTCAGAACTCCGACTGCACATTACTTTAACAACTGAGCATTTTCTACCTCTTTAATTATGTCTCTAGTCTAAAGTTAGATGCCTACATTTTCACTATTATTTGTTATGCATTTGATACAAATACAAATATCACAATGATGTCGTCATTACATGTGTCATAATTTACCTTCCCCCAGTCTTTGACTTTGAGTTTATGTAGTTTACTCAGTTTGCTTTGACCGTTCAATAAATTTCTATGTCAACTGTGCTTAAAGTCTTGGCTATATTTTGCTTGACCTTTCAGAAAAATTAAGGTTGGCTTTAAATATTTAATTACTTGATCACATGTTGCATTTTCTGAGAACCATCTATATGTTCTTCAGACTCAAAACATTCCCTTTTCCAAGCAATATGGAATTTAGTATTTTTTGTGACTTATTCAGTGCTATATTGATTACATTTTCAAAAATTATGGGCTGTCTGTATCACAGTAGTACAATAATCAGAATATATTTTTTATTTATTTGCCAAATTTTCTATACCACCCATTTTGCCTAAGTGAGTCTGTGTGGCTTACAATAAAAATATGCAGTAGTCTATAAAGCAGAGTTAAAAATAGAGATAAAAACAGTATTAAGAACAAGGCTAAAATAAAGATATTGAAAACAAAAATGAAGTGGAGAGAGTACCCTAAACTCACCAACCATGCCCAGGATTCTTAGATACCTTCACCCATGCCAATTGGCAGAGCCAGATTTTAATGCTGTTCCCGAAAGGAAGAAGAGTAAACACGCCTGCCTCACCTCTGGAATAAGATGCTCCAAAAATTGGGAGCAATGGCAGAGAAGGCTCACTTCCTGCATCTCACCAGTGAAAATACTTTACCTAATAAATACCCCTCCCCCTGTCATACCTTCCATATATCTTCCTGTCATTTGTTAGAGCTGAATTTAAGAAGAAGGAAGCTAAGCTTCATCTTGATTCTCTCTCTGCTGCAGTAGTCTGGTTATTTCTTTCCACCTATGGATAATAAATAACAATCATATAAATAGCAATCAAACATATCTCCTGTGGTTACAACAGCCTGCCATTTCCTCCATTAAAAAAAAACCACATGAGCTCTGCTAGCTTGGTAAGGGAGCATCTTTTAAAATTGTTAATGTTATATTCTACTTTTAATACAGGAAGGCCAACATTTATAGAAATACAATTCATTACTACAAGATGGTATTTCTCTGTATTTTTCTTTTATCATTGTTTTGTGAAATGTATATATATGTAGATCTGTTATTATTTATTGTGAAAACCAGACCCAACAGCTATTTTATTATTTATTTATTTTTCTAGGTAAACTATTGATAACTTTCTTATGAAAAGTGGTATGCAGCAGTTGAGGGGGTTAGGAATAGGGGGAACCGTTTTGTGATGGTTCTCCTCCTTCCTCTCCGACCACTCGCAGTTTGTGTTGGCAGGGGGGCAGAGGTCGACCTCGAGGTGCCTCGCATGGGGAGTGCCACAGGGGTCAGTCCTCTCATTCCTTCTGTTCAACATTTATGTGAAGCCGCTGGATGAGATCATCCGTGGTTTTGGGTGAGAGTCCATCAGTACGCTGATGACATTCAGCTGTACATCTCCACCCCAGACCACCCCAATGATGCCCTTGATGTGATGTCTTGCTGCCTGGAGGCCGTGCGGGTCTGGATGGGCAAAAATAGGCTCAGACTCAACTCTTCCAAGACCGAGTGGCTGTGGCTTCCAGTGTCCCGATATAGTCAGCTGCTGCCATCGCTGACTATTGGGGGTGAATGGCTGCCCCCACAGAGAGGGCTTGCAATCTGGGTGTCTTCCTGGATGCACAGCTGTCTTTTGAAGAGCATATGACGGCCGTGGCCAGGGGGGCTTTTTATCAGGTTCGCCTGATTCTCCAGTTGCAGCCCTTTCTGGACCGGGACGCCTTGCGCACGGATTACTCATGCCCTTGTCACCTCCCGGCTGGACTATTGTAATGCTCTCCACATGGGGCTTCCCTTGAAGAGCACTTGGAGACTCCAACTGGTCCAGAATGCGGCTGCGCGGGTGGTTATGGGCGCAACCCGTTGTGCCCACATGACACCCCTCCTGTGTGAGCTGCACTGGCTCCCAGTGGTCTTCCGGGTGCAATTCAAGGTGTTGGTTACCACCTTTAAAGCGCTCCATGGCATAGGACCCGGGTACCTTCGAGACCAACTTCTGCCATCAGTAGCCTCCCACCGGCCAGTTCGCTCCCACAGAGAGGGTCTCTTCAGGGTGCCATCGGCCAAGTTATGTCAGCTGGCGACACCCAGGGGGAGGGCTTTCTCTGTGGGAGCCCCAGCCCTGTAGAATGAACTGCCCTCGGAAATGCGTAAGATCTCCGACCGCAGGGTATTTCGCTGTGCCCTTAAGACCCTGCTGTTCCGCCAGGCCGGGCTATCAATGTAATGATTTTAAATTGGATGTTTTAAATTTTGGGAGGTTTTAATATTGAGACAAAATTATTTAATAATTTTAAATAATTTTAATTGTTGTTTGTCTTTGTGCTTTTAATAGGCTGTACACTGCCCTGAGTCCTTCGGGAGAAGGGCGGTATAGAAATAAAATTACTATTACTATTATTATTATTATTATTATTATTATTATTATTATTATTATTATTATTATTGTTGTTGTTGTTGTTGTTGTTGTTGTTATTGTTGTTGTTATTGTTGTTATTGTTATTATTGTTATTATTGTTATTATTGTTATTATTGTTATTATTGTTATTATTGTTATTATTATTATTTAAAAATAATTCTAATATTTTACTATACAACTATGGACATGGTACACCAAAGGTCATGACTTCTATGCAGTTTCTCTCCCATACCTCAGTCATATTAAAATTATAAACACTGGGACTTGTGGTAAGGGGGAATTTAAATTATTTTATTGCATGGTCATTGAGTTATCTATGGCCCCTATCCGGCACTGTTTAAAAGTGCCCTGAAAGCCTGGTTCTCTATTGACATATTTTTATGTATCTTTTTCTTCCAATGTTTGGGTTTTTAAATTTTATTTTATATTTGTTTTTACACTATCCTGCCCAGCAGGGTCCTTGTAGCATTGGATAGCTTCATACATTTTTTCAAACAAGTATTTTTAAACAAAATAAAGATTGTAAAAAATTAAGACTTTGAAATAAACCTAGAGATAAATCAACAATGTGCCACTTAAAGTGATTGCTGTTTGCTTATCTTACCTTTCTATTTGACAATAGAAATCTCTCCCGTTCCTTTCTAAGTTTCTGCAGTTCTTAGGTCCAATCTTCTTTTCTTACTCTTACCTGATCCACCATTTAATATTATTAGGAAAATATTTAGGAATTTGCAAGTTATTTTCCTGATGAAAGGAAATGTCCTTCAGTCTTCAAGAAGGCTACTTGGTATTGCTATTAAAAATGCAGCTATTGGCTTATGACCCTTCTAGACCACATTGCGTTTCAACTTCTGCTGAGAAAGCAAACAAGCCTTTGCAAACCTCCAATTAATCTTCCTTCCATTAAGATGTATAGGCAAGAAGTGGTGGAGCACAGGTAGTTCCACTTTGACATGTTCTTTTTGACTCCTCTTTCAAACCAGTGGTCCTCTCTATCCAGAATGTGAACTTTGCTCTTTTCAAAAGAGTGACCTTTGTGTTTTAAATGCAGATGGACTGCTGAATCCTGTCCTGATGGGTTTGTTCTCCTGTGTTGTGTTTGTGAAGCGGTTGTTTTGTTTCCCCAGTCTACAGCTCTGCACATGTCTCATTGCATTGCACTGCATATACCACATCAGTCAGTTTGGGTCTGGGTGTTTTGTCCTTTGGGTGGACAAGTTTCTGCTTTAATTTATTCTTGGTTTTAAAGTGTACATATATATTCTGTTGGTTGAAAATCCTCCTGAGCTTTTCAGATATTCTTGCAATGTACGGAATGACAAATTGATCCCTTTGATTTTCTCTTCTCTGCCTGTTATGAAGGAGCTCCTGCTGGATCTTTTATAGATTTGATGAAGGCCTGGTTAGGATAGTCATAGGTTCTGAGGGCTTCCTTCCTCCTGAGCTTGGTTGTTTCCTTGCAGACATTCCATTACCAAACTACATAACATCATCAGTTTTCTCTCATTCTATATACTAGTGCCTTGACCTGCCAATATTGGAGAGAGTAGTCTTAGTGGTTCCTTGGACTATCACTTACTATTAGCTTGTTTGTCTGAAATTGTAATTACTTGATTTGGGATATTATTTGTTTCTTGATTTTTGGTTTAATGTTAATCTTGGACATAACCTCTGTTTATCTGGGTGTTGATTGCTGGTGAACAGGTGTTTTGGTGTTTTTATTTCCTTTTGGGGTTTTTTTTTTTTTTTGGTCTCTTTTGAATGTTATGTAGATGTTCTTTATGTCTGTGTGCCTATTTGTGGCTGATTTGTCTGATAAGGCCAGGCTTCCAGGAATCTCTAGCATTTTTGGGCTCAGTTTGGTCTAGGATTGTCAGCTTTCCAGTTAAAACTATGGTTAAGTCTGTTCATGTGTTACAAAATTAAGCAGTTTTTATCATGTTTTCTGACTGTTAATTGGCATTCATGGACTCTGCTAGTTTTCTGCCAATCTAGGAACTATCAAGAAGCCCACAGTTCAACCCTGAGGTACAAATATTCTTTTCTATTGGTTGGCTGAATGTTGGAGGAACTTAACAATGAAATAATCAGCAACAAAGCATACAGAGAAACATCTCTTTCTGGGTTTTTTTTTTTAAAGCCCAGATTCTGCAATATAATTCTGCTTTATCTTCTACAGCTCCTTGATATTTTCAGTAAGAATTTGTAGGAGGATATCAGCATTGCATTGGACTTTCAAAAACCTCCAATAAAGTTCCTAATTAAAATGCATCGATAAAGGTTTCCATATCCTGCTGGTAAGCATATCAAAGATTATGGAAACTAAAGCCAAGATTTTTATTCACTGCAATTGTCATTGAACAATAGCTGTTTTTCCTTTAAGGCCCTATTTTGTTATATACAACAAAATTCAGCATAATTTACATATCTTATAATTCTAAATTTTAAATTTTCATTCCAGACACATAACTCTTTTCTTCCCTTTCTCTAAACTA